>NW_012115488.1:1482681-1526898 GCF_000951035.1 Colobus angolensis palliatus
AAATCTTAAAAAGAAACCACTGAAAACATTAGGAATAGAAGACGGAAAATATAAAAGTGCAAAAAGAAACAATGAGAAAAGCAAAAGAAATATACACATCAATATAAACAAGCTGTGCCTAGAGAGTGCTCAATGACTGGTTACTAAGCATACTTAATCTGCAGAAAGGAGAGACTAAATCTACAGTATTTTCATTAGTTTTGGATCACTTGGACACTATGTAGCTTATTTATTTTTAGGATTACCAAACAAATTGTTTAACAAATTTGTTGATTAAACGCCTTGTTTATGCATAACACTGTGTTGGAGCTTCAAATGTTGACTGCCTCTTACATGGGAAATAAATTTTTATTGACATACTAATTCCTCCAGTTTTAAAACGAAAATTAAATATGAAAGACAACATTTTAAAACTCCAAATAGTAACACTTTTACTTGTATTAATATTTATTTCTTTTACATGAAACTAGTTTATCCCTTTTTGGGGGTGGAAGGGAACACAGAAATGACACTCCTGACCTGATTGTGATAAAAATTATTCAGCATTAGAAAAGTGGGTCAGCATTTATCATTTAGAAAATCTAGGTCAGGTCAGCATTTTCCATGTAGCCTCTTAAAACGGAAAACATGAAAATGCAAGGATGTTAGTGTGCATATGAATGCACAAACACGCATATATCTAAATTGCCCAAAGTAAGTAACCAGTATTGGTTGAAAAGATTTTCACTAATACATAAAAATTATCAACATTCTCTTTTGGTGTTATTAGCATATACATTTAAACTTTGTTGCTTATCATGTGGTAGGGTGATATTGTACCAAACAGACAAGTAATCTTCGTTTAATTTGAGAGCAAGAAATCAGGCTTGATTAATATTTAGATACGAACTCATCACCCATTGCTTCTCAGCAACAGTGGCCACTAAACATTTGGGTTAATGAAGTAATCCAAGTATATAAACTTGACCTTAGATGAATCAGCATCTCATATCTCTGTCAGTTTCATTTCATTTGTAAAATGAGGGGGCTGGATTAAATAACCATTTGTTAAGACCGGTCCTATTTTTAAAATGTACAGAGACCTTTTCTACTTAATACTTTCCATTTAACAACTTTCATGGATATGATGAGTAAAACTACAGTTCAGAGTAGAAGCGCCTGAACTGTTTTCCACTGGCAACACTGATTTTGTAGCTATTTTCATCTCATTATCATGGTACCTACAATTAATTTGCTATGTTTGTGCTGCTTCGTTTTGGAGCTATTTTATACACACCTCAGATCTAAAGATAAGGCAAAAGGGTGTCAAGAGTTATTAAGAGAAGGCATACACAAAACAATGATAAATGATAGAGTGAAAAAAATTAGAATAAATGCTTCATATATGTCTTTGATAAAAAGACTGGACAAGAGAAAGTATTCTGAAGGACAAAGAGCAAAGCCTGTTGTAAAGTACTTTGACCTTGCAACCAAGAAAAAACAAAGACTGATAAAATGTCCTATTATATGGCAAGAAATCTAATTGCTTATTAGAACCACTTGGAGCTTAAAAAGCCATCATTGCCCAGAAATTTGGATTTAACTGGTCTGGGTATCTATAGTTTCTTGAAACTCCCTGGAAGTTTTTCGAGACGGAGTCTCCGTCTCTCACCCAGATGGAGTGCGGTGGCGTGATCTTGGCTCATTGCAATCTCTACCTCCTGGGTTCAAGCAAGTATCCTGCCTCAGCCTCCTGAGTAGCTGGGACTACAGGTGCACGCCACCATGCCTGGCTAATTTTTTTGTATTTTTAGTAGAGATGGGGTTTCACCATGTTGGTCAGGCTAGTCTCGAATGCCTGCCTCAGCCATCTGGAAGCTTTTATTTGCGATTGGTATTCAAAAACTTTGCTAGAGAAGATCAGCATCCATATCAGGTTCCTATTAGCCTAATGCAGTGGTTATCAAAAGTGTAGTTCATGGAACCCTTTCATGGGTTCATAAGATCAGAACTATTTTTATAACACTAAGATACTTGCCTTTCAACTGTGATGCCATTTTCATGGATGACGCAAAAGCAATACTAGCAACAGAATTATTATCTAAACTGCTACCTCCTCACCCACCCATGACATTAAAATGTTGCTTTTCTTCTTAATATTTTTGTGCAATTAATGATACTGTTGCATAGAAAGGGCACAGCATTTTGTGACAGATCGGTTCAGTTTAAATCTTAGCTCTGCTATTTATAAGCAGTGTGATCTTGGGCAAAGACACTTAGCTCTCCGCATCTGTTTCTTCATATGAAAAATATGGCCAATAATACGTCTTTAATAAAACCTTGTATAAAAAACACCTGTCAGAGTAGGTTCTTAACCAACACAGTAAGTCCTCACTTAATGTCATCCACAGGTCCTTGGAAAATGCAACTTTAAGCCAAAAGATGTGTAACAAAACCAATTTTACCACAGGCAAATTGATACAAACACGAGTTAAGTTCCAATGACATATTTCTGGTCACAAAAGCATCACTAAACTTCCAAATAAATATCAAAACCCTTCTAATATTAAACACTGAAATAAATATGAGTTATACATCCACTTAAGAAAGATTAATAAAAACAAGTAAGATAGCTGGCTATATGCTATTTCAGTTCAGTGTTGAAGGTGCCGGCAGCCATCTGAGTAGCTTTGAGTATAGGACATCATTCCGGTGCAGAGCACTCAAACTAGGAGAGTGTAGACACCTCAACAAACCTAATGTATACATCTCTGGGATGTGGGAAGGAACTGGAGTACCCAGAGAAAATCCATGCAGACATGGGAAGAACAGACATGAAGACAACATGCAAACTCCACACAGTGGCCTCAATTGGGAATCCAGTTTCTTCCTCATGAACGTTATTGAGGATCTGCTGTATTTCTTTCCCATCCAATAAATCATCCAAGCTGGAGCTGTGCTTCATCACCCTTCACTAAGTACCTTCAAAATGATTTTCCTAGTTTTCCTTTCCTTTCAACCCAACTGCTCATCAGAGTTGAGACATTCAATCATCGTATACCTGAACTATAGCACTTGTTTTCAAGCTGGTCTTCCAGATTCTAATCTTCCTCCATTTAAATATACTCTCTCTATGCGGTTACCAGTTGGTTTTCTAAAATGCACACCTTTTATTTCCCTGCTCCAAAGCCTTTATCAAGTAAGCAATTAAACATCATCAAAATATAAAGTGTCTGGCCTGGCACAAAGCTCTTCAAAATCTGGCCCTAATCTTTCTAGCCTCATCTATACTTAACTTCTTTTTTTTAATTCCTGCCACATTGAGGCTCCATGCAACTATTGAACTTCATGCCTTTTGTTCCCATAACTGCCATTTCCTTTATCTATGGGATACAGATCGCTGTCCCACCTCTAGCTAATGACCCTAATACTCTTTAAAATACAGGTGAGAGAGAATTACTTTCTTTCTTGGGGACATCTCTCAAGCAGTTCCCAGCCAGAACTACTCCTTCCACTGTGTTTAATGATTTTCTACATATCTTCCGCTACAAGAGAGAAAATACTTCACATCTATTCTCTGGAGACTCAGTTTAATTATGAAATGTGGGCAATCATTCCTACTTTGCAGAGTTTGTGAAAATCACTTAGCACACCAAGAAAAAGACATGAAAATAAACTCTCTTACAGTTAACCAAGTAAAGGATGGGAACTGGGCATGATTCTAACTCTGTTTGGCTCAGTCTAAACCCATGCTCTTTCCACTACACGTGTTGTCATGCTACATCATAACAGAAAACAGATGGAATTCACTTATTTAATCATCTCCCCCCACTGGACTGTGAAATCGTTGAAGACACTGAGCATGTCTGTATCCCCAGACTCTTTTTTTTTGAGATGGAGTTTCGCTCTTGTTGCCCAGGCTGGAGTGCAATGGCGAAATCTCGACTCACCGCAACCTCCGCCTTCTGGGTTCAAGTAATTCTCCTGTCTCAGCCTCCCAAGTAGCTGGGATTACAGGCATGCGCCACCACGCCTGGCTAATTTTTTATTTTCAGTAGAGATGGAGTTTCTCCACATTGGTCAGGCTGGTCTCCAATTCCCAACCTCAGGTGATCCACTCACCTCGGTCTCCCAAAGTGCTGGGATTACAGGTCCAGATTCTTAATGGAGTACTAACTCTAGCTGGCACTACGACTGTAGAGATTAAAATACCTAGTCTTTAAGAATTCTGCCTAGAGAGGGAGAAATGTAGGCAACACCTTATTGCTGTTTACTGTGAAAAGGGTTATGTTAGGGGGATACTGGAAGTATACATGAATATCCCTATAGATACCTAAAGAGAGTAGAAGAAAATAGAAAAGGTTAAGGGAGGCTTTTTGGAAAGAGATGAGACATGAGAGAAATGCTGAAGGATGTTAGGCATTGGGGGAAACAAGGCATTCTGAAATTTTTTAAAAGTATTAATTCACAAGTGCTACAATTACTGTTCATCCTGACAGATGTAAATTATTACTGCTGATAAACATTTTGTCCTTGAAATGCTTTTTAAAAAGATTCTTGGCTGTGGCGGTGGCTCATGCCTGTAATCCAATGGCATATTTCTGGTCACAAAAGCATCACCAAACTTCCAAATAAATATCGATACCTGGGAGGCTGAGGCGGGAGGATCATGAGGTCAAGAGATCGAGACCATCCTCGCCAACATGGTGAAACCTCGTCTCTACTAAAAATACAAAAATTAGCCGGGCGTGGTTGTGCGCGCCTGTAGTCCCAGCTACTCAGGAGGCTGAGGCAGGAGAATCGCTTGAACCCTGGAGGCAGAGGTTGCAGTAAGCCGAAATTATGCCACTGCCCACTCCAGCCTGGGCGACAGAGCAAGACTCCATCTCAAAAAAAAAAAAAAGATTCATTAAAATACAGTAATTCAGGTTTATTAAGTCATGAACATTGGATTACCTCACAAATAAACTAAGTTTAGGTGGAAACTCAAAGATACTGAGACACTAATCCAGTTCTTAAACTGCTAAGTTCGCCTCCTTGAAACCTCACTTCGTAGCTCTGCCAACAATGTACTTTTCACATCTCACAGGAATGAAAAAACACCTGCCAGTTGTTTCTGTTTTCCACCTGTCTGATTTATATATTTATACTTATAAGGAACAAATCACTAAGACTTATTTCGTCCTCAGTTACGTTGTGTTTCTATCGATAACAACATGAAGATTTCGGGCATCTGGACATTAAAATAAGTTTGAGTCTTGGCTTTACAATCTACTAGGTGTGATCCAAGGCAAGTCAGTCTCCTCATGTTTCACTTCTTTCACTTGTAAACACCTACTTAGAAGTTGTGGTGAACTTGGTATTTCCATGCTTATGAACTGATTTTTTGAAAAGAGTCTGGTACATAGGACTTGATAATAAATGAAAGTACTTGCTACTTTTGGAAAAACAAGCATGACAAGATAGTTTATATACTGATGATCTTCAGCACAGTATACGCATCTTGTTTTTAGCTAGTCTGATAGTGAGACAATAAAAAGAGTTAACTTTGACTTGCACTACGAGTAAAAGAATTCAACTTCAGTTTTTAGAAAGATGTAAAAGAATTAAGAGTGATACCCTTGCTAGTCTCAACTGCCATCTTCCCATCAGGTGGTAAATTCGTCCAGAGAAGAAACTGAATTATTGCTATATGGGATTCTGTAGCAACTTCTGTGAACGTGGGCTCATAATTTTTCACCATGAGACTCAAGCTTTTTGGAGTCATAGTTGGTTTTGGGTCTATTCGCAGGCACGCATCCTTTGCCCAGAAATATACACAACATTTGGCACACAGACCTGGAGGTAACAGAGGAGGAAGGTCTGAGGCTAGACACCACTCCAATAAGTATATTAAGCCCCTAGAAAAGCAATCCACCTTTGCAGAGAACTCTTAACTATTAAAACCTATAGCTTGTAAAGTAGCATTTTCAAAGTTGAGAGAATAATGTGGAAGGGTCCAGAAGGCTACTGACTAAACAGCTGAAAACGAAGGTATGGAGTTTGGTGCCAAAGGAACCTCCCCACAAAATCAAATAGTAACACCAGAGTAAAGCCCCTAGGGTGAGATAAGGAGATGCAAGAAAACAAGCTGAAACTCGAGAAGCTCTAATGCTTCAAAGCTTCAATGACCCCAGATAATCTACGCAGCCAACGTGTTAAAACACAACAACGCATTTTTTTTTTTCCTAAACAAAGTAGGAAAGCGGACTTTGCATGAGGGGCGGGCTCAGCGACCCAGGAGTCTTTCTTGGACAGTCCGTCCTGTTTCTCTCTAGTTGACCGTGGAGGGACCACATGGCTCCAAGGGCCACACACCCCGGGCTGCCGCACAACCTCCAGCCCTAGTCTAGATCCACAATCCCTTCTCGAAGATTAACCGCGACCCGGCAGCCGCAATTCTTACCATAGCGAGGCCGGCGATACTGCAGCCACGTCACCCTTCCGGGCCCCAGGCGGAAGAGGCTGCACGCCCCGTCTGCCCTTCTCGTCCTCTCCAGCCGTCCGGTTGGGCTTGTCACGGCACCGCCTACAGAGCCGGGCGATTAAGACGCTAGGATAGGCTTCTCTCCACCGGAAAAGGCGGGATTTATACCACGCCCCGCAGGCCGGCGGAAGTAGCTGATGCTCTCATTGGTTGCAAGAACTTGATCTGTGAAAGCGGGCGTTTCGGAGGAGACCGGAAGTACAGTCACGGAGAGGTAGGGTCCGGAAGTGGGGGTGCCTCTTTAAATAACAAAAATATGATTTTCTGTTTTTATCTTTTGCTTTCTTTTTAGAAAAGTTCCCTGCTACTTACCCCTAGAACTCCACAGTGTGAGAATCCCCCTCAATTTGTGAGCTCCCGCGCCTTCCTCTTGTGGGCTTTTGGGGATGTTAGGGTTCCCGGCATCATCCTCAGAGTGCGAACCTACCTGTTCACCCTCTTTTCAGTTTCTCCATTTGCATCTGGGGGATTCTTGGGAATGCGAAGCACTTTTGAAATGCTCTGTGTTAGTTGTGGGATTGGGAGGACAGTTGAATCCAGAGGGTAGTGTTGAATAGGCTGTTTGAGCATTTCCCCAGCAGCAGCCTGTCCTTTCAGTCCCCAGATATTGGTAAACTGTGGGTTCCATCCAGGCATCGTGACTGAAACGTACTAGGCAATTTGGGGTCAGGAAAGAACTTTCTCTGGTAACCAATGGGAAGGAACTGCCCATTACGGACTGCAGCAATTGATAGGTACTTCAGAGAGATCAACTGGCAAGACAAATGACAAGCCAACTTTTAATCAGTAGTAGAATTTAGCTTTTTCTGATTTTAATTATCCCATTAGGTGAGGTTCTGTTACACACACACACACGCACACGCACGCACGTTTTTCTTTCTACGTTTTATCGATGGAGAAACAGGAGCTTTGACGTGTTTGAATTTGCGTAGTTCTTCGAATTCTGATAAAGTATTAGAAAGGAGAGTTTTTCACTCTTTGCCCTCTTAAGGCAACCTGTTGGCTCTAAATGTGTGGTGTATTTTTTCTCAGGCAGCAGAGGGTTCCTTTCAGAATGTTTTCAATTTTTTATTTATTGACTTAGAAGGTGGATAGAGAGAAGGTAACTCACGTGAGATGTTGGTTTATGAGCTGTATTCGGCCTATGAGACCCTTTTGTATTTAGGGCAACACAAATGATTAGAAGATTTGGGATTCTGCTGTTTGTGTTTACATCGTTCACTGGGGCACACAAAGGTTTTGTTTTAAACTCTAACTAACTTGATATTTGTGTCTGTTATATTGAATTGTCAAGAGTTGGTCGATTACACAAATTAGCAAGTATTTACTGGGTGCCTGCTTTATTCATAGATCTTGAGATTGCAGCATAGGAACAAAGATGGTCTGTTCTTTTAAGGAATTTAATAACGTTGTGGGAGAGGGGAATAAGAAAGGTATAAAAAAAATACAGTACTCTCCACCTAAGGAAGAAAAAAGTCTTTTAATGTTCTGTCTTGTAATTCCTTTATATTATACCTTTTAGGTCTTGACATTCAAATTAAACAAACCTGGTTTAGCTATGGAAATTATGTTGTGCAACTTATCGAGCTTGGCTTTTAGGGTAGTAAATTTGTCTGTAGAAATAACTGCCCTTGCTTTCATGTGAAGATTGTCTTGATCTTTGTTACACTTAAGAGTAATACTTCTGTATGAAGCTCTGCTTCAGGCTACCTGTGAAGAGCATCAGAAAGCTTAACTTGTTAGAGATCACAATTGATTTGCTATGTCTATATATTTTAATTAACTTTAGGCCATGACTTCTTATGTACCTGAGCTTCAAAATAGTAAAGAACGACATTGCCAGTTTTTAAGTTATCCATGGAGAGAAACACATGTGCCAATAAATGAGGCTGAACAAATATGTATAATGTTTATTGCATTTATATAAAACATCAAAGTTAATCTGACGTGAGTTTTTTTGGGAGGTGGTAGTTTAGCTGCATCATCTTACATAAACCCCCTACTTTTTGGTTTTCAGATTATATCACAATTTCAAAAGTCTTCCTGGCAGCTTTGCAATGAATCCTCGTTTAAAACCATCTTGGATCCTTTCCTTACTAGAAATAAAATCTGACTGTGTTATTCCTTTGTTCAAAAATTATTATTTATTTTTATTTTTGAGACACGATCTTGCTCTGTTGCCCAGGGTGGAGTACAGTGGCACAATCATGGCTCACTGCAGCCTCAACCTCCTGGGCAGAAGCGATCTATCCTCCTCTCTCAGTATCCCCAGTAGCCGGGACCATGGGTGTATGCCACCGTACTTGGCTTATTTTATTTTATTTTATTTTATTTTATTTTATTTTTTTGAGACAGAGTCTCGCTCTGCCACCCAGGCTGGAGTGCTGTGGCCGGATCTCAGCTCACTGCAAACTCTGCCTCCCGGGTTCACGCCATTCTCCTGCCTCAGCCTCCCGAGTAGCTGGGACTACAGGCGACTGCCACCTCGCCCGGCTAATTTTTTGTATTTTTTAGTAGAGACGGGGTTTCACCGTGTTAGCCAGGATGGTCTCGATCTCCTGACCTCGTGATCCGCCCGTCTCGGCCTCCCAAAGTGCTGGGATTACAGGCTTGAGCCACCGCGCCCGGCCTATTTTATTTTTTGTAGAGACGGGGCTCACTATGTTGACTAGGCTGGTCTCTAACTCCTGGGCTCAAGTGATCCTCCCATCTCAGCCTCCCAAAGTGCTGGGATTACAGGTGTAAGCCACTGTACCGCGTCTGACCTGTTTAAAAATTATTATCTCACCTGCATCTGGAAGAATATTTCCAACTTTGGTTTCTTGGGTATATTTGAATCATATGTAAAAATAGTGGATATTTATATTTTTCTGTGGAGCCAGTGCACAGGTGTCCTCAGTGTTATGAGGATTAAACGAGTTATTACAAGTAAATCATCTAGGCAAGTGTTTGGCATACAGTAAGCCCTCAGAAAGTGTTGACTATTATTGTGCATGGCTTTGGTAAATTAAAAGTCTCTGGAGAGGAGGAATTATAATGGAGGAATTGTTGAATTGCATATATTAGGCACTAAATACAGTAGTCCCTCCTTATCTGAGGTTTTGATTTTGACAGTTTCAGTTACCTATGATCAACCACAGCCTGAAAATATTAAGTAGAAAATTCCAGCCAGTTGCGGTGGCTCATGCCTGTAATTCCAGCACTTTGGGAGGCCGAAGTGGGCGGATCACTTGAGGTCAGGAGTTCGAGACCAGCCTGGCCAACATGGTGAAACCCCATCTCTACTAAAATACAAAACTTAGCCAGGTGTGGTGGCATACGCCTGTAGTCCCAGCTACTCAGGAGACTGAGGCAGGATAATCAATTGAACCCAGGAGGTGGAGGCTGCAGTGAGCCAAGATTGTGCCACTGCAGTCCTGCGTGGGCAACAGAGCGAGTCTCCATCTCAATTAAAAAAAAAAAAATTCCAGAAATATTTCATACATTTTAAATGGCATGCCTTTCTGAGTTGTGATGAAATCTTATTCCATCCCATTCCATTTAGCCCGGGGCCATGAATCATCTCTTTGTTCAGCATATCCCTGCTGTATAAGCTTCTTGCCTTTTAGTTGCTTGGTTATCAGATTGATGGAGGTGGTATCACAGTGTGTGTGTTTTAGGAATACTTATTTTACTTAATTATTGCTTCAAAGCACAAGGGTAACGATGCTGGCAATTTGGTTATGCCGAAGAGTAGCTGTAAAGTGCTTCTTTTAAGCAAAAAAGTGAAAGTTCTCCACTTAATAAGGAAGAAAAAAATATCATATGTTGATGTTGCTAAGATCTATGGTAAGAACAAATCTATCTGTAAAATTGTGAATAAGCAAAAAGAAATTTATGCTAGTTTTGCCGTCACACCTCAGACTGCCAAACTTGTAGCCATAGTGTGTGATAAAAGCTTAGTTAAGATAAAAAAGGAATTCAATTTGTGGGTAGAAGATGTGAAAAGAAACATGCTCAGATTGAAGGCAGTTGGGGCCTTCCCCTGGGGCCTTGGGATGTACACTCTTGGATAAGGAGAGGACTGCTATAAAAGGTTTTAGTATTAAGTTGGTATTGCATTTATATCACCAGACCACTTTCTCCGCATTTTCTCTTTTTACTTTGTTGCTAGTGTTAATGATAGGGTTGATTTACATTACTTTTTACATTACCTTCCTTTTTTCATTCACTGTTATTCACATATATTGAAAGACAATTGTTCTACTTTTTTCCTCTCATCCTCAGCTAGCCTCCCTAACCTCAGGTAGAGGTTTTTCGTGTTCGAGTGTTAGTCCTTTTTTTTTCCCCCCTTGTTTTCATTCTCTTCCCACATGGCTTTTGAATTCAGACTGAAATGTACGTGAGGACCAAAGTTAATACAATTTTATTGTGTTAGGGATTTTTGTTAAATAAGTAGATTTTCAGCTGCCCTTGTCACACACAAACAATAAGGTGGATGGTAGGTGTTAATCTCCTTCACTAAAGTAACCATTTTACTATTTATATGTATCCTAGAATGTCAAGTTGTAAACCTCTTAACCTTTCTCCATTTTCAACCCCATTTGTTTGCTCTTCTCTGCAACAAAAATCCTCTAAAGAGTTTTCTATGCTCCAAGTCCCAATTCCTCTTTTTCTACCTCTGCATCTTCATTTGCATATTTAAAAGATATCTTGAACTCAGATATCCCAGACCGAACTCCTTTCCTCCCAAACCTTTCCCATTCCTTCTCATCTGAATTGATGGCAGCTTTATACAGCCAGTTACTCAGTTGAATCTTTGGAGTCATCCTTGACTCCTTACTTTCTCTTGTATTCCAACAATTCCTGTTGGCTTTTTCTATGAAGTATATCTAGAATTCAACAGTTTTCTACTATTTCTGCTATTAGTATACTGATCATCTCTTGCTCGGATTTTTTGTTATTATCCTGTATCATTTCTTGCTTACATTACAGTAATTGTGTTCTAGTCTCTGCTCTTTTCAGTCCTTGCCTCCCTACAGTCTATTCTCATATGTCAGCCAGAGTGATACTTTTAAAATATAAATCAAAAATTGTACATTTACATGTAAGATTCTAAATGCAGTATGTTATCCTAGATTGGATCCTGAAACAGAAAGAGGTTATTAGTGGAAAAACTGGTGAAATCCAAATAAAGTCTATGGTTTAGTTGATAGAAGTGCATCAGTGTTGGTTTCTTAGTTTTGATAAATGCACCGTGGTAGTATAAGATGTTAACATTAGAAGAAACTGGGTGAAGGGTATCTGGGAACTTTCTATTATCTTTGCAACTCTTCTGTAAATTCAGAATTATTCCAAAATAATATACAGAAGAAGTAACATTACTTTTTTGCTTAAAAACCTTTCGTGAATCATTTGATTCATAGTAGAAGCTAACAGCCTTACGTTGGCTTACGATAGTCTACATCAGTCTTGTCCAACTTGTAGCCCACAGGCTCCATGTGGCCTATGACGGCTTTGAATGCAGCCCACCACAAATTTGTAAACTTTCTTAAAACATTATGAGATTTTTTTTTTTTGACCTCTTTAGGTATCATTAGTGTTAGTGTATTTTATGTGTGGCCCGAGACAATTCTTCCTCCATTGTGGCCTAAGGAAGTCAAAAGATCAGACACCTCTGCTCTACATGATCTGGTCTCTCATTACCTCTCTGACTGCATGTCTTTGTGTTCTCTCTCCCTTTGTTTCAGCCACACTTACCACCCTGTTTCTTAAGTACACCAGACCTGCTTCTACCATAGGGCCTTTGCACTGACTGCTTCTTCTATCCAGAATGCTTTTGGATCCATACAGCTAATTCCTTCATATCTTTTACATGTTGCTCAAAAGTCACCTTTGCAGTAAAACATATCCCAACCTCCCTATTTAAATTGCAGCTTTGCAACTTCCATAGCACCTACCCCTATACTCTCAGTCTCCTCCACCCTGTTTTCTCTCCTCTTTTTACTGCAACATTTATCATTATTCTATATATATTTTACATATTTGTTACATGTATTTTTAATTGTGTTCCCCTATTAAAATGTAAAATCCATGACGGCAGGCATTTTTATCTGTTTTGTTGTCTTATGCCACATTCTAAAGCATTTGTGTGAGGCATAGAAGTACGCAGTAGGTTTTGGTTAAATGAATGATTGACTTGATTGGTGTTTGAATCTGTAATTTTTTTTTTTTTTGCAGATGGAGTCTTGCTCTGTTTCCCAGGCTGGAGTGCAGTAGTACAATTTCTACTCACTGCAACCTCTGCCTCCTGGGTTCCAGCAATTCTCCCGTCTCAGCCTCCTGAGTAGTTGAGATTACAGGTACATACCACCATGCCCAGCAATTTTTTTGTATTTTTAGTACAGATGGGGTTTCACCATGTTGGCCAGGCTGGTCTGGAACTCCTGACCTCAAGTGATCCACCTGGCTCAACCTCCCAAAGTGCTGGGATTTATAGGCATGAGCCACCACACTTGACCATGAACCTGTAATTTTTGATTTGCAGTCTGAAACACTGAATTATTTATCACTTCCGTATATCATGCTATTTCTTGCCTCTAAGCCTTTACTCACGTAGACTCTTCTACTTGGAATACCCTTCCTTATCTTTCTTCCTCTACCCCTAAGTTGTTTTCACCTAACCATTTCTCTTTAGAGTCATATAATATTAGATGTAACTCAAGGAAGCCTTCCCTAAAATGTTAGGACAGGGTGAGTGCTGCTTTTCGGAGGAGCTCCCTCCCTACCTCTGTATTTTACAAACTTATATTATAATTCTCTTAGGGTGTCTCTATTTCAGTAGAGAGTTGCGAATGTGTCTTACTGATCTTTGGGATATAAAATCCTGGTATATTGAAAGTGATCAGTGAATGTTTTAATGCATTAATGGCATGATGAAAGACACTCAGCTATGAAGCATAGTTTTGATTTCAACCTGGGTCTTTTGAGTGTAAAATCAATGGCTTATTTGCTATTCCTTGTTTCTTAGGAGAGAGGTGGCTGTCTTTAAAATAATTGAAAGGTACTGTATCCTTTTATACAAGTAGGAGAGAGTTAATGCATTTTATAGCCCTGGATAATTTGTTCCTTGTCATTGTTGAAGCTCACAGCCCTGATGAAAATGAGTTGAGCTTTTTTCTAAGGCATTGGCTGAAATCATTGATCAGGGTTCAGTTGTAGACAGGAAATTTTTAATGTTGATGAAATTAGGCACTTTTCGGGAGAAAAATGTTCTTGAGGTTTGTGTTGCCAGTAAGAAGAAATACATGCCAAAGAAGAAATACATGCCAAAATTCCAAACTGTTCATGAGGCATTTATGTTATTACTAGATGCCATTACTACCAATAACTTCGTATTACGTTAAACTTCTGCTTGTGTACCACTGGGAAATCCCAGAGTGTTTAAAGATGTTGCAAAGATTTTCTTTCAGCAATACAGAGATTTGCTCTTAAGATTGTTTTAATTATGATTAGTTTGTTAACAGTATCTCTGACATGTAACACAAAATTAAGTAAACTAATTTTGCATTTAAACTACTGTTTGTTTAATCCTAGATAATGAGCTAGACTTCCCAACTACTCTTTATGATTGGCATTCTGAATTCAAATTGCCCTCTGAATATCGATCATTGTTGTCGCAGCCTATAAACTAAACTAGTTTTATCTTTACCTAGCCCTTAAGATTAACAAAAAAGGAAATAGATTACCTGTATAGATTCTGAAAAGGCTTCCACATTAGTAATGTGGTTGCAAATGATAATTGTGCTTGAGATTAAGTAATCAAAAACAAATATTACCTGGAGGACGTTGTATCCTGAGTTTGTGTTCATTTCCATAGCTTTGCTAATCCTACAGAAGTGACTAAAATGTTGAAGTAAGCAAAGAGTTCAATCTGGTCTTGTGTGAGAGGATGCTATTAACTTACTTGTAATTTTACCTGAGCAGTGAATGAGGATTTTATGAGATAAAGAAGAACTTGCTCAATTGAAACAGAAAAGCACCTGGCTGCTAAGAAATAAGATGCAACCATTGTTGAAATTTGTCAAAGTCTTGACAGTATAAATATTGACATGCTGAGACATGTCAATATTTACCATAGAATTTGGAAGTTGCCAAGTTCCTGTTTAAGAAATATGACCCTAGCATTGGACACAGTATATCAATAAATACGGAATATGTCCAAATGAACAGCTGCTCAGGGAAAATAAAATTACATCTATCTAAACTTCGAGGCACTTAAAAAGTTAAAGTTAAAAGTTTGTGTTTTTTTCTGGTAATTTTTCGGTAGATGCTTATATGATATAGTATACTAATAGAGTTCCATGTATGGGTTTAACATAAAAATGACAGTATCGTTGCTGTTTATAAATTTGTAAATTAGCTGTGCTATGAAACGCATCTATAAATTGAATTTTAAAAATTTGCCTAGTGTTGTGTTTAGGAACCAACCCTTCATTTTCAACATTGTTCTTAAGGAGAAATTGGCTTATCATGACTTAGATATTAATTTGGGGAGACAAAAGTTCATACTCTGAGAACTTCTTAAATGGCAACATAGAAAATAGAAGTTTTTGCACTTTAGATGTGATAAGGAAAATTGACCTTGTTTTCATTATCTGACAAACATGTCTCAGTACAAAATCATATCATAAATCACCACTGTTAATTCCCATCTGAATATTACTATATTTTAACAAAGAGCTTTTTGATGTGAATTAGACATTTGAGCTTTTATATCAAGTCATTAGAACCACACAATCTTACATTCTTTTGCAGACTTCTAGAAGAAGTTTAAGCTTAGCAATTCTTTGAACGAGAGTCCTGAAACAATCTTAAGAACATAAAACATGGGTATCAGGACTTGTTTTCTCATTGCTTCTCCTTTCTAATGGTAGCAATTGGTGACTTTTAAATAGTAATCTAATTATTTAACCACTTCATAATATTGTATGAGTTCTTAGAAGAAGTGAATGATTTATTAAGTCCATATAATAGCATACGTTGTAATTAGCTATAGAGTTGAGTTGACCCTTGAACAATACAGGGGTTAGGGACGCCAACCTCTCAAGCAGTTGAAAATCCGTGTATAACTTTTGGCTCCCTCAAAACTTAACTACTAATGGTTTATTGTTGACCAGAAACCTCATCAATAACATAAACAGTTGATCAACTGTTATATATTTAGTGTGTTATATGCATTATGTACTGTAAACTTACAATAAAGTGAGCTAGAAAAAAGTAAATGTTACTAAGAAAATCATAATGAAGGGAAAATATATTTACTATTCATTAAGTGGAAGTCAATCATCAGGAAGGTCTTCATTCTTTTCTTCATGTTGAGCTGCCTGGGGAGGAGGAGGAAGAGAAGGATAGATCTCGCTGTCTCTGGGGTGGCAGAGGTGGCAAAGGTAGAGGAGGTGGAAGAGGAGGCAGGAGAGGCAAACACACTTGGTATAACTTTTATTGAAAAACTTTTGTGTGTAAGTGGACCCACACAGAACAAACCTTCAGTTGTTCAGCGATCAACTGTGTATGTGCCTTAATTTAATTTCTCAGTTTTAATCTGGTTGTTGTTGTTGTTGTTGTTTTTTCAAAAACAGTTTTCTAAGTCATTAGCTGATGCTCTCTCTTTCTCATTTTGTCCTGAATCAAAGAAATCCCTTAGATATTAAATCAGACATACCTGAACCAAATATTCTTACCTAACTGCCTAAACATGATCTTTATATTCTGGAATGTTCTAACTTGGTTGAATGTTTTTGGCCATGAGCTAAATAGATATCTCTGTTTTATATAACCTCTAAACAAGGTTTAATTTAAAAATCAGGCATTTCTAGGCCAGGTGTGGTGGCTCACACCTGTAATCCCAGGACTTTGGTAGGCCAAGGCAGGTGGATCACCTGAGGTCAGAAGTTCAAGTCCAGCCTGGCCAACATGGTGAAACCTCATCTCTACCAAACATACAAAAATTAGCCAGGAGTGGTGGTGCCCGCCTGTAATCCCAGCTACTTGGGAGGCCGAGGCGTGAGAATCGCTTGAACCTGGGAGGCAGAGGTTGCAGCGAGCTGAGTTTGTGCCACTGCACTCCAGCCTGGGTGGCAGAGTAAGACCCTGTCTCCAAAAAAAAAAAAAAAAAGCATTTCTAAATAACAACAGCCCTATAAAATTTGTCCTGGTTGGCCGTGCACAGTGGCTTACACTTGTAATCCCAGCACTTTGGGAGGCCAAGGCAGGTAGATTATTTGAGGTCAGGAGTTCAAGACTAGCCTGGCCAACATAGTAAAACTCCATCTCTACTAAAAATACAAAAATTAGCTGGACGTGGCGGTGCATGCCTGTAATCCCAGCTGCTCGGGAGGCTGACGCAGGAGAATTACTTGAGCCTGAGAGTTGGAGGTTGCAGTGAGCCGAGATGGTGCCACTGTACTCCGGTCTGGGTGACAGCGTGAGACCTTGTGTCAAAAAAAAAAAAATTTTTTTTTCCAGGTCATAGCGTGTTCATTGTTTCAGCAAGCAAGATGTCATACTAAAATACATGAAAAAATTAATACAATCTTATCTTTGAAAATTTAGTAATTTAGCAATTTATTTTGGTCTATGTCTCTTCACTTGGTTTGGAGCTACATGCCTTGTTAAAATAAAAAGCATGTACCTCATTTTTCTGGATATTTTGTATTTCTGATGTTTCATTGGGCATTCTTGTACCTTGGCCAAAGTGGAATATTTATGCAGGCAGAATTGAATTTAATAATATGCATTTCAATTGTTAAGGAAAGATAATTTTCAAGGCATTGGAATTGTATCGTCATTGCTACTGGTGAATCTACTAGTTGATTGTTGATATTTCATTTTCTGAACATTGGATTCCTCAGGCAAACCTTCTCTTATACCTCTTATTTTTGTGTATATTGGTCCTGTATTTTTTTTACCTTAGAAAATATAGCATCTTTGTATGTCATTTAGCAGGTATTTGACGTATCCTGTCATTATTTTATTACTACTTTAACTCTGCTGAAGCAAAATTATATACTATCTTGTATATATTTACTTTTTTTAAATAACTAACAAGTTTAATTATAATTTATGTAGAACTCTGTAGTGTCATGTTCTCCGAAGTGGATGAAAATTCCTTTTTTTTTCCTTGATCTGCAGGAGTTCTTATTGAACACAGAGTTTCCACATACTGCTTCCTTAATGAATGATTGGTGGATGGAGTGGAATTTTTACAACTAACATTCTGCAGATTGATTTCAGTTCGTTATTTCAACTTAATGGGAATTTTTAAAACATATTAAGTGACTCTGAAACTAACTTAACTTTGAACAACTTTCAGATCAGCATTTTAAATTTTGCAGTGCAAAATTGCTTCACTTGCACAAAGTAGTGTGGCTTCATTTGTTAATAAACATTTCACTCATTCTTTTGGGGAAGTGTTTGATTAAAAATAATATTTTTTTCTAAGACATATAACATTCCCAACTTCTCCCTAATGAGAAAATTTTTTGTGATAGTTCTGTAGTTTGAAGATTGTTGATGCATGTAACATTTCCAACTTATTTCTAATAAGATAATCATTCTTGATTGTTCTGAAGTTTGAAGATTATTGATAATTTCACTTCATTTTCACTTCATTGTACTTTATAAGGCAGGAACATGTTTGATTTAGTGCTATTTCAGAATCCTTTGAAGAATTCTGACAATCTTTTTTTAGTATTTCGTTTCAAAATTGATATTAAGTTGTAGCCATAAAGAGGCCACCAATTGATTAATCTTTCTGATCAATAAGGTAATTTAAAGAAACCCTTTTAGCTGTGTGGCCTTGTTTCACTGCTGCCTCTGGAGATAGTGCCAATTTTGCAGTTAACTAAGTGCTATCAGACACTACCCTTGTAGAAGCACAGCCTCCTAAATTGTGATACCTTGATAACAAATGACTTCTAATCTGGATTAATTTTGTTGCTTGCTTCATTCAAATGTTGGAGAGGCCAGCACTAGGGAATCTAACAGAATGGTACTAGAATTTTGAAACTATCAAAGTTCAATTTCAAACAGCCATTAGCTGAGCTTTCTGCTGAGTGATTCAGTGTATATAATTCAGCTCCAGGCCCTTTTCATCAGGAGAAGAACTGGCAGAGAATCTGCTGATCATGATTATTCCAATATCGTTCCTATATTAAACTCTCTTTTTTCCCCCATTGGGGGAATAAGATAACTGACTTGGGATCCTTGGAGGCCAATCATAACTCCAATTCTCTGATGTCAAGTGGATATTCAACAACTCAGTCCAATTCAAACACTATCTAGGGTTAGTGTCAGATCCCACAGGTTCTGGGCTCAGTCCCACAAAATTGCCCCCACTTCAGTTGCCAGTCACAAGTCCCGAGTCACCTATACTTTTGACCAACCAGTTATAAATCGAGGTTTCCCATGATATCACGCTTCAGATTTGAGAATTTGCTATAATGGCTCACAGAAGTCCAAAAAATGTTTTATTTACCTTTACTGGTTTAGTACAAAGGATAGAACTTAGGAACACCCAAATAAGAGATGACACATAGGGAAAGGTATGGGGGGAGGGGAGCAGGCCTTCAATGCCCTTCTGTGGGCGTGCCACCTTTCAGCACCATGATGTGTTCGCCAAACGGGAAGCTGTTCACATCTCCTTGTTCAAGAGTTTTGTTTTTTTGAGACACGGTTTCACTCTGTCACCCAGGTTGGAATGCAGGTAGCACAGTCATAGCTCACTGTAACCTCAAAGTCCTGGGCTCAAGTGATCTTCCTTCCTAAACCTCCGGATATGTTTTGGCTATTTCTCCACCTAAATCTTATCTTGAATTCCCACATATTGTGGGAGAGACCCAGTGGGAGGTAGTTGAATCATGGGGGCACGTCTTTTCCGTGCTTTTCTCATGATAGTGAATAAGTCTCACAAGATCTGATGGTTTCATAAGGTAGGGGGAGGGCTCCCTGCACAAGCTCTGTCTCATTGCCTGCTGCCATCCGTGTAAGATATGAATTGCTCCTCCATGCCTTCTGCCATGATTATGAGGCCTCCTCAGCCAAATGGAACTGTAAGTCCATTAAACTGTTTTTCCTGTATAAATTACTGAGTGTCAGGTATGTCTTTATCAGCAGTGTGAAAATGGACTTATACACCTCCCAATTCAAATTTTTATAGAGCTCAATCTCCTGGTCTGGGTGCATGGGAGGAATGGAGGGTTGGGAGGAGGATCTGAAAATCCCAGCCTAGTAATCACTTGATGTTTCTGGTGACCAGCTCCATCCTAAGGCTATCTAGAGGCCCCACTCTAAGTCACTTCGTTATTATAAACTCAGGTGTAATTGAAAGCAGTTCCTTATGAGTAACAAAAACATTCCTATCACTCAGGAAATTTCAAGGGTTTTGCCAAGTCTGTGCAAGGAGCAGTTCAAACATTTCTTATCACATATACACAGTATTTTTTGTTTGTTAAATTTTATTTATTTACATTATAGGTTATGGTTGTTTACACTTATGGGGTTCAAAGTGATATTGTAATTTTGAATACAATGCAGAATGATTAAATTAAGCTAATTAACATATCTGTCCCCTCAAGTATTTAACATTGTTTATTCATGGCAACATTGAAATGTACAGTACTCAATTGTTAGCTCTGTTCAGCATGCTGTACAATTGATCTAAAATAAAAAAGTCAGACTTATTTCTCATATATAACTGAGGCTTTATACTCTTTGACTATTGTATTACCCCGTTTTCACACTGCTATGAGGAACTGTCTAAGACTAGGTACATTATAAGGAAAAGAGGTTTAATTGACCCACAGTTCTGCATGGCTGTGGAGGCCTCAGGAAACTTACAATCATGGCAGAAGGAAAAGCAGGCACATCTTACATGGTGGCAGGTGAGAGAGAAGAGTGAAATGGGAACTGCCAAACACTTTTAAAACCATCAGCTCTTTTGATAACTCACTCCACTATTATGAGAACGGCATGGGGGAAATTGTCCCCGTGATCCAATCACCTCCCACCAGGTCCCTCAACATCTGGTGATTATAATTTGAGATGAGATTTGGGTGGGGACACAGCCAAACCTTATCCACTGCCCATCCTCCCTACCACCCAACTTCTGGTAACCACCATTCTACTCTCTGCTTCTGTGAGTTCAATTAATTTAGATTGTACATTTAAGTGAGAACTGTGGCATTTGTCTTTCTGTGCCTTGCTTATTTCATTTAGGGTAATATCCTCCAATTCCATCTGTGATGTCACAAATTACAAAGTTATTTTTATTTTTTAAAGTCTGAATAGTGTTCCATTGTGTGTATATGAATTTTTTGGTATTCATTTATCCTCTGATAGACATTTAGGTTTATTCCATAACTTGAGTATTGTCTAGTGCTGCAGTGAATATGAGAATACAGATGTCTCTTCCATATTCTGATATTAAAACTTTCAGGTAAATACTCAGAAGTGGGATTGCTGAATCATATGGTAATTTTTTTTTTTTTTTTTTTGAGATGGAGTCTCGCTCTGTTGACCAGGCTGGAGTGTAATGACACAGTCTCCGCTCACTGCAAGCTCTACCTCCCAGGTTCATGCCATTCTCCTGCCTCAGCCTCCCGAGTAGCTGGGACTAAAGGCGCCCGCCACCACGCCCAGCTAATTTTTTGTATTTGTAGTAGAGACGGGGTTTTACCATGTTAGCCAGGATGGTCTCGATCTCTTGACCTCGTGATCCGCCCACCTTGGCCTCCCAAAGTGCTGGGATTACAGGCGTGAGCCACTGCGCCCGGCATCATATGGTCATTCTATTTTTAGTTCTTTGAGGATCCTCCATACTGTTTGCATAATGGTTATGCTGATTTATATTCCTACCAACAGGGTACAAAAGTTCCCTTTTTTCCACCTCCGTGCAAATGTTTGTTGTTTTTGTTGATAATGGCCATTCACACAGATAGGAGGTGATATCTAATTGTGATTTTAATTTCTATCTCCTTAATGATTAGTGATGGTGAGTATTTTTTCAAGTATTTGTCAGTTATTCAGATGTAGTCTTTGGAGAAATATCTATTCAGGTCAATATCTCACGTTTTTATTGGATTATCTGTTTTGTTTCTATAGAGTTGTTTGATTTCCTCTTGTATTTTGGATATTAGCCCCTTATCAGATGTATGGACTGCAGATATTTTCTTCATTCTGTAGGTTGTCCCTTCACACTGCTAATTGTTTCATTTGATGTGCAGAAGCTTTCGAGTTTGATGTAATCTCATTTGTCTGTCTTTGCTTTTGTTTCCTATGCTTTTAATGTCAAATCTAAAAAAACAACAAAAAATCGTTGCCCAGACCAGTGTTGTATAAATTCCACCCTGTTTTCTGCTTGTAGTTTTATAGTTTCAGGTCTTATGTTTAAATCTTTAATACATTTCGAGTGGATACTTGTATGTGGTATGAGATAGGGGTCCAATTTCATATGGCTATCCAGTTTTCCCTACATCATTTATTGATGAGATTGTCCTTTTCCCGGTAAATATTCTTTTTACCTTTGTCAAGAATCGATTGACTATAGATGTGTGAGTTGTTATCTGGACTCTCTATTCTGTTCCATTGGTCAATGTGTCTGTTTTGTATGCCTGTTTACAAATAGGCATAAAATGTTTCTGTTTATAAAAATAAAACACTACTATGCTGTTTTAATTACTACTCCTTTGTAGTATAGTTTGAACGCTTTCTTCTTTTTGCTTATGATTGCCTTGGTTATTTGGGGTGTGTGTGTGTGTGTGTGTGTGTGTGTGTGTGTGTTTCCGTATAAATTTTAGGATTCTTTTTTTCTACATCTATGAGAAATAATGTTGGAATTTTGATAGAGATTGCATTGAATCTTAAATCACTTTAGGTAGTATGGATATTTTAACAATATTCTTCCAGTCAATGAACATGGGATATCTTTCTATTTATTTGTGTTTTCTTCCATTTCTTTCTTTAATGTTTTATAGTTGTAAGTGTCCAGGTATTTCACCTCGGTTAATATATCCCTAAGTATTTTTTTTGTAGCTACTGTAAGTAGGATTGCTTTATATCTCAGAGGAAAAGCTCTCAGTTTTTTCCCTTTGAGTATGATGTTATCTGTGGGTGTGTCACATATGGCCCTTATTTTTTTTTTTTTTTAAATAAAAGGACATTAAATTTTTCAAATGCTTTTTCTGCATTTTGTGAGATGATCATATGATTTTTGTGTTTCGTTCTGTTAATGTAGTGTATCATATTTAATTGATTTGCATATTTGAACCATCTTTGCATACCACAGATAACTCCCATTGATTATTGTGAAAGATCCTTGTAAGGTGTTGTAGAATTTGATTTGCTAATATTTTGTTGAGGATTTTTTAAATCTGTAATCTTCAAGGGTATTGACCTGTGGTTATATTTTCTTGGGACGTTCTTTTCTGGCTTTGGGATTAAAGAGTAATGCTAGCCTCATAAAAAGAGTTTGGAAGTATTCTGTCCTCTTTGATTTTTTTGGAATAGTTTGTAGACAATTGGTATTAGTTCTTGAAATGTTGTGTAGAAGTCAGCAGTGAAGCTATCAGGTTTTAGGTTTTTTGTTGGTGGAAGACTTTATTCCTACTAGAAACTCCTCTCGTTATTGGTCAGTTCAGATTTTCCATTTCTTCATGATTCAGTCTTGTAGGTTGTATGTATCTAGGAATTTGTTTATTTCCTCAAGGTATTCATTTTTTTGCTGTATAATTGTTTATAATAGCCTTTTATGATCCTTTGTGTTTCTGTGATGTCAGTTGAAATGTCTTCTCTTTTATTTCTGATTTTATTTGAGTCTTTTATCTTCTTCTTTTGGTTAGTCTAGCTAAAGATTTGTTAATTTTATTTTTATTTAGAAAAACTTAGTTTTGTTGATATTTTGTATTTTCTAGTTTCTATTTCATTTATTTCTGCTGTGATCTTTATTATTTCTTTTTTTTCTGTGAACTGTGAGCTTAGTTTGCTTTTCTTTGTTTTCTTTAGATGTAACGTTGTTTATTTGCAACATGTCTTCTTTTTTGATGTGGCTATTTATTGCCATAAATTTTTTCTTAGAACTGTGCATTTCATAAATTAAGGATGTTCATCACCACTAGGCCTACCTTACAGGAATTGCTAAAGGGAGTTATTTATGTCAAAATAAGGGCTGATAATTAATAACAAAAAAGTTATAAAAGCACAGAACCTAAGGGTATAAGTAATAATGATCAATATTCAGAATATTTTAGGACTGTAATGGTGGTGTGTAGTGTAATTTTATCCTTAGTACAAGGGTTAAAGGACAAAATTATTAATTGAAACCACAGCTACAATAAACTTTCAAGGGATATATTTTATAATATGATGTAATTTAAAAAAAATAAAAAAAAAAAAAAACTAGCAATCAAGGGATACTTACTATAAAATGATGTAAATTTAGACATCAGAAACATAAAATGGCTGGGTAAAAGTGTTGAGTTGTATTTGATCAATGTTAAGCTGCTATCAGGTTAAAGTAGACAGAAGTGTAAGATATTCTTTGTAAGCCTCATGATAGCCAAAAGATAAAATTCTATACGAGATGCACAAAAAATAAAATGAAATTCAAAAGATTCAAGACATACCGCTGCAGGAAACTATCAAACTACAAAGGAAAATTGCAAGAGATGAAGAAGGAAACAAAATATCTTTAGGAAAAAAAAAACCCTAACAACAGAAAATAATTAACAAAATGGCGAGAAAGTTAGTCCTTTCTTTACCTATCAATAATTATACTGAGTGTAAATGGGTTATATTCTCCTATAAAAGACAAGGAGTAAATGAATGGACACACAGACACACACAGACACACACACACACACACAAAACCCAACTACATGCTACCTACAAGGAACTCACTTCACTTTTGAGGATGTACATAGACTGAAAGTGATGAAATGGAAAAAGATATTCTACACAAATGGAAATGAAAAATCAGCAGGAGTAGCAATACTTAAGCAGAAAAAAATAGACTTTAAGTCAAAAGCTGTAAAAAGAATAAAATGAAGGCATTATATAATGATAAAGTAGTCAGTTTGCCAAGAGGCTATAACAATTATAAATACATATGTACCCAACAATGGAGCACCTAAATATATAAAGCAAACATTAAAGGGTGTACAGAGATAGACTGTAATACAGTAACAGTAGAGAACTTCAGTGCACCACTTTCGATAATGGACAGATAATGTAGTCAGAAAATTAATAAGGCAACATTAGACTTAAGCAACACTTTAAATGAAATGAACCTTAACAGACATATCCAGAATATTCCATCTTAACACCAACAGGATACACAATCTTCTCAAATATACACAGATCGTTTCCGGGATAGATTATAGGTTAGTTCACAAAGCACATCGTAGCAAATTTAAGAAGACTGAAATCATATCACATACTTTTTCTGACCACAATTCTATGAAACTAGAAATCAATTACAGGAAGAATTTCAGAAAATTCAGAAGTATACTGAAATCAGCAACATGCTTCTGAACAACCAATAGGTCAGTTGAGAAGTTAAGAGGAAAATTTAAAAATATCTTTAGACAAAAAAAAAATGAAAACACTGGATGCCAAAATTTATGGGATTTTGTAAAAGTTTTGCTTGTCTGGGAAATTTTTTATTTCCTTCTTATTTTTGAAAGACACTTTTGCTGGGTAAAGTATTATTGGTTGGCAGCATTTTTTTATGCTCCCTCTGAGCAGTTTGAATATATCAGCCCACTCTCTCCTGGTCTGGGGTTTCTGCTAAGAAGTTTACTGTTAGTTTTATTGGTACCCCTTTGTGTGTGATTTCTTTATTATCTTTTGCTGTTTTCAGAATTTTTTCTTTCTCTTTAATTTTTGATAGTTTTATAATTACATGTTATGGTCAACTCCTCTTTGGTTTGAATTTGGTTGGAGATCTCCTTTCTTCATGTACCTGGATGCTGGCTTCCTTCTTCTGATTAGGGAACTTTTCATTAGTTATTTCTTTAATATGGATCTTCCCACTTTGTTTTTTTCTTCTTAATTCCTGTTATGTATTGGTTAGGTCTCTTGATGGTGCTCCATAATCCCCATAGGTTCCCCTGCCCTCTTCTCCTCCTCCCCTCCCCTCCCCTCTTCTTTCCTTTTCTCTTCTTTCTTTTCTTTTTTTATTTTCTCCTCTGACTAATTTCAAATGTCCGTCTTCAAGCTCACTGATTCTTCAACTTTCTCAAGGCAACTGTTCAAGCTTCCTATTTCATTTTTCTGTTCAGCCATTGTATTCTTCATCTCCTGGATTTCCATTTTCTCATTGTTTCTATTTCTTTGTCAGACTTTTCATTTTGTTCATGTATTGTTTTCAAAATTTAATTTTCTGTTTGTATATTTTTGTAGTTAACTTTTTTTTTTTTTTTCCTCAAAAGAGTCAAGGTTTCACTCTATCTCCCAGGCTGGAGACTGGAGTGTAGGGACAAAATCATAGTTCACTATAGCCTTGAATTCCTGGGCACAAGGGATCCTCCTGCCTCAGCCTCCTGAGTTGCTGGAACTACAGGTGTGAGCCACCATGCATGGCCCATTTAACTTTTTAATAAGGATTATTCTGAATTCTTTTTTTTTTACACCATTTTATGGATTCCATTTTTCTTTGAGATTCATTATTGGAGCTTTATTCGTTTCTTTTGGAGGTGTCATGATTTCCTGAGTCTTTGTAATCCTGTATCCTTGTATTGGTGTTTGCACATTTGTGGAGACAACCACCTTTTCCAGCTTTTACAGGTGTTCATTGGCAGGGATAGAACTTTACTATTTATTCTAGCCTGTACTTCTGGAGGGGCCAGCTAGTAATAACCCTTAGCAGACACAGCTTGCTTTTCGGTTCTCTAGATAGCTGGCCTGCTACTTTTGCTCTGAATTTTTTCGAGGTAGCTACATAGATTCTCTTATCTGACAGGACCACTGTCTGAGCTCTGCAATTAGGCTGAGCTGCTGAATGGGCACAGAAATTTCCTCTGATCAGCCTTGGCCACAGGCTGTATTCCTTTATTTGAGTTCAACAGTTAGACAGGGTTGCAGGAGAGTCCTTGAGGTTAAGTGGATTGGGATGGATGGACCAATTTTTATGCTCAATAGAAATGCTTATTAGAAATGCTCAGAGGGGTAGGAAAGTGGGCTTTGAGACTAGGGACCACTGTGGTTAAACTCCCTCCTGTGTCAGAACAAGTGCCTGCTTGTTTTCAAAATCTGCTGAGGATCTGTTGTGGGGTGGAGGCTGGCAAGCTTATCCCAGTTGCTCAGACTGGCTAGTCTTCTAGTAGTTCTCTGTGTAGGCAGGATTACTCCTGGACTGCAGCAGAGAGAGGCTGTAGCTAAGCAGAGGCCCTTCAGGATCTGCTGTGGATCGGAGGCTAACAAGTCTGTCCCAGTGCACAGATCATGAATCTCCTAGCAGATCTTTGTACTTTTAGGATAGTTCTCAAATTGCAGTAAGAGGGGCTAGAGCTAAACTGGGCCCGTTCACAATCTGCTGTGGGACAGGAGCTGGTAAGCCTGTTCTGGTATTACTAAGATGGATGCTTCTTTCAGCAGTTCCCCGTCCAGGCAATAGTCCCCAGCAAGAGGATTGGAGCTGAGACTAAGCTGTTTCAGGATCTGCTGTGGGATACAGGCAGACACACCTGTCCCAGTGGCTCAGACTTACACAAATCCCAAAAGTTCTTTGCATAGGTGGGATAGTTTCTTCACTGTGGCAGAGAGGGGTTGGAGCTGAGACTGAGCCCTGTCAGGATCTACTGTGGGATGAAGCCTGCTGTGGTGACTCAGATATGTGAGTCTCCCAGCAGTTCTCTACATGGGCAGGATATTTCCAGGGCTGCAGGAGAAAAGTGCTGTAGCCAAGAAAGGTCCCCCTTGGGATCGGCTGTGGGAGAGAGGGTAGCAATCCTGTCCCAGTGGCTCAGATGGGTAAGTGTTTCTCTGGGTTTCTGTGTGAGCAGTAATAAGCGGGGACCACAGATGAGGGGGGCTGGAGCTGAATTATAGGGTAACTTTTGGGTCCACTGCCAAGACTGATGTTGGTGGGCTGACCAGCCTTTGTGGTGCACTTGGGTGTGTAATTCCTCCAGGACCCCTTGGCAGATGGTTTTAGTTGCAAAAGCTGAAGGGGGGGCTGAAGCCAAGCCATTTGGCGAACAGGATTGTTTCTGGGTTTGAACCTAGGAGCCCAATCTGTGTGTCTAGGTGCAAGTTTGTACCCTCAAAATGACCGTCCTAAGTCTTGGGCTCTGCTGGGGTTTTACAGCCTCCTACCTGAATCCCAGGACACCTACAACAAGATTTTTGTTTGTGGATGGGTGCAGAATTCTTATTGTAGGTGTACATATATAATTTTGGAAACTTTATACTCAGTGTTTTGAAAAAAATATGAGCCAACATTTAAAAGCCAGTTGACTTCTGCATAAAAATAGGAATTTGCCAGTTTCTTGAATAATCTGAATGACAGAACACTAAGGACCGGTACTTACCAATGATAACAATCTGCTTTGCAGTGAGTAATGGCTACCATCTTTATATGGTAATTGTAGTTACTAGTTTTCCACAGTCCCACTCATCATGCAATGGATGCATATGTCCTCACTCCTGATCTGCATGGCTCCTGGAAGTATTAGAACTTGTACCCTTACAAGAGAGAATAGAGCTTGACTTAAATTTTAGGTATAAATTTCAGCCTACTTTGAGAATGTATAACCCAAGGGAACTCAGAATAGAGTCTTGCTTATACTTTGGACCTTCTTGTTGCTGGAGTTGTACAAAATGTATTCAGAGATGTGGTCAAAATGACTTAGACTGAGAAATTGAAGCATGGGAAATAAATATGTAGTTACTCATCCAATTAGGAATGTAAGTCCTTGTGTACTATTTATAACTGTTACTATCATTTGAACTGTATGAAATTGTCATTTTTATAGGTTAAAAATTGTGAAATGTTGGTAATTTTATATAGTTCCTAGTTTTAAATTGCTGAATTTGAGGATATGTTATAGGTTTTGTTTTCTTTTTTTCCTCAGACTAAGTTCCTCAATCTTATCACTTATTCTCTTGTTTGTCATTAAGAAATAGGCAGATAAATGGGTACAGTTTTAAGTAAATGATGGGTTTGTGAGTGGGGGGGAAAGTACATTGTTTGTAAGTCTTATTCCTTTTTCATACAAGTGCTTTTAGTTACATTTCAGTTCTGAAAAACACTTTTTTTTTTTTTTAAAGTAGAAGACTGTATATAAGCTTAATTGGTGATGTTTCATAGGAACACCCTCACTCATTTGGAATTGAAATATGAGAGGTGTCAAAAATTTTGAGGCTTAAGAAATCATAATTACTAAGTTCTTGTTGAAAAAAGACTGCTGCTTAGTTACTGCTGTTTCAGGTACTATCTTATCTCTTCAGTTCTGTTAAGTGTCATTCTCACATGAAACTGCAATTAGAACTAAAGTGTTCTTGTGACAGTCTAGAAAGTTTCCAAAATGATAAGTGTACTCTCATCCTTTCTGCCAAGTTTATTTGTAATCAAAAGTGGCCGTTAATAATATGAAGGAAATTATAGTCTTGGAACTTAGGGTCCAATTTTAAGGGAACCTTGGAGCTAGATATTAAATAGTATGTGGGAAATTTGTTCATGCATTAGGTCATTTTATTGCTTTTTAATACCCACTTTATAGGGTTAGAGTAGGAAAGGAGAGGAAGTGAAATTTATGTTTATCACTGAAACTAATGATTATTAATGGTGTTTGTAAAAGATAAGCAGAGGAAATGAGAAGTAATATGATATTTGCAATGGCAGCAACTGGCATTCCACAGTCATGAGAGGTAATTAAGAAAGGACTGTGACCTCAACCAAGAGGCCTTATTTTTTAGACTTATTTTATAGTACTAATGCTGTATTCCTAAAGCATCAGATTAATTTAATGTCTCCATTGTACATCAGCTGTATATTACAAGTTTTTGAGTAAGATTATGTTAGCAGTTATAACTGTATTTTACTACCTTATGGTGACCAAACATCGTGGTTTGCCTGGAATTGAGAGATTTTCTAGGTCTTGGGACTTTGTTTGAAAATTAGGAAAACACCAGGACAGGTGGTTACCTTACTTTCAAAATTATTAAAATGGAGTTAATTCTCACATGATTAGAAGGGTATTTAGTAATCCAGTGAATTCTTTACACTTAATGTTTAGAAAAAAGTCTAACTTGAAAATATTATTTTAGGAAAGCACTTTTTATATAGAAGTGTTGCTGGATATTTTTGTGTTAATTGCTTTGGAAATTTAAAGGCAAATTGACTTTGTGATAATTTTTTCAAAAAAAAATCATAATTTACCCTTGGGTAGCACTAACCAGCAAGTTGGCAGGCTGTTAATAATGAAAATGCTAGCAATAAATTATTCAGTAAAAAAAACTTTAATGTAGGGAGTGGGAATTCTGATAAAAAGGTAAAATGCAAATAGTCAGTGCTTTTAAAACATACTAAACAAGAAGTAATCCTTTTGTTTGCACTTAGTTTTCCTAAATTGTGTGATTGTCTCAGAAGTGAATAGCCTAGTAGTAGTTGCATAAACCTTTCTTTCCTTTTTTCTAGCAATTGTATATGTTCCTGTCTTTGAATTTTTATAATGTGATAAGACTTTAAAACAATCCGTGACCACACTTTTGGTTTGCAATTTAAATTTTCTCTTTTAAGAATAAAAATAATAAGGTCAAACAAAATAATGTAATCAAGAATCTAATTACAGACTATTAACAACATATGCTGTGTGCTAATCTTTATTCTGAACTTACTTTACGTATCAGCCTACTTTTCTCAACAAGGGGGCACTTAAGTTAATTGCTTCATTAGAAACTTGCATTTAGCACTTTCTGATCTGTAAGTGCAACTCTTTGGCAGAGCTGCAGAAGTTTGAACACCTGCAGCCCAAGCAGCTTAAAAAGAAGTCATAATTTACTATAAAGGAAAATAAAAGAAGCTCAAGTTCAAAATGGTGTTATCAATGATATAGTGTTGTAACTAACTTGAGCTGACCTAAGAGAGAGAGTTGGCTTCTGCACTGCTCCTTATCAGCATCCAAAAGGGCATACAAAATTCTTTGTAAACTAATTTAAAAAGTGTCTTGTTTATTCAGAAGCAACTGTGAATGGTATTTGTTCAGACCTTAGATCACATCAATTGCATACCAGCCAACAACTTATTTCTCTTCTAAGAGAGAGGCCAAGTATCAAAGACACAAAGTACTAAAGATAAGCTTCTCAATTCTCAACTGTTCTGAACTCTCAATAAAGCTACTGATGTACAAATTGGGGTGGGACCCAAGTGTTTCCACCTGCAGGCTTGTCTTAGATCCTTGGCTCTGCCTGGGAGAGGTGCTGATACTAATGTGACCTTTAGTGCCCTTAGAAAACAAAACACAGGCTTTCTTATAGTCCTAATCAATCAGTCCCTCTGAAGAGTATTCCACCCCCTTTCTTCAAGTAGTCCTGGGGCAAAAAACTATGGCTCACTATTCCCGTTTACAGGGCTGGTGAAAGCAAAGAGATCGTTCATTTCCTCTTATTGAATCTTAAAAGACATTCCAAGTCATCTTTTTTTCTGTTTCCATGGGTGATTCTTATTAGATGTTTTGTACTTGATATTTTGTAAGAGGGTGATCTCAGTAAGTAAAAGAATGAAGTGCTTTCAAACCTCATTCAAATAGTATGGTATTAGGAAATTAAGACTTACTTGATATAAAGAACATTTCTGAGATGGCTGAGGCACAGGATACTTTTAGGATACTGTGTTGTCACTTATGGGTTATTAATATGTTAATTGCTTAAACATGGTTCACAGGTAGTCTCCAAAGTTTCAAATCTGAGTTTACTAAATAATAGAATCTTTAAAATAAAAGCATATAATTTTTGTTATGAATACCTAGAATTAGAAAATTGGAAAATATTTGAAACATGAATAATTGAAAGATGTTCTTAAAATTGATCCCCAGATGTCTTTTTAACATCATTGAGATTAAAGCCCTTTATATTATTGTGAAAGTAGGAGTTACTGACAGGTATCTGGAATATTGAATTTTAAACTAAATTTTCTCTATAATTAGAAATTTGTCACTTGGTTCAAATATGGTTTTAAAAAAAGCAATGAAACTAATTGCTATTTCACAGTAATTATAAGTGCTGTATTTTCCTTTCAAAAAATTATATTAATAGTAACAATAACCATGGTTCTTAAGGTAAGTTTAAGGAAAAGTAATCTGCATAAGTATGTGTGCATCTGTGTATGTTTGTATGGAAATACAATAGAGGCAAAAAATGCTATGCCATAAGTAGTTTCTATACCGTCCTATGCACCCCACCCCCAACATTGTGGGTTTTGAGCCAATTAGAATTATGTAAGCCTTGAACTATATGTGTTTTTCAATGATTGGCATAGAAAAACAGTAACAGATTTTCCAGTAATTTTCAAATTTAAAGATTACAGAGCATGTGAATAATTTACTGCTATAGTCATGAGAAGAGGCCTGTTGTGTGTAAGATGATTTAGACTTAATCTGTATGGCCCCTACTGGTATTACTAGGAAAAATGGGTAGAATTCATGGGTGACAGATTTGAAATAATTTTAAATGAATCCAAGGATGAGTATTTGTGGAAAGACTTCTTTGGGACAGGCATAGACTTTTCAAATCCTGGGCAGAGATATCCAGAAGTCAGCAGTAAGGTATAGGAGATCAGAGTTGGAAACTTTTTTCTTGTAACTTGATCCAGGATCAGAACTGGCTATTTTGTTTCCCACATGTCTAATATGATTGCAGAATATAAGCTTGGTTAACTATCATTTGATGGGAAACTGGAAGTAAGTCTTAGTTTTGTTTTAGAGTGGTCTTAAAACAACAGTTCCTTATCTGGCAATGCCTGTCACACGGCAGAAGCTCCCTAAGCATACCTCTTTCATGGTCTAACCCTGTTTCTTTATCTGGTAACTTTAGAAGTCTGGTTTTTCTTAACTTCAGATCTACTAGACTTCCACATTCCTACTCACAAGCAAAGTGCTGTGTTAAGAAGAGCAGGTGGTGGATTTGAGTCCTTGCACCACCACTTAGTGTGTGATCTTGGATATTAAACTTTACCTCTGTTTTTTGATTCATAAAATGAGGATCCTGTTAGTTGCTATATTCATAGGGTTCCAGTAAAGATAGAGCTGATACATATATGTCAACATACTTCCATTAATTATAGTACTTAATGGATTATTTAGTCACTAAGAATGCTAGGCGTAAAACTCTGTGCCACCATGAAAAAAGCTGTTTATAAGATTTATTTAAACATGGGTATCTGTAGATAAAGACAGAGGGAAATGTTTAGATAATCATTGTTTTGGGAAGGGTGAGGTTAGGTTTTTAGAATTTTTATATTATGTGGATTTCTGTTTGTTCAAGTAATGAAGTTCTTGTGCAGTTGCAAAGTACTTAACAAATGAATGATGATGATCTTAGATCTGACTCCCTTCTAACTCTAACTTCCAGTATTACATTGTGTACTCCTAATTCTTATTTTTTTCTTTATTGTATGAAGTAAAAACTTAGGTAACATGAAAACCATGGAAAATGTTTCGAAGAATGTGCAGTCATCAGAATTCTCATACACCAGTTGTAAACTGGTACAATTCTTTTAGAAAAGTATTTGCTGTGTACTACCAAAACTGAATGTATCCATATCCTCTGATCCAGCAATTTTACTTTTAGGTATATACTCAACAGAAATGCATATATATTTGCTGGAGTGTTTCTGGCAGCACTATTTGTAATAGTCAAAACCTAGAAAGTACCCAGATGCCTACCACTAGTAGAATGAATAAATAACCTGTCTTGTACTCATTTAATAGACTACTATACTGCCCTGAAAATCATCTATCACTGTAACACATAGTACAGATGAATCTTTCAAACATAATGTTGAGCAAGAGAAGCCAGGCACAAAATAGAACATGCTGTATGATTATATTTACATAAAAGTACAGAAATATTCAGAGCCCTCATCTCTGTTAGAAAATAGGATAGTGGTTATTTGGAGAGGCCAGTGACTAGAGAGGAGGGAGTGTGAGAATGAATTTTGGGATAGTGATGTTCTGCTTCTTGATCTAGCTTCTACTTACATGGATTTGTTCAATTGTAAAATTCATTGAGTTGTACTTTTGTACTTTTCATATATGTACTTTTCTGTCTATATATAATACTTAAATACAAAACTGAAAAAATGCAAAAACATTTATGGGCTTCGGGCTGTAATAATCTGATGCAACTCATCTCTATTACAGAGTGCCCCTGTCTCAGTGGATAGGGTGTTTCAGTCACTGAGCCTGGGCATCTCTGTCTTAGACAAGGCATGAGTGGATACTGCCAGCTGTTGGGTTCTGAGATTCCCCCCCGCCGTTGAATTATGCTTACTCAACTTTTTCATTCCACACGGTGTCTCCAGACAGAGACTAAGATACTTGGTCAATTTTATCCTTTCTAATTACTATAATATTTCAGTGGTGAGATCACTTCCAGGTCATTCTCACAAGTACTTGCAACCATTTCTTTTGTGGTAGAAAAACAGCCTGTTGAATCTGGGGAAAAGAAATGGTAAAATTTACTCTGCATATTGTTGAGATGATAACTTTCTGTTTTTTTTAGTAGAGATGAGGTTTCACCATGTTGGCCAGACTGGTCTTCAACTCCTGACCTCAGGCAATCCGCCCACCTTGGCCTCCCAAAGTGCTGGGATTACAGGTGTGAGCCACCGCGCCCAGTGGAGATGATAATTTTTATCTTCATTACTTGGAGAAATCATTTTCCATTTATGGGCCTCTTTTTCTCATCTGTAAAAATTGTGAATTAATATTGAAGAAAACTATGAATTTACTGAATGAATATATTATTTACTGAATTTAATGGTTGAATCTAATGGTTGAACCTATTATACAGTTTTTTTGTTCTGCTTATTTTCTTATTTCCTTGGTGTTTATGTAGCTGAGAGGCCAGTACAGAAAAACATCATTATTTGAGTTACAGTTTCTTTTAAAAATATTAATTGTATTCTCCTGTTACAGGTATTAAGAAATGGAGAGAAAAATAAGCAGAATTTATCTTGCTTCTGAACCCAATATAGCTCATTTTCTACAAGTATCTTGGGAGAAAACACTGGAATCTGGTTTTGTTATTACATTTACTGATGGTCATTCAGCATGGACTGGGACAGGTAATATTAAAAAAGTTTTTAAAAGTAAAATTTGAGTGTGGTATTCTTCAGTCCTCAGGGATACTTCTCCAATAGATATTGGGTAAGATACGAATTTTACTTGCTATTGCTGTCAAATTTATATACAGGTTTGTAATATTTAATGCCATTTTCTATAATTGATAATAATAGAAAAACAAGAATGTGTCCTAGAAAATTCTGGTTACCATTTGAATCTTAGTAACTTGGATTTGTTCAGAGTTTTAAAATGATCTTTTTATAGAAAATATAAATAGTACTTTCTAAATATATCTTTTCTCAGAATACCAGGGAAGAAGTCTGGGGCAGAGGAAGGAGATTGGTTAGGTAAATGGGTTTGTGTTGCCTTGGGACAATGGAGTAGTGGTAGGTTATTTATTTATTTATTTTCCCCAATGAACATGTATTACATTTGTAACAAAACAGGATCAGAGCCTAAAAATTTGTAATGCAAGGTTCACACCCATATTTAGGATCTTGGCTATGCTTTTAGGAAATACATTTTTTATTTTTTAACTCTTTGGTGATAGTATTTTAAAAATGCTAATGACCATCAAATCATGTATGGAACATGATGGATATAAAGTAAAAGTATTTAGAATTATATTTTCCTTATATAGGAAGTTTTAATACTCTTCTAAAGTATCTTATTGAAAGATTTAAAGAACTATTTTTATAATTATGCAAAAGTCTTTTCTAGAGTTATGTTGTGAACAATGTTTCCTGTATGATAATTTTTTCATGTTAATTTGTATACTATATATATCTTCTATTAACTTTAGAAATATTTCTGTAGAATTTGTTACCATGATTATTATATATTGTCTTTAAAATTACATTGTAAAATTTTGTTTCTTTCTTGAGCATTATGAATTCTGTTATACAACACAGTCAAATTGAATTTATACTTACAGAGTTTCAAAAAAGTTGTCTTTTTTGACACAGAACAAGTAATGTTGATATAGGGATTTCTGTAAAATAAAGAATTTTCAGGGGTAATATTTGCAGTACTTATTATGATGTCTATTTAAGCTACACATTTCTCTGTAAGAGAAATCAGAAATCAGGTTGGTGGTTGCAGTTCAAGAGTAGAAGATTGGTCAGCTTAATTTAATGTATGCCAATTCAGAAGACAATATTTCTTGTTTTCGGGTGAAGGATATATAAGGCTAAAGACCAGGGCAATAGATTAATGCTGGTCATCTGGGTGAGAAGAGCAGTTCTAACAACACAGCTTGGAAGCAAGTCCTAGGGGAAGTGGTTGCTTGTATGTAAGGAATACTGTATTTATAACTTTAGATATTTCTAATTGGCCAATGGCATATTCTGTATATTAAGTTATTGTCAGACAGATGACCTTAAGGTGTTTCAGGAGCCTTAATTATCAAAGGAAGAGACTGAATTCTAATCTAGTCCATAAGCCTCATTCACCAAGACAAAAATCAATGATAATATGTTATTTGAAATTTTTTATCACTAAGTATTAGGGGGAAAAAGAGCACTTCATTAACTCTTATCTCTTAATTTAACCAGAAATGTAAGTTGATCTTAAATTTATGGAACATTTCATTTATATCATACAAATTGTGCTGGCATCATTCTTAATAATATTAACATGAATTATCGTTTCACTAGACAGTACAGATCTATATTGAGTGTAAGAGACACATTTGGTTTGTCAACACTTTACGTAATTATCTAGACCAGTACCTACGAAATACGTTCTCAATGAATACTTTTTTGATGGAAAGAATGAAAGGATGTCTCAAATATATAAAACTGGTCTGAGAAAAAGGAAAATAAATTGTTCATTTTAGAGTTAGCATGTTTTTGAATGAAAACTCCAGTTTTATATTTACTTATTGTTGACATTTATCGTAACTGCAGTATATTCTACCATTTATTTTTTAGCTAATGGAATTTCGAGTGACAAACAGTGATATCAAACTTATGTATTCTCTGGTAGATTGTTAACATTTTGGCTTCCTGTACCAAACAAGCTTGAAAACAGAAAATTTTATAGTGTACTATGTGGTCATTTTATTTTCAAAAATATCTAATAATGTTTAAATCTCTCATGTGTTTTATGCTTTCATTCATTTCTATTTTCTTGTTTACATATCAGGGACAAAATAGGAAATCAAATAATATAACACCGTGCCCGTGTTTAGTTAAGGCTTATTCCGTAAATGTGATCTGGTCCTTTACATGTAGACAATAAAATCACTGAGGACATTGAAACAATTAAATAATTGAAACATGGAAATGGATTTCCTTCCTATACCTCATCCTGTTTTTTTTGTTCAACATTTTGATTGCTGCAACCTTCAATTTGGACAACTTTTTTTCTCTTTTCATTTGAGTGAAATTAAAAGGATGTAAGTTTCCTTTTAATCTCCCCCACACTAAACTCACTGATTTCCATTAGCAATGTTTTATCTAATGAATGCTTTTGAGGTCCAATTATCTAATTATCATGTGGTCTATGATCACATCAATATTACAGGGGGTTATATCACAGGGGTAAGTCACAAAGTGGGTTAATGATCGATGAGTGTGACTTTTATAAGAATTCCTATTGGCAGTGGGAAACTTGTATCACCCATCGCTGGAGTAGTTTGAAGTTTATTAAAGAGTAAATTAAACTTTACTAATTGTTTTATTTTCCACTAACTAGATCCATTTATAATTATTTTAAGCATTAATATTTTTTGACCTCTATGGAAATAATGACAGAACTCAGTGGAAAGAGGGTTTTAATAAATCTAGCAATGAAATAGGTTTATGATGCAATACCAACTGGAGTCCTAATGGTATGGTAAGACTGTATGTCTTCTGAGCTCCAGTACAAGCTTAGGATGTGTGCAGGCTTTTGGTTAGTTATATGTAGGTGTCTGAAGGAAAAAAATCCTCTTTCCTCACTTACATCTTCATCTAACTGTAAACACTGCAAAAGTGATGCTTTTCAGTGTCAAAGTGAGTCTCAGTCTGACTCCTACTAGTCTGAGAATGGTTCCTTGTTTTTTGGTCATGTTGCCCTGCTCATGTTTTATGCCTTATTATGTGGTTCAGATGCATTCTTGCTGAATTTTATTATTTCCATTGCTTTTATTCTTGGTCACTGAAGTTTTAGAGCATCGAGTGCTTACAGCTGTACTTTTTCCAGATGTTCTTGGCACAGAATTCAAAACTGGTGACCAGGTTGGTTTTTCAGGATTAAAGTCCTATGTAGGCAGTCAGATTTCCACATTTACTTTTATAGGACATTTTCAAGTATATTTTTGAACAAATACCTGTTTTATATAATTTCCTTTCATATGTTTTTTCTCCTTCAAAAATTAAATATTCCATAATCAGCACAGTATTCATTGGGAAAGGAAAACAAGAGGATATCTAGGATGATAACTGACAAGATATCTAAAATGTTATCTAAGATATTAGCACTTGAATTTGAGCTCCATAGGCTAGCATTTTTGGAATGAATAAATGAATGATTACATATTTTCAGACAGGTGTCTTTTCATTTTAATGAAATTTAGAATACTTTTAACTAGATGCTTTTTAAATAGTTGTTCTCTATTTTCTTTTGTGTTTTCTTCAAGTTTTTCTATGACTGCATTAAAGATGGCATCTGCAAATTTATTTCCTATTTCTCTGTGAAATAACTGTTCTTCCTAGGTATTGGTGAGTTAAAGTTAGATACTTTTTAACATAATGCAAACACTAAATATGAAATTATTCCTTAAATAGGAAGCATTTATCTTCTTATTTTTGTTTTTTAGAAGAGCTACTAGGGCTTTTGAAATAGGTTTGATAGTGATGATCATATTAAATGTGTCTGCTTCCAATAGAGAAAATGTGAAAGTGTTTTAGAAGCTGTTAATACATGAATATAAGCTATTTTTATTCTTACCTCATTTCAAACGTTGTGTGGAGTGTGAGAATCGTATTTTATTATCAAAACTTGTTATCAAAAATTGATCATTTAAAATATATTGGTACCTTTCAAGACTCCCTTTTTCATTGACTGTCATGGGTCTTCCAGAGCATAGAGACCAAAGGTATGAAAATGTGTCTTCCATTTTAGGGATTCTTTAATCATGATTTCCTTATATTCTGTAATATTTTGTACTAATATTGTTTTTCAAAATTATGGATGGAAATAATTTATCCAATGTTTCATATCTCTGCTTCACCTCAAAATAAAACATCCAGAGAGACATGAGTATTAATCCTAGCTTTACCAGTTACCTACTACATCACCCTAAACTATTACTTGATCTCTGTGAGCCTCAGTTTTCTTTTTTGCAAAATGAAAATAATATGTTTTTCAGTTTTATAAGGAATTAAAATAGATAAGTGTAATGCATAAGTATGAAATTATACAACCATATGGGACTTTTATTATTACTGTGATAGCCTAAATTAACACAGGAAACCATCCAACCACACACACATTCCAACAAATACGAGATTAAATCTTGTAATTTTAAAAACAAACAAATATGCAGACCCATTGCTACTTTTGAGTGTAAGAAAGGGAAAACCTCAGATGCCATGTTTGAGGAGGTATTTCAAAACCAAAGTAATTGATAGGAATTAAAGCTTACCTGTACAGTCATGGAATATCTGAACTAGATACACGTCTAGATGACAGTAAGTATAATGTTTGAGTGAAGTGGAATGTTGAGGATTCAGACCTCTTATGGAATTGGAGTTGAGCTCTCAGTATAAAGAAAGGAACCTGGAAAAATATACTGTTAATAAAATAATCTTATAAAAATACTACTACTCTGTCCTGAGGATGCAGCATAAAAATAGAACAGTCCCTAAGGACTATGAGTGAATAAAAGTCTCAAGAAAAATCAGAACCCTAAGCCTGTGTTATGTGTGTATGCGAGGTTTAAAATGGAAAACTTTGCCTCAAGTGTAAAAATCAAGGTGAGAAATTAACTTTCAAAACTAGTCTCGAACTGATGAAACTTGTAATGATCCCCCAGAAAGGCAAACCAGCAACCTTCATTTAAGACCACTTCTTCCCAGAACACTTGCCACTTTGGTTAGAGGCGAGCCGTACTCAAATGTTACAAAGCATGAAGAAAAGAAGTAAAACAAGAATTTTTCCACAGATAGAAGAAACATAATATATACTCCAGGAGCCACACATAAATACAGAAATGAAAGACATCTTAAAATACGTTTATTTAAATATTTAAAAGAAGGGTAGGGTAGAACAGGATATAATGACAAAGGAACAAAGATAATACCTAGAATTGAAAATATGATTACTGAAACAAAAATCTCAATGATAGATAAAACATCAGCTTTAAAAATACCTAGATAAGAGAATTAGAAGCCAGATCTCTAGTATAGTATGTGTTGCAGAGGAGATGCTCAGTACATTTTAGTTTCCTTCCCATTCTTTCCTTATCATCTCCTTTCATCCATATTTTCTGTTGTTGGCACATGATATGAGAATAATGAGCTCCACTTTTCCTTTTGTTTTACTCTGCTCATATGAGTGAGAAATACACTGTAGACTATGGAATCTTTGAAGCAAGGAAGGAAGATGTTATAAAATACTGAGCTTATTATTCATTATAGGAAATTATCTGGCTTTGACCTAAGAGCAGGTACACAAAGTGGAAGTTTCTGTAATAACTTACAATGTGTTTCATCTGAGGACAGAGAAAGAATGTCAAGGGTTTAATGTATTTCACATGAGTTGTGAGTCTAAATTAATGCATTTCTTAAAAATTGCTAGTTCAGTAAAAAGGAATAATTTGATTTAAAAATGTGTAGTATAGGGATTGATTTTACTTGTTTAAATTTCTGTTACATGTGATAAATTAGTACTAACAGATAAACTATTATTTTCTCATGTGTAGTCGTTTACTTTTCAGTTTAAAACTTTTGTTAATATTTCCCATAGTTTCTGAATCAGAGATTTCCCAAGAAGCTGATGACATGGCAATGGAAAAAGGGAAATATGTTGATGAACTGAGAAAAGCATTGGTGTCAGGAGCAGGACCAGCTGATGTATACACATTTAATTTTTCTAAAGAGTCTTGTTATTTCTTCTTTGAGAAAAACCTGAAAGATATTTCAGTAAGTAAAACTTTCCAAAATGTTACATAGTAAAATGTCAGAGCACTTATTGAGGGATTATATTTAAATTTAAGTAACTGCTATATTATTCCCAGAACACCTCAGAAGCAAAAGCTTGAAAAGTACTTGGTTTCCGAATTGGAAGAGACTTCAAAGCTAAAGTCATTAAATATATTAATGAATCACGAAAAATAATTATTGGAAAATATATTTAGTTTTTAATGCTTGAAAAATTTTAAAGTATTACAGAGTTAATTATAATCTTGAAAAAGGTGGGATCAGAAGTTTTAGCCATTGTGACAGGTCTTACTGAAATGTTTTGTGAAATACTGATTTTAAGAAATAAGATATATCTTTGAATATCGAATATTATGACTTATTTTCTACTTTATTAGAGTGTATTTGAAATTTAAAAATACATAGTAAGGATTAAGGATACTTTATTTATTTTGTCAGATTTAAAAATATTAAAATAGAAATAATTTGCAGCCTAAGCTTTGCAAACAAGAGTATCTGCTACTTATTCTGCTCAGTTCCTGCACCAATTCAGATCAAGGCAGGTGGTTTATTTATTAAAGCCTTGCACTAATTATTTGTATATTTTACCTAAGTTGAATAGATATTGAATTTGTTTTCTTAACCAGTGGTTTTTAGTCATATATGAGAGCTATCGTTTCTGAAGGAGAGGGAAGGAAATGTTTGCTACATTAAGTTAACAAATAGCTATTGAGAATTTGTTTTAGAGCTCAACTTAGTTTAGAAAATTATTTTAAAACAACCTTTTAAATTCAGAATAATTAAAGAGATTTCTTTCATTAGAGAAACATTTGAAGAAACAAATGGAATCATTATAAATATATGTTATCATTTAGGGAATAATACAGAGAAACTAGCCTTAGTAATTTATATTTAAAATAAACATTTTCTAAGTAGCTGTCAAATTATGTAAGTTTCAATATGCTGAGTTTCTTAAAATGGTAATTTAAAATAGGTTCAGTAAGAAGGTTGGAACTAGCTACTACAATTTTGTTACTTATCATAAGTGTTTTTTCCTATGGCCCAAGCTCAATCAGATGATATTATATATTACAGAAGTGCAGACTCTTCGAATATTTTGAAGCAGATCATTGCCAAATTGGGATCAATGCCATTTCCCATTCACTAAACATTTGCATGTAACAACTAGCATTATTTTGTGCAGCCATTTTCTAGTTTTTACCTGTTTCATACATATTGATACATAATAAATTCCAAATTAGTGAGATACATTTTGGAAGGCTGAAAGGCTTTTGATATTTTTGACATGGTAAAAGATGGGGCTTGGTACAGCTGGCATTTATATTAATCTGTTCTCACACTGCTAATAAAGACATAATCGAGGCTGGGTAATTTATAAAGGAAAAAGATTTAATTGACTCACAGTTCCACATGGCTGGGGAGGCCTCACAATCATGGGGGAAAGCAAAAGAGGAGTAAAGTCATGTCTTACGTGGTGGCAGGCAAGAGAACATGTGCAGGGGAACTCCCCTTTATGAAATCATTAGATCTCATGAGACTTATTCACTGTCATGAGAACAACACAGGAAAGACCCCTGCTCAGGATTCAGTTACCTCCCACTGGGTCCCTCTTATAACACTTGGGAATTATGAGAGCTACAATTCAAGATGAGATTTGGGTGGAGACGGCCAAATCATATCATTCCGCCCAGCCTCTCATGTCCTCACATTTCAAAATCAATCATTCCTTCCCAACAGTCCCCCAGAGTCTTAACTCATTTCAGCATTAATTCAGAAGTCCACAGTCCAAAGTCTCATCTGAGACAAGGCAAGTTCCTTCTACCTATGAGCTTGTAAAATCATAATCAAGTTAGTTACTTCCCAGATACAATGAGGATACAGGCATTGGGTAAATATACACATTTCAAATGGGAGAAATTGACTCAAAACAAAGAGACTACAGGCCCCAGGCAGGTTTGAAATCCAATAGGGAGTCATGAAACCTTAAAGTTCCAAAATGATCTCCTTTGACTCATATCTCACATCCAAGTGATGCTGATACAAGAGGTGGACTCCCACAACCATGAGCTGTTCTACCCCTGTGGCTTTGCAGGGTACAGCTCCCCTCCTGGCTGCTTTCATGAGCTGGCATTGAATATCTGTGGCTTTTCCAGGGGCACAGTGCAAGCTGTTGGTGGATCTACCATTCTGGGGTCTGCAGGAAAGTGGCCCTCATCTTACAGCTTCACTAGGCAGTGCCCCAGTGGGGTCTCTGTATAGGGATTCCAATCCCACGTTTCCCTTCCGTACTGCCCTAGCAGAGGTTCCTCATGAGGGCCCTGCCCCTGCAGCAAACTTCTGCCTGGACATCCAGACATTTCTATACATCATCTGAAATCTAGGCAGAGGTTCCCAAACCTCAATTCTTGGCCTCTGTGTACTTGCAGGCTCAACACCACATGGAAGCTGCCAAGACTTGGGACTTGTACCTTCTGAAGCACGGCCCGATCTGTACCTTTGCCCTTTTTAGCCACTGCTGGAGTCACTGGGATGCAGGGAACCAAGTCCCTAGGCTGCACACTGCAGGGGGGGCCTGGATCTGGCCCAGGAAACCATTTTTTCCACCTAGGCCTCTGGAGCCTATAATCAGGGGAGCTCCCGTGAACATCTCTGACATGCCTCAGAGATATTTCCCCCATTATTGTGGTGATTAACATTTGGCTCCTTATTACTTATGCAAATTTCTGCAGCAGGCTTGAATTTTTCCCCAGAATGTGGGTTTTTCTTTTCTGTTGCATTGTCAGGCTGCAAATTTTCCAAACTTTTATGCTCTGCTTCCTCTTGAATGCCTTGCTGCTTACAAATTTCTTCTGCTAGATACCCTAAATCATTTCTCTCAAGCTGAAAGTTCCACAGATCTCTGAGGAAGGGGCAAAATGCCCCTAGTCTCTTTAAATAGCAAGAGTGACCTTTAGTTCCCAAAAAGTTCCTCATCTCCATCTGAGAGCATCTCAGCCTGGACTTGTTGTATGTATCAGCATTTTGTTCCAAGCCATTCAGCATTTCTGTAGGAAATTCCAAACTTTTCCACATCTTCCTGTCTTCTGAGCTCTCTAAGTCTCTAGAGGTTCCAGACTTTCCCACATTTTCCTGTCTTCTTTTGAACCCTGCAAACTGTTCCAGTCTCTGCCTGTTACCCAGTTCCAAAGTTAGTTTCCGCCGGGCGCGGTGGCTCAAGCCTGTAATCCCAGCACTTTGGGAGGCCGAG
>NW_012115488.1:1526965-1540979 GCF_000951035.1 Colobus angolensis palliatus
TAGCCGGGCGAGGTGGCGGGCGCCTGTAGTCCCAGCTACTCGGAGGCTGAGGCGGGAGAATGGCGTGAACCTGGGAGGCGGAGCTTGCAGTGAGCGCGCCACTGCACTCCAGCCTGGGCGACACAGCGAGACTCCGTCTCAAAAAAACAAACAAACAAACAAACAAAAAAACCACAAAGTTACTTTCACATTTTCGGGTACCTTTATGGCAGCACTCTAGTCTACTGGTATCAGTGTACTGTATCAGTCTGTTCTCACACTGCTAATAAAGACATACCTGAGGCTGGGCAATTTGTAAAGGAAAGAGGTTTAAATGATTCACAGTTCCACATAGCTGGAGAGGCCTCACAATCGTGGCAGAAAGAGAAGGAGGAACAAAGTTACGTCTTACATGGTGGCAAGCAAGAGAGCATGTGCAGGTGAACTCGCCTTTATAAAACCTTTAGATCTCATGAGACTTACTCACTTTCATGAGAACAGCATGGGAAAAACCCACCCCCATGATTCGATTACCTCCCACCATGTTTGTCTTACAACATGTGGGAATTATGGGAGCTACAATTCAAGATGAGATTTAGGCCGGGCGTGGTGGCTCACGCCTGTAATCCCAGCTCTTTGGGTGGCCAAGGTGGGTGGGTGACCTGAGGTTGGGAGTTCCAGACCAGCCTGACCAACATGCAGAAACCCCATCTCACTAAAAATACAAAATTAGCCGGGCATGATGGCGCATGCCTGTGATTCCAGCTACTTGGGAGGCTGAGGCAGGAGAATGGCTTGAACCCAGAAGGTGGAGGTTACAGAGAGCTAAGATCACGGCACTGCACTCCAGCCTGGGCAACAAGTGCGAAACTCTGTCTCAAAACAAACAAACAAACAAACAAACAAAAAAACCAAAAACACAAGGTGTGATTTGGGTGGGGACACAGACAAACCACATCAGCCTGGATGGAGTACTTGCCGTGGCTGGCAGTACATCAGGTTTTACTCCTTCTATGAAGAAAGAGCTTTAAGTCCTCTTGATTCATGTCTTCTACAGTTGGGTTGGCATCTATCAGCATCGAAGACTCATAATAATCCTGAAAGATTTTTGCTTGCCACCCTGAAAGTAAACAACTTTATCAGAGCCAGCATCTTGAACTACAGGTACTACCTTTTTAAGAAGTGTTCACAAGAAATGGAAACAGCCTAAAAGATTACCAGCAATGCAAAAAGTGTGCTGGTTCCCTACAGAATGTCTTAAGCCACTACATTGCAGTCTAAATAGCTGTCTCCTTATTTATTCATTTATTTATTTGTTTATGAGAAAGAAAAGGCTATTCTCAGAACAGTTCGATAAGGAGGAGTTTGTTCGTGGCTTGACTTACTTGAGAGAGATTTTGGATATTTAAATGAGGTAAAACTTCCAGTGCTGTTGTCAGCCTTATGGATGGATGCAGCTGAGAGATCACAGGTTCATTTGGCCAAAGTGTCATGGTAATCTTCAGTATTCAGGATGTGCTTCTGCAAACTGATTTCAGAGTGACAATATCTCGTAAATTCATCTGCTGGCAAAAAAAATCTGCAGACAATTGGAACGAAACATGGCAGACAGAATACTTTTTTGAAGCTAATTTTACTTGGATGACCTAAAAATTGAGGAGTTTGTAATACTTTTCTTGATGATACAGACATCTGATTGTTGCCAAAAATGACCTCCTAAACTTAGAAGAAAGGAAAACAATGAATATAAATTCAACTCAAAAAGTTGTGAATTCTATTGTTTCTTAATGTAAGGTTGCTCCCCCGTGACAAAGAGTTGCTCCCAGATGCATACCTCTGAGAGTCAGGGTTTTAGACATTTATTGCCATCAGTTCAAGAAATTTTGTGTGTCTAATTGTGTGTTCACTGTACAATTTAAACATTTTGGATATCTAACTTACGTAAGAATTGTTTGAAATTTATATTTATAACAAATTTTCTTTTTTTTTCTTAAAAGGAAGTAACCACTATTTTAGTATTCAAAAATACCTGATATTTTGAAAATACTATCTTATGGTTTGTCTGAGTGAGAGAATTACAAATTTTTCTCTCTCTCTCTCTCTCTTTTTTGAGATGGAGCCTCGCTCTGTCATGCAGGCTGGAGTGCAATGGTGCAATCTCAGCTCACTGCAACCTCTGCCTCCCAGGTTCAAGTGATTCTCCTGCCTTAGCCTCCTGAGTAGCTGAGATTACAGGTGCATGTCACCATGCCTGGCTGATTTTTGTATTTTTAGTAGAAGCGGGGTTGTGCCATGTGCGCCAGGCTGGTCTGACTTCAAGTGATCCGCCTGCCTCAGCCTCCCAAAGTGTTGGGATTATAGGCGTGAGCCACTGCACCCAGCCAGAGTTACCAATTTCTAATGTAGTGAAATATTTTACATTTTAAACTTGTTTGTCAATATTTATACTCATGTTTTAGGAGCAGTGGGTCCAAAATTTTCATGAGATTGCTTTTGAGCTTATCCTCCCTAAACTTCCCTTAGGTGTTAATCGGCTTTTCTTTATAGATAACATAGATCCTTTCATTTTAGCTTCATTCTCATTTGAATAAATGTCGGGTGAACAGCTACACACTAATTTCTTTTCTCCATAGAGTGCGAACCCATGTGACCCTTCCTGCCTTAGTGCTCTTCATTTAACAGTAGATTGTTCTGGTTGAAAGCATACTGTAGTGCCAGCATTTGGAACTCCTCATCTCTTCAGCACAAGGACTATCACTCACACAAGAGATCATTCGTGTGCTTTAGGTCACTGTTTTCCCTCTACCTTTAACAATTTATCCTGATTTTGCCATACAGACTTTGTCCTGCTAACAATGCCTCTTAATGAATAATATATTCATCTTCTTTGTTTGCTTTCATATCTCTGTTTCTTTAGAAAAAATTCATTTATGAGTCAAAGAAAAATACTTAATTCTTTTTCATAAGAGTAAACTTGGGCTAATCATTTAACCTTAACTTCCTCATGATTCTGTTTTTTCATCTGTAAAATTTTAAAGTGATTTCTTAGATTAATTCCAGCTCAGCAAACATGTTGTAGAGCTACATATATATCTATATGTATATATGTATATATACACACATATATGTATATGTGTGTATACATATGTATACACACATGTATGCATGTGTATGTATGTATATATAAACATTTTGGCTATAATGATATGTCTTTCTTACAAAAATTAATTTTATTTTAAGTTCTGGGATACATGTGCAGGATGTGTACGTTTGTTACATAGGTAGGCATGTGCCATGGTGGTTTGCTGCACTTATCAATCCATCACCTGGGTAGTAAGCCCAGCATGCATTAACTATTTTTCCTGGTGCTCTCCCCTTGCCTGGACCCCCTGACCAGCCCCAGTATGCATTGTTCCCCTCCCTGTGTTCATGTGTTTTCGTTGTTCCCCAGTGAAGGAAGCCATGAGGTTTGAAGAAAAATTAAACATGATTTAATACATATGTATGTGTATGTATGTACATCTACACACACACACACACACACACACACACACACGTATATAGTGAATATCTAAAACACTAGAATTTGCTACAAGTCTCTAGTAGAATTAATGTGAAGTCTACTTCTATTTCTTTACCCTCATTTCCCCTACTACTTAAATAGCATAGAGGTTTATTTTTCAGTGATATAACAATCCAAATAGGCAGTCCTGAGTTAATATGATGGCTTTATGATTTTGGAGACACAGGCTTCTTTGTTGCCTTGGCTTTTTTTTTTTTTAATTGAGACAGGGTCACACTTTTTTGCCTAGTCTGGAGTACAGTGATGTGATCATAGCTCACTGTAACCTCTGACACCTAGGCTCACAAGAACCTCCTACCTTAGTCTCCCAAAGCACCGAGATTACAGGCATGAGTCAGTGTGCCCAACAGTCTACTTTGTAGTTTTTAACAGGTAGTTTTTATTTCATAGTCCAAGATAACTTGTCTAGTTTTACTATTATGCTCACCTTTGAGGCAGCAGGACCCAGTTAAAGAGACAGGAAATAATATGTGCCTTTTCTTTAAGATGATCACTCCCAAATTTGATACATTCCTTTTGCTTACGTCCCATTGGCCAGAACGTCGTCACATAGCTTCACCTAGCAGCTGCAAGGGAATCCGTGAAATGTAATCTTCAGCTGCTTCCTGTGCACAGAAGTTTTAATTACTGTGTAAAAACTGGAAGATAGATATTGAGGGTCAAGTAGCAATCTATGCGTTTAACATTCAGGGAAGATTGAAACATCATTCAGAAGGCTTTGTTGTTTTTGTTGCAAGGATATTTGTTTAGTATTGCATTACAAATAAGGGTTTCAGTCATTTCAATTTAAGAAATGTTACAACATAAAGTAAGGTATATCCTACTCTATCTTACTATATTTTATAAGTTTTATTTATTTTTTAATGGAAAATCCATTCTAAGTTTCAGACAGCCTTCCCACATTATTTAACTGACATTTCTCAGATATATGAAAATGAAGTAAAACCAGTTAGCCAAAATAAACATCCAGAGTTCTTTTTTAAAACAGCAGTCCAAAATCCTATATTATTGCCATGTGTCCCTGTGGTTTGAGGGACTCTGAATTCAAAGGGCTATTTCCAGATGAAATATCAGAATTGTAGCATTTATTGTGTATTCTGCCAAAGATTTTGTCAAAAATAGTAATGACTTTCAGGTCTGTGGGAATATGGGTTGCAGATGTGTTGTTTGAATGCCTGAAAAGGAAATCATAGTATTCTTTATTTTGGTCATGAAAGTATTTGTGTACCTGTGCCATTTTGATACTAAACACTATATAGTTTTGTGATCTTTTTGGAATGTGAGGACTAAGTAACGTAAGTGGTGAAGAAATCCCATTAAAAGTATATGGTTTCTAGCTAATCCATACATTAAATTTTAGAACTACTTTGAAAAACAAAAATATCAGTGTTTAGTTATGCTATTTTTTATTTATGGACCCATTTTATTTCTTACTTCGTATTTTTGTGCCTTTATTTAAAATGTTTGATAAATATTTTAAAGTCATTATATCTTAACTTTTTTGTTCAGAAAAGAAACAACTTAGCATAATAACAGAGCAGAGGAAGGCATGGCACGGTGGCTCATGCCTGTAATCCCAGTACTTGGGAAGGCCAATGTGGGAGGATCACTTGAGGCCAGGAGTTTGAGACCAGCCTGGACAATATAGTGGGACCCTCATCTCTCCAAAAAAAGTAAATTAGCTGGGCATGGTGGGACATGCCTGTAGTCCCAGCTACTTAGGAGGCTGAGGTGGGAGGATCACTTTAGCTGAGGAGTTTGAGGCTGTAGTGAGATAAGCTAAGATTGTGCCAGTGCACTCCAGCCTGTCCAGCCTGGGTGACAGAGACAGAGTGAGACCTTGTCTCACAAAACAACAACAACAGCAACAACAACAACAACAACAACAAAAAACAGAAGTAGAAAGTAGCATGTAAAAACTGTTGTAAAAGGGCATTTCAATTTAACAATATTAATATTTGCTTGTTTTCAGTTAATCTACTTCAGCATGCAATCTCATACTTCATCAAATGCACTTGGTATTGTCATTGTTTATACATGAAATAATACGTGCTGAAAGTATAAGTGAGTTGCTAAGGAAAATAGAGGTAGTAAGCTAAGCTAGAGTAGAATTCAGGCCTGTTTTATGAATCCCAAATCAGTTTTTTAAAAAATTTGTTTAGGGATAATTTATGAACAATTAAATGTACCTATGGTGAGTATACAGTTTTCAGTATTCAGGAAAGCACTTTCAAGCCTCTTTGCAGTCAGGCCCCCAACTACCCATTTTCTTCTCCCAACCCTACCTACTCTGAAGGCCCCAGACAGCCATTGGGCTGCTTTCTATTGTTGTAGATCAGCTTTACATGTTTTAGAATTTCATATGAATGGAACTGTGCAGTGTGTATACTTGCTCATAACTTTATTTGCATAGTATAACGTTTTTGAGATGTCTCATTATGTGCTGTATATCAGCATTTCATTCCTTCCATTGCTGAATAGTATTCCATTGTATAGATATACCACATTTACTTTTTGATGAATATCTGGTGATTTCAAGTTGTGGGTTGATGTGAATAAAGCAGCTATATACATTCATATCTAAATCTTTTTGTGGGTATGTTTTAATTTTTAACAACTTTATTGCGATATATATAATTAACAGAAAATGTGCATATAGAAAGTATACAACTGGGTAAATTTTAAAATGTGTACATACCCATAAAACTATCACCGTAATCAAGATAAGTCCTTAACCTGCCCAAAATTTTTTGTACCCATCATAATTCCTTTCTCCCTGTCTCCTACCTCTTCACTCAGTCCCCAGAAAACCACTGATCAGATTTCTGTCATTATAGATAGGTTTACATTATCCATACAGTTAACCATACAGTGTGTACTTCTTTTTTTGGTCTGATTTCTTTTATGCAGCATAATTGTTTTGCAATTCCTCCATGTTGTTGTAAGTTTTAATAACTTATTCTTTTTTTCCTGCTTAGTGGTGTTCCATTTTATGGATATACCCCAATTTGTTTATGCATTCACCAGTTGGGTTGCTTCTGGTTTTGGACTATAACCAATAAAGCTGCTATGAACGTTTAAATATTTGTATGGACATATGTTTTATCTGAATAATATATAGGAGTAGAATAGTTGGGTTATATGGTAGGCATATGTTTAACTTTTGAAGAAACAGCCCAATAGTGTTCCATAGAGTTTGTACTGTTTTACGTTCCCATCATCAGTATATGAGTTCCAGTTTCTCCACATCCTTGTCATTACTTGGTATGGTCAGATTTTTCATTTTAGACATTTTAGTGGGTGTGTGACCATATCTTTTATTTTAAATTAGCATTTCCCTAATGTCTAATGATATTATTTGCCATCTATGTATCTTCTATAGTGACATATTTAAATCTTTTACATTTGTTTGTATTGGGTTGCTTATTTTCTTATTGAGTTTTGAAGAACTCTTCATATCCTTAACAGATACACAGTTTGCAAATACTTTCTCCAAGTTTGTGGGAGAAGCAGATAATTTCTTAATTTTGAGGAACTGAATTTTTTTCTTTTATTAATCTTGCTTTGAGATCACTTCTAATACATTTTTGCCTAACTTGTTACAGACTTATGCTTTCATGTATGAACTCTATAGTTTTAGATTTTTACATTTAGAGTCTGTGATACATTTTGAGTTAATTTTTGTATATACTTTAACGTGTGGGTTGAATGTCATTTTTTATATGAATATTTAGTCATTCTAGCACCATTTGTTGAATTCCCTGCTGAATTTTTATTGCACTTTGTTGAAAATCAGTTAACCATGTATGTATTATTGGTCTATATTTGGACTCTGTACTGCCCCATTGATCTATTTGTTTAGCTCTGTGCCAGCCATAATCTGTCTTGATTACTTAGGCTTGTAATAAATCATGAAGTCTGGTGAAATCATGTAGTATAAGTTCTTCAGTTTTGTTATTTTTGAATTTGCTTTAGTTATTCTATTATTTCAAATATTTTTATGAGGTGTGGAATTATTTTCTCAATTTTTCCAAACAAGTCTGCTGGGATCTTAATTGGGAATGCATTGGATCTACAGAATTGACATCTTAACCATATTAAGCCTTCTGACTCATCAATATAGTACATCCGTTTATTTAGGTCAGTGTTTCCTACCCAGGGGAGATTTTGCTCATCTAGGGTCACTTGGCAATGTCTGAAGACATTTTTGATTGTCACGGCCAGTAGCTCCTAACTGGCATCCAATGGGAAGAAGGCAGAGAGATGTTGCTAAGTATTCTATAATGTGCAGGGTTTCCTTCCATACCAAAAATTATCTGAAACAAAATGTCAGTAGTGTTGAATTCATAAATCTTTATTGAGATCTCATCAAGTACTCAGCAATTGTTTGTAGTTTTCAAATTATAGATCTTATACATTTTATATTAGGTTTATCACTTTGAAGCAGAAAGTGAGGTCACTGAATTAAAACTATCCTTTTTTTCTGATATACAATTTAGGATCTAAATTTTATTCCAAATTCTACTATAACTTCATTCCTCACATTTTGGTATGTTGTGTTTTCATTTTCATTTAAAATATTTCCTAATTTCCCTTTTCATTTTTGTCTTCACCCTTGAATTAATTAGTAGATTGTAATTTTGTTTTCAGTTTTGTTTGCTATTACAGATATCGTGCCAATACTGGTTTTCAATTTAGGTCCATTGTTGTTAGACAACTTTATGTGACTTGAATCCCTTGAAATTTATTGGGACTTGTATTATGGCACTGAATGTAACCTTTGTTCAATGTTTTATATGCATTTGAAAGAATTACTTATTTGCTATTTTTGGATGTTGTTAGATTTTCGAGTGTTAATTTTTGGGTATTAGATTAGGTTGGTTGGTAGTGTTAAGTTTTCTATATTCTTGCTTACTTTCTGTCTACTTCTTTTAAAAGTGACTGATAATGTATTAAAATCAAGAACTGTAATTCTATATTTGTCTTACTTCTTAAAGTAATATCAGAGATTACTTCATGTATTTTGAGCCCTTGTTAATTAGGTGTAAAACATTAAGCTTTGACATGCTCTCTTGATGAGCTGCCTTCTTTGTCACTATGAAATGACCCTCTAATTCTATGATGTTATTTGTCTTAAAAATCTACTTTATACATGTTCTTATACTCCTCCAGTTTTCTTTTGATTGCAGTCTGCATGGAATATTTTTTCATCCTTTTGCTTTTAATTATTTTTCTCTTTATGTAAATTAGATTTCTTTTAGGAAGTATATAGTTGGGTGTTGTTTTTTTAATTCAGTCTGTCAATCTGTGTTTTTCCATTGGGATGTTTAGGCCATTTATGTTTTATGTAATTATTGACAATTACATAAAAAATGGTGGTTTAAAAATCTACTATCTCTTGTTTGTTCCATCTTTATTTTATTTACTTGTTCTTCTCTGTTTTATTTTAGGTTAAGTATTTTTTATCATTCTTTTTTATCTTTTTAGTTATCTGGTTATCTATAACTCATCTTTATGCTATTTTTATGTTTGCTTTAGGGTTTATAGTATACGTCTTTACCTTATCACCGTCTGCTTTGAAGTGAAATACCATTTCACAGACATTATGGCATCATACTTTCATTTCTCCTTTTATGAGCTTATGCTGTTGTGGTCATACATTTTACTTCTGCATATCTTACACACTTCACAGTTATTGTTACAGTAATATTATTTTTACTTTTAACAGTTAACTTACTTTTTTAACTTTTCATTTTGAAATAACCTTAGACTCAAAAAGTTTTAACAGTAGTACGCAGAGGTTCTGTGTACCCTTCACCTAGCTTTCCCGATGATAACAATATATAACTGTAGTACATTATTGAAAGCAGTAAATTGGCTTTAGTACAATATTGTTAACTAAACTACAGACTATACACAGATTTTTATCAGTTTTTATGTGCGCTATTTTTATTGTTCTTGTTGTTGTTTTGGCATATAGTTATGTGAATTTTGTTCCACATATGGATTCATGTAACTACCACCATTGTCAGGGTACAGAACTCTTTTATTGCCTCAAAGAAACCTCTTTATTCCCTTGTGTTACTGCCTTTATATTCACACTATCCATCCAATGTAAATTCTTGGTAGCCACCGATCTACTCTTTGTCACTGTAGTTTTGCCACTTTGAGAATATTAGTGGAATTGTACAATATACATCCTTTTGAGATTGGCTGTTTTTCACTGACCATAATATTTTTGAGGGCCACCAAATTGTTGAGTGTATCAGTAGATCATTTTCTTTATTGTTGAGTAGTCTGTTACTACTTCGTGCAACGCCATGGGTGCACCACACTTTGTTTATTCATTGATTCACTGAAAAAAACCTTTAGGTTGTTTCCACTTTTTTGGCTAGTAGAAAGCTGCTTTTGACATTCATGTACAGGTTTCCATGTGAGCATAAATTTTCATTTATTTAGTACAGGGGTTGGCAAACAATAGCCTGTGAATTGGCTGCCCATTTTGGGAAATAAAGTTTTACTGGAATGCAAGCATGCTTATTTTTTTTAATATGTTGTCTGTGTGTACTTTTGTACTACAGTGGCAAAGTTGAATAGTTGCAACAGAGTCCTCTATGGTGTGTAATGACTAAAATATTTACCTTTCGCCCTTTTAGAAACAGTTTGCTGACCCCTGCTCTAGGATAAATATCTAGGACTGTGAATGCAGGGTTGTATGGTAAGTATGTGTTTAACTTTATGAGAAAGTGCTACATTGTTTTCCAGAAATACATAAGATCTGCATTCTTATCAGCATTTGGTATTGTCAGAATTTTTGCCTTTAGCCATTCTAATAGGTGTGTTATGGTATCTTATTGTGGCTTTTATGGACATTTCTTTAATCGCTAAGGTGCTGAAAAATCTTTTCATGTGTTTATTTGCCATGTGTGTATCCCATTTGGTGAAGTGTTTGTTCAAATCTTTTACCCTGTTTTGATTATATTTTTGTTGTAGTTGTATGTGTAATTTGTAACTATCTTCTTTAGTCTCTTGCTGGTCTGATCATTTTATTAACAGGGTCTTATGTTGAGCAAAAGCTTTTATTTTTGATGAAGTCCAATTTGTTGACTATTTTTCTTTTATGCTTTTGCTTCTGGTGTCATGGCTAAGGACTCTTCATCTAACCCTATGTCATACAAATTTTTGACTATGGTTTCTTTTAAAAGTTTTGTAGTTCTGTATTTTACATTTATATCTATAATCTATTTTGAATTCCTTTTGGTATAAAGTATGAGGTTGAGGTTCACTTTCTTGGCTATGAATGTCAATTGTTCTAACACCATTAGTTGAAAAGACTCTCCTCTCTCCACTGAATTGCTTTTGCCTCTTTCTTAAAAATCATTGACTGGACTTAAGTGGGTCTATTTTTGTATTTTCTATGCTGCCTCATGGATCTATGTGTCTGTCCCTCCACCAATACTACACTGTCTTAATTACTGCAGCTACATCCTTACCCTTAAAATTGAGTTATGTGGGCTGGGCGTCATGGCACATGCCTGTAATCCCAGCACTTTGAGAGACTGAGGTGGGTGGATCACCTGAGGTCAGGAGTTCACGACCAGGTTGACTAACATGGTAGAACCCCGTCTACTAAATGCTAAAAAATTAGCCGGGTGTGGTGGCGCATTCCTGTAATCCAAGTCACTTGGGAGGCTGAGGCAGGAGAATCACTTGTACCTGGGAGGCGGAGGTTGCAGTGAGCTGGGATCATGCCATTGCACTCCAGCCTGGGCAACAAGAGTGAAACTCCATCTCACCAAAAAAAAAAAATATTGAGTTACATGAATCATCCAACTTTATTTTTTTGAAAAATTTTATTTTAAATAATTTATTACTTATTACACTTTTAAAATCAGTTTTACTCTAATTATTAAAAAAATTGAGTCTTAGAGTTTATCAACATGGTATGTCTATATAGGTTTACTTTGAAATCTTGCATCAGAATTTTGTGTTTTTAGCATACAGATCCTATGCACATTTTGTTAGGTTTATGCCTAAGTATTTCAGTCTTTTTGGCACTGTTATAAGTGGTATTATGTTTTTAATTTGAGTTTACAGTGGTTCATTATGAGTATATATTAATAGAAATTCAACTGACTTCTTTTGTGTTAACCGTATATTCTCCAACCTTTCTAAATTCCCTTATTTGTTCTAGGTGGTTTTTGTTGTTGTTTGCTTTTAAGATTCTTTGATAATTTTTTTTCTAGACAGTGATGTTATCTGCAAATAGATGCAGTTTTAGAGGCTGTCTCAGAGAGCTTCAAGGCCCAGGCAGCAGAGACTTGCTACAGGGATGGGGCTGCCACAGAGTCCCCATGAAGTCAATGCCCAGGGGAACTGTGGGGTGTGAGCTGCTGCTGAGAGCCCCCTTCTCTACTACTGCAATGCCTGGTAGAGCCGTGGGAAGAAGGCCACCTGAATACTCCAAAACTAAGAGCCAGCAGTATGCAGTGCTAGCCTGGGAAAGGTTACAGACATAGGTTTTAAATGTGTGAGAGCTATAATGTGGGCTGTGCTAGCAAAGCCATGGGGGCAGGAATGTGCAAGTCTTAGAGACTCAATCCTTCCTGTGTATCTGGAAGGTGGGACATGGAGCCATGTAAGATTATTTTCCAGCCTTATGATCTAACGTTGTATGCCTTATTGGGCTTTAGACATTTCTGGGACTTGTAACTCCCTTCTTTTTTCCTGTTTCTCTTTTTGGAATAGAAATATCTGTTTTATGCCTGCATTGTGTTTTAGAGCGACAAAACTTACCTGTTTGATTTTACAGGGAAATTTGCTGCAGGATTAATTGTTCCTTGAGTCTCACCCATATCTGATTTAGATGAGACTCTGAACTTTAGATTTTTGAGTTGATGCTGGAATGAGTTAAGACTTTTGGGGCTATTGGGATGGAATGGATATATTTTGTGTGTTATAAGGACATGAATTTGGGAGGCTAGGGGTGGAATGCTATGGTCTGAATAAGTCTCCCAAAATTTGTGTGTGGAAAACTTAACCCCTGATATGGTTTGGCTATTTCCCCACCCAAGTTTCATCTTGAATTGTAGCTCGCATAATTTTCACATGTTGTGGGAGGGACCTGGTGGATGATAATTGAATTATGGGGTCAGGTTCCCCCATACACTTCTTGTGGTAGTAAGTCTTAAGAGATCTGATGCTTTTATAAGGTGATACATCCCTTTCACTTGGTTCTCATTCTCTCTTGCCTGCTGCCATGTAAGATGTGCCTTTCACCTTCGGCTGTGATTCTGAGGCCTCCCGAGCTATGTGGAACTGTGGGTCCATTAAACTTCTTCTTCTTTTTTTTTTTTTAAATGAATTACCCAGTCTTGGGTATGTCTTTATCAGCAGCATGAAAACAGACTAATACAATCCCCAATGCAACCGTGTTAGGAGGTGGTACATAATGGTGCATGTTCAGGTCTGGAGCAATTTATTCCTCCATATAGATCCAGATTTCCATGTAATAATATTTGCCTTCTGTTTGAAGGACTTCATTTAATATTCCTTATAATGCGGGTCTGCCTAGGATGAACTTGTCGAGTTTTACATATTTTCCAAAGTCTGTACTTTGCCTTTCTTTTTGAAAGTTATTTTCAATGGGTAGAGAATTCTAGGTTGACTTTTTCTTTTCTTTTTTTTTTTCTGTATGTTAAGAGCATTGCTCTATCTTCTGGCTAGTTTTTTAGTTTTTTGTTTTGCTGGGAAGTCATCTGTCATTCTTATCTTTCTTTTATTTATTTTTAATTTTTTTTTTATTATACTTTAAGTTCTAGGTTACATGTGCACAATGTGCAGGTTTGTTACATACGTATACATGTGCCATGTTGGTGTGCTGTACCCATTAACTCATCATTTCCATTAGGTATATCTCCTAATGCTATCTCTCTCCCTCCCCCACCCCACAACAGGCCCCGGTGTGTGATGTTCTGCATCCTGTGTCCAAGTGTTCTCATTGTTCAGTTCCCATCTATGAGTGAGAACATGCAGTGTTTGGTTTCCTGTTCTTGTGATAGTTTGCTGAGAATGATGGTTTCCAGCTTCATCCATGTCCCTACAAAGGATATGAACTCATCCTTTTTTAAGGCTGCATGGTATTCCATGGTGTATATGTGCCACATTTTCTTAATCCCGTCTATCATTGATGGACATTTGGTTTGGTTCCAAGTCTTTGCTATTGTGAATAGTGCTGCAATAAACATACGTGTGTATGTACCTTTACAGCAGCATGATTTATAATCCTTTGGGTATATACCCAGTAATGGGATGGCTGGGTGAAATGGTATTTCTGGTTCTAGATCTTTGAGGAATCACCACACTGTCTTCCACGATGGTCGAACTAGTTGACAGTCCCACCAACAGTGTAAAAGTGTTCCTAATTCTCCACATCCTCTCCAGCACCTGTTG
>NW_012115488.1:1542919-1544691 GCF_000951035.1 Colobus angolensis palliatus
AGTTAGGGAGGATTCCCTCTTTTTCTATTGATTGGAATAGTTTCAGAAGGAATGGTACCAGCTCCTCTTTGTACCTCTGGTAGAACTTGGCTGTGAATCCATCTGGTCCTGGAGTTTTTTTGGTTAGTAGGCTATTAATTATTGCCTCAATTTCAGAACCTGTTATTTGTCTATTCACAGATTCAACTTCTTCCTGGTTTAGTCTTGGGAGGGTGTACGTGTCCAGGAATTTATCCATTTCTTCTAGATTTTCTAGTTTTTTTGTGTAGAGGTGTTTATAGTATTCTCTGATGGTAGTTTGTATTGCTGTGGAATCGGTGGTGATATCCCCTTTATCATTTTTCATTGTGTCTATTTGATTCTTCTCTCTTTTCTTCTTTATTAATCTTTCCATCAGTCTATCAATTTAGATATTTTAACAAATCCAGCTTCTGGATTCATTGATTTTTTTGAGGGTTTTTTTTGTGTGTGTGTCTCTTATCTCCTTCGGTTCTGCTCTGATCTTAGTTATTTCTTGCCTTCTGCTAGCTTTTGAAGGTATTTGCTCTTGCTTCTCTTGTTCTTTAATTGTGATGTTAGGGTGTCAATTTTAGATCTTTCTCAGCTTTCTCTTGTGGGCATTTAGTGCTGTAAGTTTCCCTCCACACACTGCTTTCAGTGTGTCCCAGAGATTCTGGTATGTTGTGTCTTTGTTCTCATTGGTTTCAAAAACATCTTCATTTCTGCCTTCATCTCGTTATGTACCCAGTAGTCATTCAGGAGCAGGTTGTTCAGTTTCCATGTAGTTCAGTGGTTTTGAGGGAGTTTCTTAATCATGAGTTCTAGTTTGACTGCACTGTTGTCTGAGAGACAGTTTGTTATCAGTTCTTTTCTTTTACATTTGCTGAGGAGTGCCTTACTTCCAACTATATCGTGAATTTTCTAAGTGTGATGTGGTGCTGAGAGGAATGTATATTTTGTTGATATAGGGTAGAGAGTTTTGTAGATGTCTATTAGGTCTGCTTGGTGCAGAGCTGAGTTCAGTTCCTGGATATTCTTGTCAACTTTCTGTCTCGTTGATCTGTCTAATGTTGACAGTGGGTTGTTAAAGTCTCCCATTATTATTGTGTGGGAATCTAACTCTCTTTGTAGGTCTCCAAGGACTTGCTTTATGGATCTGGGTGCTCTTGTATTGAGTGCATATATATTTAGGATAGTTAGCTCTTGTTGTTGAATTCGTGCCTTTACCATTATGTAATGGCCTTCTTTTGGTCTTTGTTAATTTAAAGTCTGTTTTAGCAGGTACTGGAATTGCAACCCCAGCTTTTTTTTGTTTTCCATTTGCTTCATGGATCTTCCTCCATCTCTTTATTTTGAGCCTATGTGTGTCTCTGCACGTGAGATGGGTCTCCTGAGTATAGCACACTGATGGATCTTGACTCTTTATCCAATTTGTAAGTCTTGTAATAGGAGCATTTAGCCCATTTACATTTAAGGTTAATATTGTTATGTTTGAATTTGATCCTGTCATTATGATGTTCGCGGGTTATTTTGCTCATTAGTTTATGCAGTTTTTTTCCTAGCATCAATGGTCTTTACATTTTGGCATGTTTTTTGCAGTGGCTGGTACCAGTTGTTCCTTTCCATGTTTAATGCTTCCTTCAGGAGCTCTTGTATGGTAGACCTGGTGGTGACAAAATCTCTCAGCATTTGCTTTTCTGTAAAGGCTTTTCTTTCTCCTTCACTTATGAAACTTAGTTTGGCTGGATATGAAATTCTGGGTTTAAAATTCT
>NW_012115488.1:1545005-1563949 GCF_000951035.1 Colobus angolensis palliatus
AGGAGTATCTTTGTGGCGTTCTCTGTATTTCCTGAATTTGAATGTTGGCCTGCCCTACTAGGTTGGGGAAGTTCTCCTCGATGATATCCTGAAGAGTGTTTTCCAACTTGGTTCCATTCTCCCCGTCACTTACAGGTACACCAATCAGATGGAGATTTTGTCTTTTCACATAGTCCCATATTTCTTGTAGGCTTTGATAGTTTGTTTTTACTCTTTTTTTCCTCCTAACTTCTCTTTTTACTTCATTCATTTGATCTTCAGTGACTGATATCCTTTCTTCCACTTGATCGAATCAGCCACTGAAACTTGTGCATGTGTCATGTAGTTCTCATGCCATTGTTTTCAGCTCCATCAGCTCATTTACGGTCTTCTCTATGCTGTTCATTCTAGTTAGCCATTCATCTAATCTTTTTTCAAGGCTTTTAGCTTCTTTGCGATGGGTTCAAACCTCCTCCTTTAGCTCAGAAAAGTTTGTTATTACTCATCATCTGAAGTCTCCTTCTCTCAACTTGTCAAAGTCATTCTCCATCCGGCTTTGTTCCATTGCTGGTGAGGAGCTGTATTCCTTTGGAGGAGAAGAGGCACTCTGATTTTTAGAATTTTCAGTTTTTCTCCTCTGGTTTCTCCCCATCTTTGTGTTTCATCTACCTTTGGTCTTTGATGATGGTGACGAACAGATGGGGTTTTGATGTGGGTGTCCTTTCTGTTTGTTAGTTTTCCTTCTAATAGTCATGACCCTCAGCTGCAGGTCTGTTGGAGATTGCTGGAGGTCCACTCCAGACCCTGTTTGCCTGGGTATCACCAGCGGAGGCTGCAGAATGGCAAATGTTGCTGCCTGATCCTTCCTCTGGAAGCTTCGTCTCAGAGGGGCACCTGGCCGTATGAGGTGTCAGTTGGCCCCTACTGGGAGTTGCCTCGCAGTTAGGCTTCTCGCGTGTCAGGGACCCACTTGAGCAGCCAGTCTGTCCGTTCTCTGATCTCAAACTCCGTGCTGGGAGAACGACTACTCCCTTCAAAGCTGTCAGACAGGGATGTTTAATTCTGCAGAAGTTTCTGCTGCCGTTTTTTCAGCTATGCCCTGCCCTCGTAGGTGGAGTCTACAGAGACAGGCAGGCCTCCTTGAGCTGCAGTGTGGTCCACCAAGTTCAGGCTTCCTGGCCACTTTGTTTACCTACTCAAGCCTCAGCGATGGTGGACGCCCATCCCCCAGCCTCGCTGTTCCCTTGTAGTTTGGTCTCAGACTGCTGTACTAGCAGTAAGCGAGGCTCCATAGGCGTGGGACCCTCTGAGCCAGGCACGGGATATTATGTCCTGCTGTGCTGTTTGCTAAGACCATTGGAAAGGTGCAGTATTAGGGTGGGAGTGCCCCGATTTTCCAGGTGGGAGGCGACAATGTGCTAGCATCCCTTGCTCGCTCTTGGCACCTCCTCGTTCTAGGCGTCTGCTCTGCCCACGCTCAAGGAATCCTTCAGCCCACTCCTGCATATGAGGGCCCCTCTCTGGAGGTAGCTACGGCTGGAGCTGGCTCCCTCTCCTCGCAGGGAAGTATGAAGAGAAATTCGTGGTTGGGATCCAGGGCTGCACGTGGCACTGGCCCACCGGTGCGAGTTCCAGGTGAGCGTGGGCTCAGCAAGCCCCACACACTTGGCACAGCCAGCCAGTGCCTGCTGGGCTTGATTGGAGGCTGAATCCTGTGCTTGGACCACTGTTCTCTCTTCGCGGGAACATTGGCCATGATAGCAGGTCTCTGCCTCTTTCTCGCTTCACCTCTTTTCCTCTTGATTGTCTGGGATGATGTCCCTCTGGGCTGCTGGAGTGCCTGCGCTAGGTGCAGTAAAGTCCCGCAGTGAATGCCAGTGAGAGGTGAATCCGGCTGTGCTTCTGGAACTTGTGGGGACTTGGAGAGCTTTTGTGTCTAGCTAAAGGATTATAAATGCACCAATCAGCACTCTGTGTCTAGGTAAAGGTTTGTAAATCCATCAGTCAGTGCTCTGTGTCTAGCTAATTGGGTGGGGATGTGGAGAACTTTTCTGTCTAGCTAAAGGATTGTAAACACACCCATTAGCACTCGGTGTCTAGCTAAAGGTTTGTAAATGCACCAATCAGCACTCTATCAAAACAGACCAATTGCCTCTCTGTAAAACGGAACGGTCAGCTCTCTGTAAAATGGACCAATCAGCTTTCTGTATAATGGACCAATCAGCAGGATGAGGGTGGGGCCAGATAAGGGAATAAAAGCAGGCCACCCTAACCAGCAGCAGCAACCTGTTTGGGTCCCCTTCCGCCTTGTGGAAGCTTTGTTGTTTCGCTCTTTGCAATAAATTTTGCTGCTGCTCACTCTTCGGCTCCGCATTGCCTTTATGAGCTGTAACACTCACTGCGAAGGTCTGCAGCTTCACTCCTGAAGCCAGTGAGACCACGAACCCACCAGGAGGAATGAACAACTCCAGACGCACCACCTTTGAGAGCTTGTAACACTTATCACGAAGGTCTGCAGCTTCCCTCCTGAAGCCACTGAGACCAGGAACCCACCAGGCAGAATGAGCCAACTCTGGACACACTGCCTTTAAGAGTTGTAACACTCACTGCAAAGGTCTGCAGCTTCATTCCTGAAGTCATCATAGACCACGAACCCACTAGAAGGAAAAAACTCCGGACACATCTGAACATCTAAAGAAATAAACTCCGGACACACCATTTTTTTTTTTTTTTTTTTTTTTTTTTTTTTTTTGAGATGGAGTCTCGCTCTGTTGCCCAGGCTGGAGTGCAGTGGCCGGATCTCAGCTCACTGCAAGCTCCGCCTCCTGGGTTTACGCCATTCTCCTGCCTCAGCCTCCCTGCTGGGACTACAGGAGCCCGCCACCTCGCCCGGCTAGTTTTTTTTAGTAGAGACGGGGTTTCACCGTGTTAGCCAGGATGGTCTAGATCTTCTGACCTCGTGATCCGCCCGTCTCGGCCTCCCAAAGTGCTGGGATTACAGGCTTGAGCCACCGTGCCGGGCCCGGACACACCATCTTTAAGAACTGTAACACTCACCGCGAGGGTCCACAGCTTCATTCTTGAAGTCAGCAAGACCAAGATTCGGTATCCAGGAACCAATTCTGGATACACAGGTACCATCTCTCACGGCTTCCCTTGGCTAGGAAAGGGAATTCCCTGACCCCTTGTGCTTCCAGGGTGAGGCGATGCCCCGCCCTGCTTCGGCTCATGCTCCCTGGGTTGCATCCACTGTCTGACAAGTCCCAGTGAGATGAACCCAGTACCTCAGTTGGAAGTGCAGAAATCACCCGTCTTCTGTGTCACTCACACTGGGAGCTGTAGACTGGAGCTGTTCCTGTTCGGCCATCTTGGAACCTCCTCCTACTAACGTACTTTCTTATATAAGGCAGGATGCCTTTTTTTTTTTTTCCCCCCTCAGCTTTTAAGTTTTTTTCTTTTTTGTCACTCTCTTTAAGCGAGTTGATTATAATATGCCATGATGTAGTTTTCTTTGTTTATTGAGCTTCTTTGATCTATTTGTTCATAGTTTTTCTATTTTCTCCTTTTTGGGGGATTCCATTTAGATGTATATTATGTTTCTTAAACATGTCACACAGCCCACTGATCCTATATTTCCCCCCCACACTTTTTTTTGCTTCCTGAAGTTTGTTTTGGATAGTTTCTATCACTGTGTCTTTACATTTGCCAATCTTTTCTTCTGCTGTGCTGTGTCTAATGTGTTGTTTTTTTCATCTCAGTCATGGTGGTTTTCATCTTTGTAAGTCTTTTAAAATACATTTCAAGTTTTTTTTACATTCTTGAACATATGGAATAAAATTGTAATAATCTTTAATGACCTTGACTATGAATATTTCTTAGTCTTTGTTATTTTTGATTGGTTTTGATATATGTTTCTGCTCCGTATGTGTTCTGTTTTTCTTTTTCTTTGCATGCCTGTTTATCTTTTATTGTATGCTAAACATTGTGAATCTTTTTATTTGGTACAGTATGTTTTTGTATTCATATACACTTTTGCTTTGTTCTGGGACATAGGTAAGTTACTTAGAAACAGTTACACTTTTTGCTCTTGCTTTTAAACTTTGTTAAACAGGAATAAACATTTATTTTAGATTTAATTTTACCCCGCTGTTGAAGCGAAATACTTCTGAGTCCTTTTTCCTGATCCCTAAGTTTTCTATACAAGGGGGTAAAGTGAATAATTTTGTGATTATATTTGGCATTTTAGCTTTGTGTATGAAATACATCATCTTGTCTTTTGTCAAGTTAGATGACCAATTCTGTTGACCCTCCTATTAATAGATTTGTGCTTATTTTGCTCTTGCAGAAACTTTGAAAATCTGAGATATTTTCTTGCTTTCTTGCCCTCTGCTCTCGTATAGTCTTCTGGAAACCATTGCTTCATTCCATGCACATAAGATTTTCAGTGTCAGGAAAAGAATTATCCAGGTACCTGTCAAAAGTTGTGTTGCTCCTCATTATTTAGTTACTGTTTTGGAATTTGGGTTTTCTTTTGACTATCATCCTTCCCCACCTTTAATAAAAACTTGCTATTAATTATTGTCATTAAAAAATTAATTAAAGATAAAACAGTTAAGATGAACTTCAGCCTTTGAAATTCTCACTTCAAAATTTCAAATTTTCAAAATATTTTTGGTTACCTACATTCTGAATGCTGTTTCAAATTGCTTAGAAAAAAAAAATTTAAGGTTGATTTCTGAAGCAATAAAAATATACAGTACTCTTTATTGATTTAATTGAATTATATTCAGTTATTTTCTTAAATAGGCATTTTCTTTATTTTTAAAAGCAAACTGTTTATTATGGAATTCAGTCAAGAATCGTATTAATGTGTTCTGGAGATCTAATTGATACCATGGTGACTATAGGTACTAATATTGTACTGTATATTTGAAGGTTGCTAAGAGGATGGTTCCTGTGTTCTCTTCACAGACACACACAAAACAGGTAACCGTATGGTGATAGATGTTAATTAGCTTGACTGTGTTGATTATTTCACATTGTAGACATAGATCAAGTCATCAAGTTGTGTACCTTATATACAAAACAATCCGATTTTTATTTATGATTACCATCCAAAAGTTATAAACAAGTAGCCAATTGAAAAAATTAACAGAATCTAAGATATTTTAGGAACTTCTAAAATCAGATGATGATGTTGATCATGATGATGGCTTGTAATTCTATAAAATAATTGCTAATTAAATTGATTTAAAAGGGATTTTTATATATGGATGCAGAACAGAAATCTTCACTGATGACGAATATTATAAATTATATAATAATTAGACTTAACTGGGATGTTTCAGTGGGTGAGTTTGGAGGGGATGCAATGTAGTATAGTTGTGTTCACGCTCTCCAAAAATACTGAATTTAGCAAGTTTAACGAGGCAGCTATAGAAATATTGTTCAAATTACATTATAGTTATTAATCATTTTTGAATAGCTATAATCTTATATTTTAAAATATTACTATTAAAACACTTTGTAGCCAGGAGAATCATATTGTGCATCTGTAACCCATTCTTCCATGTTATTGCCCACTGCCTACGTAGTGATGAACTCTCCTGACTACCTGGATTTGAATCTCAGCACAGCACCTTTCAAGATGTGAGATTTTGGAAACTTATTCAACTGTTTGTCCTCAATTATTTTGTTTGTAATTTAGAAATAGTACTAGTACTGGCCTTAGGAGGTGGTTGTAAGGATTTAATTAATTAGTGTGTATGTGTGTATGTGTGTATTCTAGGACAGTCCTTTCTTATAACATATCCTTTAAGAGTCTTTGTTGTTAGTATTTACTTGTCTATTCTAGTATACAGTAAACTCCTTGAGGGAAGTGGTCATGTTTAGCTGGATTTCAAACTGCAGCAAATCCATATGTTCTGGGGATGGCCTTTTATTGAGAGGAAATGTTTGCATAGTGGACAGAACATAATATCTAGGCCTGACTCTTGAATTTAATTATTTCTAATCATATATTTCTCAGCAAACATTTATCTATTTTATAATGGAAGTACTTGAGTTCAGATAGATTAATAATGTTAACTCACAGGGTTTTATGCTTGTGGACACTAAGGTTGATAAGTGTATGCAAATACTTTATAAACTGTGATTTGGTATACAACAGGATGCCATCGGGCTGATGTTTTTCATGTGGAAGGGCCTCAAATATATGCTTCTGATGTTATCTCTAAATGAGTTTATACACATAGTCATAGCAGACATACTGTATACCTATTTATAACTGTTTCCCATTACAAGCCATACTGTTTGAAGTACACTCTGAATAACATAGTTTTAAATATGTCAATCCAGTTTTTATAACCTTTATAACCTTTTACAATATCTGGAGTCTATTGGGAGTGGCTTGGGTCTCCCTTGACCTTATGAGAGGCCTTGTTAGATATTTATTATTGCTTGCTATGTACTTTATCAAATATGTTTACTAGTAGACCCAGAACTTCCAATTTCTTTGTTGAATTTTCTGGTAGAGTGACATAACATGCATTGATTGAAGTATACTTATAAAGTATACTATAAGCAAAGTATGTTAGCAAAACCTAGCATACAACAAAAACTAGCACACTTTGCTAGTATGCTTTATAGTATAAGTATACTTTAATTAATGCATGTTATGTTACTCTACAAGAAAATGCAACAAAGGATTATCCATTTCCTTACTTTTTTCATGACATTTCCAGTCTTGTAATAATTAAAGGCCAGTTTCTTTATTTGTGTAACACCTGGTAAGAATGTGATATTTTTAGCTACAAATGATTCAACAGCAGTTCAGTAGTGGGGAAGTGCTCATAGTGACTAGAACAATGATAGTGGATTATAGTGCTATTTTCTGATTTGTTATAGTTCTTGGTCATTTATGTGTTTTGAGAGGTAATATGTATTTTTTATTGCTTAATTTTAGACTTACGGAAAAGTTGCAAAGAACAATAAAGAGAATTTCTGTATACCTTTACTCCTGTGTTCCCTACTGTTCACATATTCCATTATATAATTATAGTACAATTATTAAAACTAAGAAATTAACATTGACATAGTAATCTACAGATTTTATGTCAGTTTCACCAGTTGTCCCACTAAAGATCTTTTTCTTGTCTAGCATACAATCCAGTATCCCACAGTGCATTTCATTGTCTCTTTAGTCTTTTACAGTTTATGGAAGTTCCTTAGTGTTTGTTTTTCATGACATTGATTATTTTAAAGACTACTGGCCATTGAGATTATTTGTAGGACATCCCTCACTTTGGATATTTCCTCAAGATTAGATTGAGTTTATACATTTTTGACAAGAATACCGTAGAAATGATGTTGTACCTTTCTCAGTGTAACATATTGGAGTGTACTTGATATTCATAAGCATTACTACGGGTGATATTAACTTTGAATACTTGGTTAAGGTTTTGTTTGCTAGGTTTTGCTAATTTCACCTTTTGTAATTAATAAGTATCTTGTGGAGAGATATTTTAAGAGAATACAAATATCTTTTGTTTCATCAGACTTTTACTAACTAATTTTAGCAGTTAGCAAATACAGTCACATGTTGTTTAACAGTGGGTATATGTTCTGAGAAATCTTCATTAGGTGATTTCTTCGATGTGCAGACATCATAGAGTATACTTAACACAAACCTAGATGACATATCACAACTAGGATATATAGTATGTATAGCCTGTTGCTGCAAGGCTACAAACCTGTACAACATGTTGCTGTGCTGAATACTGTAGGTGTTGTAATACAGTGGTAAATCTTTGTGTATCTACATGTACCTAAACACCAAATAGGTACAGTAAAAATAAGGCATTATAATCTTATGGGACTATGCTTTTCCTTGTTGGCTGAAGTATTGTTATATGGTGCATGATTGTGTGGTTGGTTGTATACTCATACATATACATCCACACTTCTGCATTTGTCTATCTGTATTTATGTTAAAAGCCATTAGTTCAATGTAGAGTTTACTCTAGGCTTTCCTTCTTTCTTATTTGTAACTTTCTCTGACAGTGAAATCTGGCTTTCATTTTTCACAATATGTTCACTTATTTTCTCAGTCCTGGTATGCTTGTGTATTAGTCTGGGTTCTCCAGAGGGACAGAACTAATAGGATATGTGTATATATGAAAGCGAGTTTGTTAAGGAGAATTGACTCACACTATCACAAGGTGAAGTCCCACGATAGGCCATCTGCAGGTTGAGGATGGAGGAAGCCAGTAGTGGCTCAGTCTCAGTCCAAAAGCCTCAAGAGCAGAGAAGCTGATACAGTCTGTGGCCGAAGGCCAGAGATCCCCCAGCAAACCACTGATGTAAGTCTAAGAGCTCAAGGGCCGAGGAACCTGGAGTCTGATGTCCAAGGGCAGGAAGCATGCAGCAGGGGAGAAAGATGAAAGCCAGAAGACTCATCTTATCTTACCTTACCTGTCAGCTTTCAGTTACCTTCTTTTATTCAAAACTGTTATCTCCTTTCTTGGTATTCCTATAGATTTTCTATATTTCATTATTACATTTACATTGAATTGTGGGCCGGCGTTTTAGCTGCCTGTGGTTCAGCACCTTGTTGTCATAGTTCCCTCCTTTTCTGTGCTTAATAATGAAAGTTACTAATAATGAGGATGGCCACTGTGTGCTGTATGTGACACTCTGCCCTGTACATGAAACTCTGATGATTTTATCCAGTAGGTCCTGTTACCATTTCACTGTTATGGATGAGGAAACTAACTCTCAGTGGTGTTTAATTTGTCTGTAGCCAAATAGCTAGTGAGTGGCAAAGCTGGAATTGAAGACAGGTGGTGTGGCTTCAAAGCATATGAGACTAATTACAATAGTGTATATCATGTCTTTTAATTTTGTATTTAGTTAATGTGCTTAAATTTTTATTTAGTTCATTTATTAAAGTTCTGTGACATTCTTGATATTCCAGATGTAAAATTGGGAGGGCCTTGGCCAAGGGAGTGGAAGTAAAAGTAAAGTGTAACAGCAAGAGAAATTGAACATCCACATGGAATTAAGTTTGGTTAAGTTTGTAAGGATATTTGAAGTTTTGTGAGGGTGTGTCTCGTGTTTTTTTTTTTTTTTAATTGTCATTCATTCTGATTACATCAGCAGAAGGAACCTGTTCTGTAGACGGCAACTGTGTAGATGACATCTCAAGAGTCACCGGTTCATTTGTACATTGTTTTAAAGTTATTAAGAGATCTCAGCTGTGATTTTGTTTTTATTTGCAAGTGCTAAATTTTAGACATTACTAAAATTTCCATCAGAGAAATTATTTGTTTAAATAATTTTAACAAAGCCCCGATTAGCATAAACGTTTCTTAATGGGTTTGCCAAATGAGCTTGCCGATTTGGGATACAATGCTTATGTTACAATTTTGAATATATAGGTGTTCTTTTGCAGTTGATAACACTTAAATGTAGAGATTCAAATAGTTACCAGTGACAATACATTTTGATGAAAAATGATAACCTTTTCCATACTATTTTATAGGCACCGCATAACTCTATGGAATACGTGTGATTATTTGTTAGTATTATTTTAAGATTAAATGACTTACCACAGTCCTGCTCCAGTGCTGTTTTGGTATTTTGAGAATTAGTTTTGTTATTGGCGTATTTTAATCTACCTTTATACTGAAAATACTTAGGTATAGTAAGGTCTGTTGAATTTATAAGTGAAGTGAAAATATGGAAATATAATATAAAACAGCTACCTGACCAATTTTAAAGGAATGTACTACTTCATATTCCTAGTTCACCCACTTTGATCACTATGTGTGTGTCAAAATGTCACATGTATGCCATAAATATATAAAATTATGTATCAATCTAAACTAAAATTATAAGAAAATAACTGCTAAAAGCAACATTCTAACATTTTGTTGTGGGATTGGTATTTTCATTTCTTTTGCTCCTTATTTCTTCCTGCTGATCCGTATTTCTATCTGGTATCATTTCATTTTATCCTGAACAAATTCCTCTAGCATTTCCTGTAGCACGGGATTGCTGGCAACAAATTCCCTTACTTTTATTTTAATTTTGCCTTCAATCTTGAAGGACCTTTTCTCTGAACAAAGGATTCTAGACTGAAGGTTTTTTTCTTTTCTTTTAGAGATTTCAATGTGTTACTTTGTTTTCTCATCTACATTTTTTTTTCTGATAAGTTAGCATTCGTTTGAATTATTGTTCTCTTGCATGTAATTGTTTTTCTTTGACTGCTTTTAATATTTTCTCTTTAACTTTGATTTTTAGCAGGTTGACTATGATGTGCCTAGGAGTTTTCTTTCTTTCTTTCTTTTTTTTAATTCCAATAGCTTTTGGGGTACAGGTGGTGTTTAGTTATATGGATGAATCGTATAGTGGTGAAGTCTGAGATTTTAATGTACCAGTTCCCTAATTAGTCTACATTCTGCCATATATATAGTTTTTTATCCCTCACTCCCCTCTGCCCTCCCCCCTTCTGAGTCTCTAATGTTCATTATGTCACTCTGTATGTGTGTAACTATAGCTTAGCTCCCACTTGTGAGAACATAAAATATTTGGTTTTCCATTCCCAAGTTACTTCACTTAGAATAATGACCTCCAACTCCATCCAAGTTCCTGCAAAAGACATTATTTTCTTCTTTTTTCTGGCTGAGTAATATTCGTGTGTGTGCGTGTGTGCGTGAGAAATTGAACTCCACATGCATATACCGAGCTAATTTGTTCAAGTTTGTAAGGATATTTGAAGTTTTGTCAGGGTGAGTCTCCCCAATAGCCTTACAAACTTCACCTAATGACGATTTCTCAGAACATATCCCCACTGTTAAACACCCATGCATACATATACCATATTTTCTTTTTCCAAGGAGTAGACTTAAAAAAAAATTTTTGTTTGTTTGTTTGTTTTGTGTCTCCCCCCCACCCACCCCTACGGATTGGCTGAGCTTCTTGAATCTATGAATGTTTGTCTTTCAATCAAATTGGGAAATTCTTGGCTATTATTATTATTATTTTTTTGAGACGGAGTCTCGCTCTGTCGCCCAGGCTGGAGTGCAGTGGCGGGATCTCAGCTCACTGCAATCTCCGCCTCGCGGTTTCACGCCATTCTCCTGCCTCAGCCTCCCCAGCAGCTGGGACTACAGGCGCCCGCCACCTCGTCTGGCTAGTTTTTTGTATTTTTAGTAGAGACAGGGTTTCACCGTGTTAGCCAGGATGGTCTCGATCTCCTGACCTTGTGATCCACCTGTCTCGGCCTCCCAAAGTGCTGGGATTACAGGCTTGAGCCACCGCGCCCGGCCGGCTATTATTTTTTAAATGCTTTTCTACCTCCATTCTCTTTTTTCCTTTTCTTCTGAGACTTTAAAAATCCTTCTGCTGTTTGTCCTGCAGATTGGATAATTTATATTGGTCTGTCTTCAAGTTCATTGTCTCTATTTTCATCTCAATCTAGTGATTTAAAAAATTTTATAGTTTTTTTATTTGTAATATTTCCATTTGTTTCTTGTTTATAGCCTTTATTTCCCCATGACGTTTTCTGTATTTTCATTTGTTATGATCATAAATTATTTTTAATCCTTAATTATAGTGATAATAGCTAATTAAAAATCCTTGTCTGCTAACTTAACCATCTAGATAAACTTATGTCAGCCATTGACTGTGGATTCTCTTCAGTGTGTTTTTATTTCTCTACTTGGTGAGAACTTTTAGATTTAATAGTGAACATTGTGAGTGATGTAGAGAGGAGATTCTCTTAGATTCATCTGAGGAGTATTTTTTTTTGAGGTAAGGAGGAGTCTGCTTTCTGAGTCAGTTAACTTGGCTGTATTTCAATTTCAAACTTTGTTTCCCATGTGGTAGGTATTAGCTGAAATTTTAGGTCAGTTCTTTTAACCTTAGCACTATTACTTGGAGTCTGTCTCACATATACTTCATTTAAAGTTTAGCAAGAGATTTGAACAGTTTAACCGTAGAATTTAGAGCTTCTCTCTTCTGCTTCTTCCTTTCCGAAATTCTCTTCCTCACTTTTCAAGTGCTGTGATTTAATAGAACTGGTTTCTACTAAATTTTAGCTGCTTTGCGTGGCTGATATTTGGGCCCTCACTCAGGTTATGGGAATCTTATTCAGTGTTACTCTTTTTTTTCCCCAGAATCAATCTGCTTTCATTCACTTTCCTACGCAGTCAGGTCTTTTTTTTTCTTTTTCTAATATTTTGTGCTGAGTTTGTAATTGTTATCTATGATAGGGTTGTTCCTATGGGAATGGCCTGACCATGACTAAAAGCAGAGCTCTATACTTAGCTTTTGAGTTCTCTGGTCCCTTATGTCTCATGACTTTTCTCTATATTTCAACAAAAGTATGTTTATATTATTGAACTTTCCACTTGTTAGGAAATTGGTACTGTGACCTAATTCCTTAGAATCAGTCTTTCTGCTGTCCTAGTTTATGCCTTGCCTAATTAAAGTCATGCCTCTATTTGAAAAGTGGAAAACTTCCAAGGAAAGTGAGCAGCTGGTATTGACACTCAAAAGAGTTTTATGAAATGAAAGTAAGCAAAGGGCCAGTTAGGCCGAACTTCAGGAAAAAGTATCTAATGGTGAGATTTGTGAGACTAAACAATCTGGCAAGGGACTTTCTCTGAGCTATTTCAAACTGAATTGGAAAAGTCAGGGAAAAAACAAGTAATAAGCCCAGGTCATGCATTGGCAGATGGACAGTTTGTATGATCTCATACTTACCTTTCCCAGTGGCTATTTGATTGTGGGGTTATTAGCAGAAAAACACTTTAGGTTTTACGTTATTAATATGAATGTCTGAATTGGACTGAGAAAATAGATGTCTCAAAAATGCTTAAAATTGATGATAAAAATTCTTCTGTAAAGTAAGAAATCATATATTATTCATTGTTATGTGGTGAAATTCCGTGAGAGCAGGCACAGGAGCTTTCTTGTTTATCATGGTATTGCAAGCACCTAGCATGATGCTTGGCCAATAGAAGACATTCAGCAAATATTAGCATTATTTCTACTTTCACTATACCTTACTAAAAAGTGACACACCCACAAACAAATGTCAACTATCAGAGGTGACAAAGTTGATGTTTTCCTTATTTCTCTTATTTTTCTGTATGTTTTCTTTTTCCCCCTGAGTCCAGAAAGCCTGAATTTAAGGTGATTAGGGTTTCTTTGTGATTTTGTCTGCAGGAAAAATCAAAAGGATTTAATTTTGTCCACAGTGAAATGTTACCACAAGAAAACAAAGTATGAAAGATATTTGCTGGGAGAGAGAATATGAAGCAAAGCAGTTAATCATACTGAATATGAAGTCAGATGGTCCTGACTTTTAATTCTGGTCACCAATTACACTTGTTCCGTGGCCTTTGACAAATACTTGATCTGTGGTCTTAACTTCTCAAGTTTATCTGAACCTTAGTATCATCGTGTTTTAAAAATGTGATTAGAATCCATGGGGTATGGTGATATACACCTGTAGTCCTAGCTGTTTGAGAGGCTGAGGTGGGAGGGTCTCTTGAATCCAGGAGTTCAAGTCCAGCCTGGGCAACATAGCGAGGCTTTGTCTCTAAGAAACAAACAAAGACTCCATACACACAGGAAATAATCAACCCAGCTATCCATCAACAGATGAATGGAGAAGGAAAATATGATAGATCTACAAAATAGTATACTATTCAGTTTTAAAACACAAGGAAATCCTGTCACTTGTGGTAACGTGGATGAACCTGGAGGATGTTATGTTAAGTGAGATAAGCCAGGCACTGAAAGACAAATACTATATGATTTCACTTATATGCGGAACCTAAAAAAATTGAACTCATGGAAGCAGAGAGTAGAATGATGTTTACCTGGGGTTGGGGATGGGGTAGAAGGTGCTTGAAGAAATTTTGGTCAAAGGATACACAGTTTAATTAGGAGAAATAAATTCAAGAGATCTGTTGTGTAATAACACAGGGACTATAGAAATAACATGTACTGTATTCTTGAAAATCACTAAGAGTAGATTTTAAGTGTTATCACCACAAAAAATCATAAGTATATGAAGTAGTACATATGTTAATTAGCTCAATGTAGCCATTGCACAATGTGTATATATTTCTTTTCTTTTTTTTTTTGACACAGAGTTTCACTTTTCGCCCAGGCTGGAGTGCAGTGGCATGATCTTGGCTCACTGCAACCTCTGCCTCCCAGTTTCAAGTGTTTCTCGTGCCTCAGCCTCCTGAGTAGCTAGGATTACAGACACATGCCACTATGCCCAGCTGTATTATTGGTAGAGATGGGGTTTCACCATGTTGACCAGGCTATTCTCGAACTCCTGGCCTCAGGTGATTCGCTCTCCTCGGCTTCCCAAAGTGCTGGACATCATCTTATATGTGATAAATCTATCAATTAACAACCGATAAATTAATTAACTTTAAATTAATCAGTTTTAATTTATCAATTAAAAATTAATTGATTAAAAAGCATGGATAGCTAGCACCTATTAAATATTAGAGCTATGAATTTAAAATGAGATTAGTATATAAAATTGTTTTGCATTGTATCAGATACATTATAGGTGCCTGATAAAATATAGCTGCAGTTCTGGTGGTTATTCTATTCATCTTAATCTTCTTTGTAGTTCCTTCTTTTTGTTTTTTAGGTAGTTTGATACTTTAACATAGGGCCAATTAGTGGCTTTGTGACCTTCAACATTTTTGACTTAACTTTTACCCTTCAGTTAAATTGTTTATGAAATGAGGGGATGAATCACTCAGATTTGCTCCCCTGAATCAACTCTACTTGGTGGTCTTTTCTTGGAGAGTTATTCATTGAGTACTCTGAGATTACTTCCATTGCTCACTAGAAGACATGATGTAATTCTGAGTTTGTGAACCAGATTTGACATCATTCACTATCCATTTATAGCTTCCGTCTTTAATTTTCAATAGGTGAGAACATAAAATACATTTAAAAATACTTGTTTATATAACTTTACATTTTAAAAAACAATGATTAAGTGCTCACTTTATGTTATACATTGTATTAGATGCTTCCATTGAGTTTGTGAGAGTTGAAGGCAGTGGTTGAATCCTGGAATAGATAGCTTACTTAGGACATCAATAATAATGATAATAATAATAATAAATACTATTGTAGTGAAGATATAATAATAACAATGAAGAAATGATAAAAAATAGTAAAGAGATTGTATCAAATGTACTCAAAATTAATACATTTTTTGTAGCAGTATTTAACAAACTGTAAGAATTTAAAACTACCCGCAAAAAGAAGAGCTTATGATATATTATTTTTGCAGCATTGTACAGTGAATAGCACTATCCAAAGCAAGACCTTTATTATTGAATCAGAATACTGAAATATAGTGCATTTTGCTTTAATTATCAAATAAATCATATAATTGACGTGGTAATATGACTATACTGCTTTATGTTTTCATTTCCTAATGGTATCTGTAGCCATGCATTGATTTGGATCAATCCACTGATGATTCTTTTTGTTGGATCTTGAAATGTGAGAAGTCTCTACATGATATTCTGCTGTTCGCAGAGCTTACTTTGGCCTGTTTTTCTATATAGTTACTAATATTTAGCAAGTAGTCTTCAAATGGCTGAATGACATTGAAGTGTGTTGCATTATCTTCTGTTCTATAATATTTAGGTTTTTTTTGAGATACAAGATATATATGTAATGGATGTTTCATTATGTGTTATACTTTCATAATATGCTATACTTTAATAGTAGCATAATAATTAAAGGCAGCTTTAAAGCAAAATGAGTAAGTCATTCAATCCAACAAAAACTCCAAATATTCTAGTGTTGTTAATTATAATTATTGCTCTTCTTTTTGTCTTTTGAAACAGTGATCAAAGAAGTTGCATTTCCGTGTGATTCAGTATTTTGAAATATTTAGTCCAACTCAACATAGTATTTCATCAAAAGAAGATGGTGGTGTGAATGCTGATTTATAAATGTACTGATATGCTAACCTGCTAAGTCGCTATCTGGCAGGTTGTAAATATCCTATATGATGGCATTTTTTCAGGGTTTTGGGTAGTGATAGCAGAACATGTTGTTTCTCCCTATTAAGACAACAGTTTGGTTGGTATACTTTGTTATAACCCAGCTGCAAAACCAAAGTGGACCACCCACAGAGAATCCAGTTAGAGATTATTGAGGTTTGGCTGGCTAAAGTACTGCCACTTAAACAAATATCGTCGCCAGTTCTGTGACTCAGTGCTTGATCTAAGTAAGTGATTACTTAGAAATGAATTTTTCCAGGTGTCCAAGCTTCTGAGATTCTATATTTTAAAAATAATAGAATAATAAAAGCAGGAAGAACATCCTTTGAAACAAATTTTTAAAACCTGATAGTTAAATTTAATCTCCTATTAGTGGCTAAATTATAATACTTTTTTTACTTTTGGTATAGCAATCCTCTTATAATGATTTTAAATGATGATAAATAGCTTCATGTGTAATACCAGCACTCTTTATAAAATATTTTTTTGATTTGTCTGTGTTTTGCCATTACAATGAGATTTTTGAGAATATAAGAAATGCAGTTGTTACTCTGATATCATTTTATTGGATATTCTTGAATTAGGCATATTCATAGCAGTGTATCGTAATGAAGTCAGTGTATTCCTTTTTTGGGGGATGCATCTTAATGTTAAAAGCTTCCTAAGCATTATTTGCTAGAACACTGTTTGAATAGCAGTGTAACTGTGTAGTCTGATGATATATTGTTTGAATAACAGAGGTCACATGGAGTTCTGAGTATTTCCCAGGTAACTAACTGCTCAATTAGGAAAAAAAGCTTACTGAAAGATGAAGTGATGCTTTCAAGGGTCACAGAAAATACAGGTGCATTGAAGACCTCTCTAGGTTTTAACTAATTACTGAGGGTACAACGTAAATATACACACATGTTCTTATGTTGATGGAATATGAATAATGAGATTATTGGACTTGTGTGCTGTGTGATTTATTCCAAAAATTTATCCTAGCCTTTTTGAAATTAATTCTGTGTTCTGTCATAACAGCCATAAATCAGCATGAGGAATTATTGGATTTACTATGACTTGAATTGTTACCTCCGTGATAAAGATAAACGTAATTATTCCGGAAATTATTTGCTTGTATAATTTATAGTTTGCTGGTCAAGAGGATTTTTTATATCATAATAGATAAATAGATATCTTATTAGAAAAATAGCCTATGAGGGTTTTGTTTTGTTTTGGAGTGAATGGATTGTTTATTTTGGTATGATTCCATTGCTATCTCAATTTATTTTTCTTTCTTTCGGGTGCAAGTTTAAAATAAGATTTATTTAAAATAAAGCCATGCATTTTCAAATAGCAAGGCTTCATACATACATTTTAGATACAGAAAAAGTTATAAAAAAGCCAAATGTTTCCATAAAATTGAAATAGAATAATTAATTGTATTTTGGTGTTAAAAAAATAGATGTAGTATTTCAAAACTAGATTCTGAACTCCATGAAACACATAAATCATAAATATGACACTATTTTCTTCATAGGATAGTATTTTATATGAATAATTTAGAGTCTCTGACAGTCACAACTAGAGGAAATAAGATCAAGAACCGGAATGAGTTTTATTAGGCAGGTGACTTTCCTCCTAGTAAAATAGGCTTTTGTACTGCTGAAAAGTGCCATATGAAAAGGAAGAACTGTTGATGTATTGAATCAGAAGAAATTATGTTTTCCTTTGCAAAAAGGTTCATAGAAAATCCCATTTATAAAAATTTTTCATCAGCATATTATTTTTTATCAGGCCTTAAAAACTGACCAACAGAAAAAACTTGAATTACTGTAAACCTGATGGAAGTGGTTTTAGTTTAGTTGAGCCTGTATTAATGATTTAAAATCTTCATTAAGTTCCATAATATAACAGCCATATTGGATTGGGGAGAAAAAATAAATAAATAAATAAATAAATATCCAAAACACAAATTTTTCCATTGCCCTCATCAATCTTCTGTGTGCACTAATATATTCAACAAATATATTTCTGCTGAAACCTTACCACTAAGAGTCTGAAACTGACTGGAAGCAAAAATCAGGTAAAAGAATATAATAACATTAACCAAATGAGCAGTGTGATGTGGAAGAAGGTTTAACTTTTATTATACAAATTCAGTTCATTGGAGATTATCCAATACTATGCTTGATTAAAATGTTTTCTACATGCATTGCTTCCCTTACCAAAACATCACATCACTACAGACTTGGGACTTTAGCCCCAGGAAGTACTCCAAAGCAGAACAATGGTTAGCCAGGTGTTGGTATAACTAGTTATTATTTTTTAAATGTGCATATTACAAAACATACCAACTAATGACTAATGTGATAGAAATGCAAAATTGAAGTAATAGTTCTCAGCAACTAAAGTATTGAATTAACTGTTACTAAACAATAAAAGATTAAGAAATGTTAATTCCATTGTTGTTAATGATAGTTTAATATTGATGTCTGATTAGTCAAATTAAAAAGATATAGCCAAATTTTTTAAAAGTAGTGTTTAAAGTTTTTTAGGCAACTAAGGTTTTCTTCCTAAATTGAAACTTCATGCCTAAGAATATTTAATGATATATGTAGGTATAATTGAACTAGAACTTCAAATATATTTTAAGACCTTTAAAAGAAGGTTTTTGGAAAGATCTATGTCCTTTTTTAAAGTATTTCTTTTATGGTTGTAGGTCTAACGTTTAAGTCTCTAATCCATCTTGAATTAATTTTTGTATAAGGAGCAAGGAAAGGATCCAGGATTCCTACTGGATCCTACCATAAGAAGCTTCCTACTTATGGCTAGCTAATTTTCCCAGCACCATTTATTAAATAGGGAATCCTTTCCCCATTTCTTGTTTTTGTCAGGTTTGTCAAAGATCAGATG
>NW_012115488.1:1564959-1602220 GCF_000951035.1 Colobus angolensis palliatus
CATTAAAAAGTCAGGAAACAACAGGTGCTGGAGAGGATGTGGAGAATTAGGAACACTTTTACACTGTTGGTGGGACTGTAAACTAGTTGAACCATTGTGGAAAACAGTGTGGTGAGTCCTTAAGGATCTAGAACTAGAAATACCATTTGACCCAGCCATCCCATTACTGGGTGTATACTGAAAGGATTTTAATTCATGCTGCTATAAAGGCACATGCATATGTATGTTTATTGTGGCACTATTCACAATAGCAAAGACTTGGAATCAACCCAAATGTCCATCAGTGACAGACTGGATTAAGAAAATGTGGCACATATACACCATGGAATACTATGCAGCCATAAAAAAGATGAGTTTGTGTCCTTTGTAGGGACATGGATGCAGCTGGAAACCATCATTCTCAGCAAACTATCACAAGAACAGAAAACCAAACACCACATGTTCTCACTCATAGGTGGGAATGAACAATGAGATCACTTGGACACAGGAAGGGAAACATCACACACTAGGGCCTACTGTGGAGAGGGGAAAGGGGGGAAGGATAGCATTAGGAGATATACTTAATGTAAATGACGAGTTAATGGGTGCAGCACACCAACATGGCACATGTGTACATATGTAACAAACCTGCACATTGTGTACATCTACCCTAGAACTTAAAATATAATAAAAAAAAGTATTTCTTTTTATTAAATTTTGACATGATTGTAGATTCATATGCAGCTACAGAAATAATAGTTACAGAGATCCTGTGTGTACTTTACCCTGTTTCCCAAATGGTCTTGCAGTCGGTCCACAGTACAATATCACAACCAGAAAACTGACACTGATACAGCCTACCCATCCTATTTCATCAGTTTAAAATTCATTCATTTTTGTTTGTGTATGTATTAAATTCGATGCAATTTTATCTCATGTAGGTTACTGTATCTGTCACCAAAGTCATGAACACATTCCATGACCGCAAGAATACTTCCTGTTGTCCCATTCCTAACCCCTGGCAACCACTATTCCATTCACCATTTCTATGATTTTGTCATTTCAAGAATTTTGTTGTATCCGTGCAATCATAGAACATTCAATCCTTTAGGACTGGCTTGTTTTCACTCAGCATAATTCCCTTGAGAGCTGTCTAAGCTGTTTCATGTAACAATAGTTCATTCAACCTTTCTTTTTTTTGTTGTTGATTTTTTTTAGACGAAGTCTTGCTCTGTCACTCAGGCTGGAGTGCAGTGGCATGATCTTGCCTCACTACAACCTATGCCTCCCGAGTTTAAGCAATTCTCCTGCTTCAGCCTCCCAAGTAGCTGGGATTACAGGTGCCCACCACCATGCCGGGCTAATTTTTGTATTTTTAGTAGATACGGTTTCACTATGTTGGCCAGGCTTGTTATTATATATTCCAGATAGTAGCGAATATATAATAATTTTCCAAATGTAACAGTAAAAATTGATGTAGAAAATGTGCACAAGACGTGAACAGACATTTCACCAAAGACAATATATAGGTGGCTAATAAGCACATTGGAAAGATATTCAGCATCATTAGCCATCAGTACGCACCTACCTATCAGAATGACTAAAATGAAAAATAGTGGTAATAACAAAGGCTGGCAAGGATGCCAAAACACAATCACACATGCATTGCTGGTTAGAATGCAAATTTTTAAATTTCCCTCCACTCCTCAATGTCAGTGATTTTTTTTGTAATTTTCATATGTTGAATTTCTAGTAACAGATATAATCATATTTAAACTTGTGATTTATATACCCATCTTTTTGTTAAACTTTAAGTCTGGAAGATGTTTATTTTCTTATTTCTACCTGATTGTCACCATGTTGTTACTGGTAGAAAACACTTTTTATTCACGTAATTGTGTTATTGTATATGTATTTTTAGAACTTTTTTTATTTGGTGAAAAAATACATGGTACTTCAACCTCATTAACCTCTTATAATGCACTGTGCACTGTGGAGAAAGCTAGTTGGATTTTTGGAAGCAGATATATCTTTATAATGCAGTTAAGGAAAGTGTTGACCACCAAGGCCATCATTCTAATTTTGAATACATATGAATTGGCCTTTTTGCTACTCACAGTTTTGGAATCTCCGGTGGGGATACAAATGCACATCCCTTGGAACATTTATGGTTTTATGTTTTACCCTAGAAAATAACTTGTGAAGATGTCAATATAGAATTATTTTGTTTCAGGCATCCAAAGACTCATCATGAATTAACTTAGGGAAAACCAGTTGAGCATTTCAAAGCCCCAGATCCAATATTTGAAATGCTTTAAAATCTTACGTTTTGAGCACCAACATGAAATTCAAAGGAGATGTTCATTGGAGCATTTAAGATTTCAGATTTTTGGATTCCTGATGCTAAACTGGTGTAATGCAAATATTCCCAAATCTGAAAGAATCTGAATCTGAAGCACTTCTGGTCCCAAGAGTTTCAGATAAGGGATATGCAATTTGTATAAGAAGCATGGAATATCGTAAGGAACTCAAGAACCAAAATGTAGATGAACTTTAGGCATAATTAGAACCAGGGACAATTATTGACTATCTGTTGTTCTTTCCCTCAGTTTTTCTGATTTTTCTTTTTCATTCCATTTGGCTTTCTTTGTCTTTAGTTATATTATGGCCCAGACATCAAGAAAAACAGTCTTTCTTTTATTGAACTTTAGCGTTTCAAAATTCCAGGAGAATGATTTTTTTTTTTTCTCCTGTGTTTTGATTTGATATCTACCCTTGACAAACCTATTGGACAAATTGAAAAGTCACCACAAGGTGCCTTTCAGTCACCTACAGGATATGGTTCAGCTTCACACAACCTTCAAGTCTCCATTATCTGGCCTGTGCCTTCATTCCACTGTCATCTCTTATCATTCTCAGTCTTATTCTTTTATATCGAACTACACTGGTATGGCTTTTAGTTTCTCTGCAGAAATCACACTATTTTTCTATTTAGTGTTCTTGCTGATATTTTTACCTTGTCTGGAAATTCTTTACTCCTCCACTTATTCTTTAATACAAAAATTCTTAGTCCTGGGGCTAGGGTAGGAGAAAGAGGAAGGATATTGTTTCAGCAAGCATATCGATTACTGTAATAATCACATATTTGGAAAATTAAGTTTGTTTCTTGGTTTTAAATTCAAATTACTCAAAGCAAAGTTTGTTGTAGTCTTGCTTACTAGATATACACTCATGATTCTTGGTCAGACTTCCTTGGAGGACTACTCACCAGATTCTTTGAGGAGGAACTTTGATGTATTTCTAAAGGGGGAAATGTTTAAAATAGTTTAGCAAACTTGCTTTTGTCACTGTTAGGAAGGATGTTCTTAGTCCTTACATTTGAGCAAATCATATACAAAACTACTAATCGCTACATGCATACCAGTCAACTGCATATAGCAGTTATATTAGCGTAAAAAGTTGTGTGCAGGCATTGATTTTATGTGTATTACATGATGTGAAATTGGAAACAGTTGTATCATAAGTATAAAATAAATGTGTATTGATTGAATCTTGAATGCTGTCCTCAGTGGACTTAATTTCAGCACTTGAAGATTCATTGTAGACTAGCCTATACTAGTGTGACTGATTAGTCACTTGGATGACTATAGTGTACAAATTTTTCCACTGTATTGAAAAATGCACCTAAAACACTGTTAAAATTTTTAAGAGCAATTAGAATATAATAAAGAATAATTTCAGCATTTAGAATATTTTAAAACATTTACACCATTTTAATGTCAATATTCATTTCAGTACCAAGACAAAAGCTAAAAAAACCTTATTTAAAAGAATGATTTCTTTCAAAAATAATTTTTAAAATAGTTATTTCTAGGATATTTTGTCTAAACCTATTGTTATTTTAGATGTTTTTTCTCTAGTGTTAGACAGGCAATATGAACTGAGTCTTAATGTCTCTTTACATATTGATTTGTCATGTAAATATTACTCTCACTCTCAAGCCTGGTACCAGTTCTCTGTCACAGTCAGAGCAAAAATCCTCACCTCTCATCCCCTTTTTAATTTAAATCTTTACATTCAAAGAATTTTCTTCACTGTATTTTTGAAAATGCCATTTTCCTGTGCTTTGGCTACCACCCTGTTTGAATATTGAGCCTATTCTAAATTTACTTAAAGAGTTACGAATATGTGTTTGGTAACTGTAGTTTGTTTTGTAGTTAAGGAAATGTTGCTTGTGGTTACAATTCGTGTGCAGTTATTTTAGTTAATTTTGGGAACCATAAGTGAAATAAAATTGTGAGTGTTTGCCTAAGTAATTTTTTTTTGCTTTTTTGTTGGTACCCTGTTTAAATTCTAGAAGGAGAAATATGTTATTTAGAGAGCTATAAAGGAAATTTGGGGAAAACAGATCAAGATATGGATGTAATGAGTTTTGAAACCTATAATGAGGGGGAGAGAGAAAGTCAAATAAAATAAAATTTTCCTGATTGACAAAGAAAAAAAGACGTTTTATTGTGATAATCTTATTTCATTAATTTTTTAATATCAAGGATTCTGGTTATTTAGTTACTATTTCTCAAATTTTTTTTACTGAACTATCCTGTCTTGGCCGAAAAGTACAAACTGGGTGTATGGCCTATTAGCCAGCATAAATGCAAAATATCTTTGAAGTGGCTTATACTGCCTGAAATAGTTCATGTGAAACTTTCTGTTAACATTGCAGAAAGCATAAATTTACAAAGCCAAGAATAGTAGAGGGAGTCTAATAAATATCTATAAATTTTTGGATGATGCAGATGCATAATTTGTAACTAAGTGCTAAGTATGGAGACAGGGTATAGGTGCTTTTAGCGGAGGTTGCTAGAGAGGCAAAGGGATTCCTAAGCAGAAACCCCCATGCATTGGAAGTACCAGTTACCTCTAAATGTGGACATTTAAAACAGTGTTGAAACCATGAGGATTTGTTTAAGGCTTGTAAGGGACCACCCAGGCAGTTGTACACCTAGTTCTCCCTCCTTTCATTTTTAGAAAAAAAAAAAAAGAATCAGGGTTCACAGCACTAAACACTGGTAAAGGAAGATTGAGGGATGGACTGTACAAAGAACGTGAGGATTAAATGAAAGTCTGCATAATTAAAAAAGGGAACTGGCTCCCTTCCTTTGCTTAGTTGCAAGTCTTCTAGCAGCTCATCTTATAACTACCAAGTAAAAGCGTAAGCTGATCCACAGAAAAGACCATCAGATATTGGCAGTCAGAGAGGTCATTGAATGGAAGGTCTCTGTGTGATCACACTATCCTCTGTCCTTCGTACTCTATCCTGAAGCTTCCATACTCTGTTCTGCCTGTTGTGGGATGCCTGAAAAGTTACTTCATGTGTTTGTTTCCAGAGTAACTGTTACTTTGTAAATAGAGTTTATAATCAATTTTTTAGTTCCTCAGTCTTAATTGTGAATGGATAGGCAAGGCTTGCCTGGCATTTGGGGAACTCCTGTAATATAAATGCAGTGATCAAATAAAATAAAAAAACATGAAACATCTTTGAGAAAAAGAGACCTTGAGAGAATAGAATAGCCTTTTAGTAATTTAGAATTAATATTTTCAGATAAATGTAAGCGGCTTGCATCAGTAAAGCAAAGATAGAATATATGTTATTAAAACAGCTGTCAGAGAAAGAAAAGAGTTGTTGGAAATTAAAATAAAGTTTTAAAAATATTAGAATGGTAACTCATAAACAGAAGCAGTCTTCCAGGAAGAAAAATTAAAATAAAAAGAGATGAACAATGTAAGAAGAAATATAAGAAAATTTGATGATCAATCCAGGATGTTTATTCTCTAATAAGAGTTCCAGAAAGAGGAAAATGATAGAGAAGTTAATTTAATAAAATTCAAAATATTAGTGTATGAATGAAAAATTGTTTAAAAAATTCTTTGGTTATTCAGTTATTGAAAATGCCTATCCTTATTTTTAGGTTTGTTGTTGATCCTACTTGCTTTTTATTAAGAATCCACATTTAGATGGGTAGTACATTATATGGGTAATATTTACTCAAATGCAATTTGGAAGCGTTTGTTCATGTAGATATTACCTCTCTCTCATAATCTCATTGTTATGAGGAAGTACTCCCTAAATCTAAATGCTTATATGAGATTTTATCTCTTGAAAACAATTTGAGAAAAGCTGGTTATGTTCAATACCTTTAACTTCGTGAGGTGATGGCATTTCTACCAAGTAAAGGACGAGTAACATCATCTTCCATAATGGTCTTTTATGTTTCTGTGCTAGGAGGAAGTGCAGACAACAAATGGATTAGATGATCTAATAGTTATTTTTCCATTTAAAAATAATTCTTGTTTTCTTTTTAGTATATTGAGAAAACAACTATCCTACATATAACAGTTTACAAGAGGGATTGGATCTCTGTAGAGATTGTGAAAGAATCATTGTCGGCCGGGCGCGGTGGCTCAAACCTGTAATCCCAGCACTTTGGGAGGCCGAGACGGGCGGATCACGAGGTCAGGAGATTGAGACCATCCTGGCTAACACGGTGAAACCCCGTCTCTACTAAAAATACAAAAAACTAGCCAGGCGAGGTGGCGGACGCCTGTAGTCCCAGCTACTCGGGAGGCTGAGGCAGGAGAATGGCATAAACCCGGGAGGCGGAGCTTGCAGTGAGCTGAGATCCGGTCACTGCACTCCAGCCCAGGCGACAGAGCGAGACTCCGTCTCAAAAAAAGAAAAGGAAAAAAAAAAAAAGAATCATTGTCTATATTCCAAGACCAATATAAAAGGATTTTATATTGGTAATTAATGTAAGATCAGTGTCAACCTATGAAAGAGACTTTGAGTATATTTTTAAAATAAATCAATGTAACTTAGGTGATATATACTAAATAAATAGCAGTTATTGAATGCCAAATACTGTGAAGTCATCATGGGTTTTGAAAAACAAAAGAAGAAAGTGAGGAGGAAGTAATTCATGATTAGACAAAGACAATTTGAGGTTAGGCTTTCAAGATTCATAATAAATACTAAATTTTTTTCTCGTAAGACAGTTGCACATTATACTAAAGAATTGCAAACAATTTTAATTGTGGGAGGCAGAAAGGAATGTTGCCCAGTTTTACTGTAAGAAACTGCTTTTTTCTCTTTAGTTATGAAATAGAAAATATGATAGTCCTCAAGAACTAATCTTATATTAAAAAATTGAAAAAAATACAAAATATTCTTTCTAATTGGCATAGTTATATTAATTTCTTTTATAATTCTCCTCTTTAACCTCTTGCCAGATTGCTTTACTTGTTCAAGTAGTATTTGGACTGTGCTACTATGAACTGACGTCAGTCACAGCCCAAGCTATTCTGTTCCTCAGCCATACAAATTGAGAGAAGAAATGTGTTGGAAATTAAATGCCTCTAATGTAAGTTTTGTGGAATTCTTGTAGCTACAAAATTCTCAGATTAATGAACAGAGGACAACCTGGAAAATATAAAAACAATCATTGGTTTGAGGTAGTAAGATATTTTGGAACTTTGCAAAATTATTTAAATTTTTCCTTATTTTCATTATTTTAAAAAATAATTATTCATTTCAGTTCTGCTTATATTTCCGAATTATATTTTATTATATTTGCAAGGCAGTAATTCCTTTCTTTAGGGAATTTATAATTTATTAAGACTATTAGTCGTTGAGATGGGGTTGATGGAGAACGTAAGAAAGTTTGAGGGCAATGGGAATGTTTGACCCAGCGTGCTAGTTCATGCAATTAAATGATATCCATGAATGCCCCAGAACACGGCCATGTGAGTGAAACAGGCACAGTGAAAGGAGAAATGTTTAGGAAATTTGGTGAGTATGCAATTATAATACAGTTATGCATGACCAAGTTATGTGTATATGTAAAATACAAGACATTTTGTTCTGATGATAGGTGAAAAATCAAGTGGCCTCACATGACATTGTTTCACACAAGTCAAATCCCTATCTTCTTGTATGGAAAATATCGAAATTATTCTGTAGTCATGAAAATTTGGGACTGGGGTAGGATGGGAAAAGTAGAAATTCTCATAAATAATCAGAACTAAAATATATGATAATGAATCAAAATCTCTTAGCTCAATGCGTTGAAACATTCTTGATGGCAAAATTTACATTTGTGAAAGGCTGAAACTTAGACACTTTGGTGTTATTTCCAAATAAGATTTTACCTACAGTCTATAGACACCTGATAGGATAAAAGAATACATTCTTTTATCTTACCACTGTAAAATTTACATCCCATATCACCTATATTGCACTGTGAATATTTTTAGAGCTTCTGAAGTTCTGATTATAAAAGCATATAGTAAATGTTGTAAATCAGTAAGTGTTAAATGTAAACATTGAAAAAAGATCCTAATTTTCAAGACCCTGCTAGATATTTCTTCATTTTTCAGTATGCCATGAGCTTAAAATTTAAAAAGAAATAGAAGTAGCTCTGAATCTTATCTTCCAAATTTTGTCCTTTTTATTAAAGAACAATTATTTTTATCAAATAATTACATTTCTGAGAGCCATATAAAGCATTAACTTTGAATGACAGGATAAACCATTTGAATTTTATCAATCAGGGAATATTAAATTATTTGAGGGAACAAACCGGAAAAAACTCAAGTCGCCTACACATGTGAGTGTACAGCAATCAGCTTTCAAATTTCTGATCCAATATATTGATCATATTTCACAACTCTTTGATGCATTTATTATTAATTACAATTTTGTATGTGCAGTATCTATTTGGAAAGCAGTATCAATGATTCTTCTTCCTTTATTAGTAGTTTTCTTGAAATGTTCTAGGGATTGGTGGTAACAACCTCTTTGTTCCCAGGTGTCAAATGTTGTATATTTCAAAATGAGATTATATGTGTGTTTCTGGAGATGCTGCCATTGTACCATGTGGGATGATTGATAACCTTTCATTAATATTTTTCTGTGAAGTTCTTAATTTATTCTTCAGAAAATATTCTTTCAGAATTATAATTAAGTGGCATGTTCATATAGGAAGTTAGTGTTAGTTGCCTTTGGGTAAGGTTTCTGCTTTTCTTCTCTATGTATTTCTATGATTTATCTTTTGGTTGTTTATAGACCATTACCACCTATGTGCCACAAGAGATAGTGCAGACCTTTACCTACCCTGCCACCTCCTTTTAAGATTTTCCCACTTAAGAAAGAGACCAAATTTAAATTTGTTTACTTGCATTTTTTTAAGTTGGTCATATAATATTCTAAATTTGTCATTTTCAGGCACTTAATATGGTGCTTATGTGGGCCAGTTAATTATTCCGAGTGCTTTGCAAATACAAGCTTATTTAATAGTAATCGCAACCCTATGAGGTAGATATTATCATTGCTATTTAACAGATGAGAATACTGATGCAGAAAAAGGGACATAGCTAGTAAGTGGCCACAGTGTTTTCAGTTCTTTTAATTCTTTTTTTTTTTTTTGAGACGGAGTTTTGTTCTTGTTGCCTAGGCTGGAGTGCGGTGGCCTGATCTCGGCTCACTGCAACCCCCGCCTCCTGGGTTCAAGCAATTCTTCTGCCTCAGCCTCCTGAGTAGCTGGGATTACAGGCGCATGCCACCACACCTGACTAATTTTTTTCTTTTTTCTTTTTTTGTATTTTTAGTAGAGACGGGGTTTCACTTTATTGGCCAGGCTGGTTGCGAACTCCTGACCTCAGGGAATCCACAGGCCTTGGCCTCCCAAAGTGCTAACAAGTGTGAGCCACCACGCCTGGCCCTTTTGATTCTTATGAGATGAATAATCTAAATATAAGTCATCTTTACCTTTTAATAGAGACACTACCTTTTAATAAATAAGAGAAGTAAAATTATTCCTGATTGTTAAAGTCTAGGGGATCCCTTAATATTTATTAATCTACCGAATTTCTATGTATTTCATTTCAATTCAAGTTAGTTACATTTGGCCATTTTTTGTAGACTTAACAGAATTAGTTGCTAATAGAGGAATAGATTGCTGCAAGTTACTCATGAAATACTGTTCTCTCCTTCAGTCAGCATATTTGTTCATTTGTTTTTTGAAAGCATAAGGAACTGCAATAAGTAAGCTACATTTTTATATTGTGCTATTTCATGTGAATTTGCTACAGTGAACTTTTGATTTGCTGATAGCAGCAAGTTTTTGGAACTATTATCTTAAATTCTGGTTTGGCATATGCCTTTAAAATGTTATTCAATCTTCCTGTAATCCCAGCACTTTGGGAGGCGGAGGCGGGCGGATGACAAGGTCAGGAGATGGAGACCATCCTGGCTAACACGGTAAAACCCCGACCCTACCAAAAATACAAAGAAAAAAAAATTAGCTTGGCTTGGTGGTGGGCGCCTGTAGTTCCAGTTACTCAGGAGGCTGAGGCAGGAGAATGGCGTGAACTCGGGAGGCAGAGCTTGCAGTGAGCGGAGATCACGCCACTGCACCCCAGCCTGGGCGACAGAGCAAGACAACATCTAAAATAAATGAATACATAAAATAAAATAAAATGTTATCAATCTAATTTGAGTAACTATTGAAGTCAAGTGTGGTTTTTTTGTTGTTGTTGCTTTGTTTTGTTTTGTTTTGAGACGGAGTCTCGCCCTGTCGCTCAGGCCGGAGTGCAGTGGAACGATCTCGGCTCACGCTCTGCCTCCTGGGTTGACGCCATTCTCCTGCCTCAGCCTCCCGAGTAGCTGGGACTACAGGCGCCTGCCACCTCACCCAGCTAATTTTTTGTATTTTTAGTAGAGACGGGTTTCACCGTGTTAGCCAGGATGGTCTCGATCTCCTGACCTTGTGACCCGCCCTCCTCGGCCTCCCAAAGTGCTGGGATTAGTCGTGAACCACTGCGCCCTGGTGTGCTTATGTAAAATTTAAGATCATTTATTATCCACAGTGAAGATGCTAATGCCCTCTTAAAGTTGGTTACTCTGCTTGCTGTTGTCATTTTTAACTGGATAACTAAACTTCCTAAACTTTACTGAGTTATTCATTAGTGAATTGGGGTTGGGAGGAGTGGTAAGTAAAATAAATGCATTTTATTTCCTCCGTTATCGTCAGATTCCTGTTTGAATTCAGTGTGTAATAATGGCTTATGGAGTTTACCAGTTTTAATGGAATCCTCACTGCCTCTTCAACTGCTTTCCTTATTGCTGAAGGAGAGAAAAATGTGGAACCTTTTGATTAACTCTTACAAATCTACTGAAATGTATCACAGAGTTTACCACTGAGTCATTTTATAACTTTCTCCTTTTTACTTTTAATACATTTTTTTTCTATGTGAATACAGTTATTGAGTTTCTGGAAACATAAAGTTCTTGGGTTTCTAGAAACATAAATAAAGAACAGATGGCTGTTCACGCCTAACAATGAATATGATGGGAACAGAGGACTTTCATCTTGTCCCTAGTGGTCACCGTGTCAGCCATCATGTGGTGGACATCTGTGACTGTTGAGCATAGTCCCTGCTGCTGTTTTGGAGTCTCTCAGGTCTGGTGTCAGTGATATTTACATTAGCTTCTTTTTCCTTCTTCTTCTTCTTTTTCTTTTTCTTTTCTTTTTTCTTTCTTTTTTTTTTTTTTTGAGACGAACACTAGCTCTGTCACCCAGGCTGGAGTGCAGTGGCGTGATCTCAGTTCACTGCAACTTCCACCTCCCAAGTTCAAGCAATTCTGCCTCAGCCTGGTGAATAGCTGGGATTTCAAGAATGTGCCACCACACCCGGCTGATTTTTGTATTTTTAGTAGAGATGGGATTTCTCCATTTTGGCCAGGCTGGTCTTGAACTCCTGACCTCAAGCAAGCCGCCTGCCTGGGCCTCCCAAAGTGCTGAGATTATAGGTGTGAGCCACCGCACCTGGCCTACATCAGCTTATTTTCAAGAAATCTCATTCTTAGTCATTTATTAGTCTGCAAAAATATAATTCTGAATAAACGAGAATTGAGAAGGGTCCCAAATAAGGGTAACTTTCTTTTAAATTGACCCATAGTTGTACAAACTGATTGATTAATATTGATCGATATGTCTATTCATCAGCATTGGGAAATTTCAGAATTAGCTTCATTAATGAAACCATTTTATTGGACACATCTGTAAATTGCATGTCTGTTGACAGAGCACTGTAAACAAAATAAAGCATTAAAATTTAGATAAATTCAGGGAGAAGACCACATGTAAGCATTTAAATCATAACAGACTCCTGGTATTCATGACTTTAACATCCAAATCATGAGCAACTCCTATGGGTCTATGACAGGGAATTGTCTGGAATTGTATATAGCTATGAATTTTAATTTTGTACCACTGATAGGTGGGTGGGCTGCCTATTCATCCACATATAATATGAGGCTTTGTTTTGTACTTATCATTACAATAAACTTTGAAGTGTTTAAAACATCATGTCTTCGTGGAGAAATGGTCATGAAGTAAGACAATTTTAGGGAATACTGAAAATGCTCTTAGTTTGAGATGTAGCAAATTGTATCAGAAACATGTCCCTTGAGAGCAGTGTGGCTTTGAAAATGCTAGGAGCTAGGAGAAAGATTTTTGTTAATGTGCAGAATTGTGTAAGTTTTAGAAAATCCAGCCACCATGTCAAAGATCTTCTGTATAGAATTTTTAAAGAACTGCTATAGTAGAGGGCATTAAGATTTTTAAATAAAATAAAACAAAAACCTATTGGATGTTAACTTAAAAGATAATTTTAAAAACTTACCCTAAGTTCTTAGAAAGTCTTCTCCACCCTCGTGACCTCTGCTAGCAATATAAGAAATTACTGAACTGAGTAAATCTTCAGCGTCTCACTATCTTATATTACCATAGAATTAAAAACTCCAGAATATAATGAATTTATTCTATCAGTCCAGCCCATGAGTGAATGTCAATTGTTTAAGTTGTGCCTCAGAGGAATTTTTGTTATCTTTTAAATAATAATATTTTCAATAAATCATTACTTATAAAAGTCCCCAAATCATTGCTCTTTAGACATTACTAAAATCAAAAACAACAAATTTAAACATTTACAGTTCGGACCTAATTTAGCATGTATCACAGTTTATTAAAGTTATCTTCTGTTGGAAATAGCTCCCTTAGTTCTGGAGATCTGTCGTGCAGCATGGTGACTATAATAATACTGTATTGTGTACATGACATTTCCTAAGAGAGATCTTAAATGTTCTCACGACACACAAATAAGAATGCGAGGTAATAGATATGTTAGTAGCTTGATTGTTGTAATTATTTCACAATGTATATATGTATCTCAAACATGTTGTACAACTTAAATATACACAGTTTTTATTTCCCAATTATACCTTAATAAAGCTAGAAGAAAATAAAAATGGTAAGTTAATCAAATTTTTTTCTCTCAGTCTCTCATATTTTCTCCCAGATTAAGTAAGCATACATCTGTGAATCACATTGATTTCATTTTATTAAAAAGTTTAAGAAATTAAGAACAAACTATAAGTAGTTGTAGCTGACAATATAAGAACTGTTAGAAATATGAACTTGCTTTATGAATGCTATATTCTGATTGTGTTGCATTAAACATGTTTATTTTATTTGATTTTAAATAAAATATTTTTCTCTTAAAGCTTCTAATAATGTGAAATGTTAAAGAAACAATTATATGGTTAGGTAGGAATTTGACTTAATCTCATTATAAATAGCATCCTAAAATTTTACAGCTTTGAACAAACATTAAAATTAGTAATAATTTTTCGATTCAAAATGAAAAGAAATGGCAACCTTTTCTGACACAGGTCATAATAAAATAATTCCCCCTTTTCGAGTTGATGGGTGCAGCACGCCAACATGGCACAAGTATACATATGTAACAAACCTGCATGTTATGCACATGTACCCTAGAACTTAAAGTATAATATGTAACAAACCTGCATGTTATGCACATGTACCCTAGAACTTAAAGTATAATAATAAAAAAAAAAAGAAATTGAAATACAAAAAAAAATAATAATTCCCCCTTTAAAAAACATCTAAACACACATAACCTATGAGAATAAAATTAACATAGCTGCTGTAAGGAGTTTTTAAAAAATTCTTAGCATGTCTTGAAGTGATAAACATGTCTCTGATTAGGTGAATCAATAGATATTATTGATTTATATATTATAGACACAATTCCAATATTATGAAAAAGATACCATGGAACTAGAGAATTTTATATCTTGACTGGAATACCAGAAGAGTGGTAATATTGCTGATTGAAATTATTGAAGATAATGATAAGTGATCTTCAGGCTATGTATTTATTTATTTATTTTTAACTTTTATTTTAAGTTCAGTGTTACATGTGCGACTTTGTTCCGTAAGTAAACTTGTTTTATGGGGTTTTGTTGTACAGATTATTTCACCACCCATGTGTTGAGCCTAGTACCCGTTTTTATTTTTCCTGATCTTCTCCCTCCTCCCACCCTCCACCCTCTATCCTCCAACAGGCCCCAGTGTGTGTTGTTTCCCCACCACGTGTCCATATGTTCTTATCATTTAACTTCCACTTATAAGTGAGAACACACAGTTTTTGGTTTTCTGTTTCTGTATTAGTTTGCCGAGGATAATGGCCTCCACTTCCATCCATGTCCTGCAAAGGACATGATCTCATTCTTATGGCTGCATAGTATTTCATGGTGTGTATGTACCACATTTCCAAATTTTTCTTTTTCTTTTTTTCCTTTTTCTTTTCTTTTCTTTCTTTCTTTTTTTTTTTTTTTGAGATGGAGTCTTACTCTGTTGCCCAGGCTGGAGTGCAGTGATGCGATCTTGGCTCACTGCAACCTACACCCCCTGGGTTCAAACAATTCTCCTGCCCCAGCCTCCCAAGCAGCTGGGATTACGCATGTGCTACCATGCCTGGATAAGTTTTTGTATTTTTAGTAGAGATGGGGTTTTGCCATGTTGGCCAGGCTGGTCTTGAACTCCTGACCTCAAGTGATCCACCCACCTCAGCCTCCCAAGGTACTGGGATTATAGGTGTGGGCCACCACGCCCAGCCACATTTTTCTTATCCATTATATCATTGATGGGCATTTATGTTGATTCCATGTCTTTGCTGTTGTTTCTGTTGTGAATAGTGCTACAATGAGTATACACGTGCATTTGTCTTTATGATAGAAAGATTTGTATTCCTTTGAGTATATACCCAGTAATGGAATTGCTGGGTCAAATGGTATTTCTGTTTTTGTGTCTTTGAGGAATCCCCACGTGTCTTCCAAAATGGTTGAACTAATTTACACTCCCATCAACAGTATGTAAGTGTTCCTATTTCATTTTTTTCTTTTTTTGAGATGGAGTCTTGCTCTGTTGCCCAGACTGGAGTGCCGTGGTGTGATCTCAGCTCACTGCAACCTCCACCTCCTCGATTCAAGTGATTCTCAGGCCTCAGCCTCCCAGGCAGCTGGGATTTCAAACATGTGCCACTACGCCTGGCTAATTATTTTTTCTTTTTTTGTAATTTGAGTAGAGGTGGGGTTTTGCCATGTTGGCCAGGCTGGTCTTGAACTCCTGGCTTGAAGTGATCCACCCACCTCGGCCTCCCAAAGTGTTGGCATTACAGGCATGAGCCACCAGGCCTGGTCAAGCGTTCCTTTTTTCCACAGTTTTGCCAACATCTGTTATTTTTTGACTTTTGAATGATAGCCATTCTGAGTGGTGCGAGATAGTATCTCATTGTGGGTTTTTGGAATTTTTTTTTTTTTTTTTTTGAGACGGAGTCTCACTCTGTCACCCAGACTGGAGTGCAATGACACAATCTCGGCACACTGCAATGTCTGCTTCCTGGGTTCAAACAATTCTCCTGCCTCAGCCTCCTTAATAGCTGGAATTACAGGCACGTGCGCATGCGCCACCATGCCCTGCCAATTTTTTTTATTTTTAGTAGAGATGGCATTTTGCCATTTCCTAGGCTGGTCTCAAACTCCTCACCTCAAGTGATTCAGTGCCTCGGCCTCCCAAAGTGCTTGGATTACAGGCTTGAGCCACTGCACCCAGCCCTCACTGTGGTTTTGATTTGCATTTCTCTAATGATCAGTGATGTTGAACTTTTTTTTTTCATGTGGTTGTTGTAGACTTATAAATTCCAAGTGGACAGAGATTGTGACTTTTTTTTTGTCATTCACATGTATGCCTAGCAGAACACTCAATAAATATCCAGTGATATTCATGAAAGTAATGAGAGTGATCAGATTCGTGTTGTATGAGATTCTGACAATACAAGGAACTGATCTGTGTTGTAATCTTCTGTCCCATTTCAGGTATATAAAAATGCTGAGGAAAGAAAAGGGGAGAATATGCATGGGTCAGAAAGGAAAAGATAATTCAAAGCCAGGGCATGAGTTACGCTGCAGTGGCCAGGGTGTCATTTGGTCTATACATAAACTCTATGGACTTGGACTTGGGTTTTAATACTTGTGTGGTGATAGGAGATTAGGAAATCAGGGATGGGTTTTGTGGAGGAGGAGGAGGAGATGCACTTGTGCACATGTTTGAATGGAGTCAGAATTTACACTGTCCTCATATCACAGGGATCTCAAGATAAGAGACAGTGATAACTCCTGATACTCTTGCAAAGCAAATGCTAAACTATTCAGAAGCTAAGGCATAGCCTGCACAGATGTGAATCTTATGGAAAGAATACCCCCTCTGAAGATACGTTCGTAATAAAAAGCTCCAGCCACATGAATTAACATGACTAATATAATATATTCAGCAGCCACAAGACAAAGGAGATTTATTACCATAAAACATGAAGTAATGTGACACATTTAAAGGAATATAAAATATATTTGAAGTAATTAAGCAGTTTTTTTAGGGAATACTATGCATAATTAAATGCAGCAAAGGAAAATAAACACAGAAAATAGGAAAACAAAAAAAGATGGTAGATATAAATTATTAAATCAGTTATACAAACAAACTCTCCAGTTAAAAGACAGATTCTAGATTCTATAAAAAGCAAAATCCAACTGTATGCTGTTTATAAGAAACATCTAAAACATAAGGATTGTAAACATTGGAAAGCAAGAGATAAAAATAACACACCAGACAAATACTAATCAAAATATAAGTGAGATAATTTTATTATCGTACCAAAATTACACTTGAAGGCAGTAAGTTGCTAAGAATGGTGGAGACCAAATGATTAGGAAGACAAAATAATCTGGAGAATGTGTATCCACCTTACAATGTAACCTCAAAATACATAAAGCAACAATGGACTCAATTACAAATTGAAATTTAGAAATACAAAATCACATTGAAAGTTTTAAAAACACCTCTCTCAAAAACCAATATATTAAGCAGATGAGAAAATAGATTTGTACAGTATGTTTTAACAAGGTTACTACTATAATGAAAGGAAGGATGGATGGATAAATAGATCTAGCAATTAGAGAATGTACATTTTTTTCATGCATACTAAAACATGACAAAATTTAAGTATGTACTAGGCCATAAAGGAATTCTCAACCAGAGACCAACACACAGTCCAAATTTCTGTAGTAACTTAATTACAAAAAGATTGTCTTCCTCACAAATATAAAGCCCACAAAAACACTAACACAAGAAAATTAATGAGCCAAAGAAGACATTAAAAGAAAGATTATGAAACTTTTGGAATTGAACAACAGCCAAAATACTACGTGTCAGAACTTGCAGCTAATGAATTAGCATAACTTTAAATGCATATTTTGATAAAGATTGAAGATTGATGAACCAGGTTTTCAATTCATGACATGTGATCTAAGAAAGAGGATGCATAACAAAGAGAATCCCCAGATTGATGCTGAGGGGAGCTCCCGGATGACCAAAATACAACTGACTCTTGCAGCAGGGATTGGTCAGAGGGCCTGGAAGGATGAATCCAAGGAAGCTATGGGTGGGTGTTAAGTGGGTTATTATCTGATGTGCTCAATCATTTTGAATTAGAGTTAAAATTTGCCAAATTGAATTGTTTGTAATATTTTCCCCATTCTTATTTTCCATCTATTTTATGTTTCCATTTTTAAAGAAATATACTTTGGATTTATTTTCTTATTTCTTAGAAAATAGTCATTTTTCCAAAGTTTGTTTAAGTATTATATTTCCTTTTGAAATTATAGATTCTTTTATTTCTTACTAAATGTAAAGGAAGTACTTTTGTTCTGTTTAGAATATATGCTGATTGGACAACTCAATTTCAGATTTGATTTTTCTCTCTTTCTACATCATGGGAGTAAATTTAATTGATTTTCTTTTAGTATTTGATTTAGGGTAAACTGTCACATTTAATCTAAAGCGTGCTTTTGTTTTTTTTGAGAGAAGAAAGTTGACCTGAAAGATTAAACACAAAGCAAGTGCTGTGCTTACTAACATAAAATGAACAAAATGGACACATTATGTCATGGGCTGCTTGTCCCCCTCAAAAGACAGAGAGTAAGCCAACCCAGGCCATCATTCTATTAAGCTAGAACAGCTGGAGTCTGACATTTTTCTTCTCTAAGTTTAAAGACTGGCTCATGTTCATAGTGGGCCCTACTTGTCTTTTATACATTTGGTTTCCTGTGTTCTTTTTGGCTTGAGATCCTTGTTAGTGTGCAGTATGAATTTGAGGGAAAAAAAATCCTTTTCATTTTAGGATGGAATATTTAAAATAAACAGGCGGTGTGTTTTTTACTGTGGAAACCAGACAGTAAGTGTGATGGTAAACAGAATGATTTCAAAAGACTAAGTAATTAAATGCTAACAGACTTCAATAATACTATTATTATTTCATAAATTTTATTTCTACCCTAATTATTGAAATGCTTTCTGAAGTAATTTTATGATTTACATGTTAATCTTTTGCCATATGTGATTTTTTAGTTTTATTAGAAACTTAGCCATTTTTTCTATAGAATAGAAAAACTTGAAGGTATATTGTTATAGCAATTATGATTGCTAGAACCTTATGAAGGTATTAGATTCAGGAATGACATGGCATTTTTCATGTTTGTTAACTACCGATAACATATTTAGTAACATTGTGTCTTGTGAGCTTGCTACAACTGTATGCTTTCTTCTGTAGTCTGTTCATAGGTGCTTACTCTAAAAAAAACCTAGTTGTAACTGTCCAACTCCTTTAGTATGTAATTTAAAATTGTATATAACACAAGTAGTTATTTATCTTCGTAGTGAATCATTTTGTGCCTTATATGACATTTGGATAAAACTGAGTGAGACCAAACTTGCTGTTAAAAAAAAAAAAAAATCAGCTTGACTCATTTGTGACAGTTCTGCCATCCTCATCTTTGTTGTCCATGTTGTTTCATTCAAAAAGCTGTATTTTCCATTTACTAAGTGTATTACTTTTCTATTGCTGTATAATAAATTGTTACAAACTTAGCAGCTAAAACCAACAAGAATTTGTTATCTTACCTATTATTTCTATAGGCCAAAATTTCAGGCATGGCACAACTGGGTTCTCTGCTCAGGATCTCATGAGGCTGAAATCAAACTATCAGTTGGGCTGCATTTTCATGTGGGGCTCCGGTTCTCTTCCAAGCTCATGTAATTGTTGGCAGCATTCTGTTCCCTGCTGCCTCTTAGCTAACCCTGCTCTCAGCTCCTAGAGGCCATTTTATGGTACCATCCAGATTCAAAGCCAGCAACAGACAAGTTCTTTCAAGTTTAATTCCCACTCCTCATGAAGATCCCAGTCCCCTTTAAGACTTACTTGATTTGATCAGGCCCAACTGGAATGATCTTTTATAAGTCAATTTTGCCATATAGGCTAACCTAATCATGGGAGTGAATATCTCCAATCCACAGTTCTCACTCACACCCGAAAGCAGGGGGATTATACAGGACAGGGCATATACACCAGTGCGGGGGAATCTTGAGAGCCATCTTAGAGTTTTGCCTACTACTAAGATGATAGAAGCTATTAGGTAGATATTTCTTCCACTTTCTTTTCTATCTTAAATATGTCTGTATTCTTTTCTTCCTCTAGTTTCAGAAAAGGAAAAATCCAATCTTGTTCTAAGTCCAAATTCTCCAAGGCTGGTCTTTCCCATCCTTCCTTAAATTCACTCTATTAGACCTGCATTCATTCCCATTCTTACACTCCACTTTTCTCTTGTATTTTAATTTCCCCACCCTACTTGCTTCCACCCCTTGACTTATACACATGCATGCCTAGTCCTCAATTCTTTTCACTCAAGTGAATCTCTCAGCACTTTTCTACTGCCCAGATTTAAGTTTACAATCTTTTCTTGCTGATACTTTTGCAAATAACCGATCTTCTTATCTCTGGTCCTACCTACTCTCATCTACCACCAGAGAAGCATTTCTAAAATGCAGATCTAATCAAATTATTCTCCTCCTTAAAAATCACTGGGGAAGTCCTACCTTGTTGTCCTTATCAGAGGACAAAATACAGTCTATAGATATTTTGTATTTGGCCCTTGCATGTAGAAAAGAAATTAAATGAGTTTCCAACAATTACAATTGGGAATGTACACTTAAAAAAAAAAATCTAAGTTTCTGGCTTCTCTTGGAAAATTAGAAATCTGAGTATACTGGCACACAATTCCAAAAGATACAATCTACTACCAGTACCTAATAGCTGTCCTGAAGATGGGAAATGCTCTCTATATTTTGCCATTCCATCAACTTGACTCATTTGCTGTACCTACCTGGCCTCTGAAGATACTTGACTTTGTAAGCCCTAGCCTAGAAAATAAAGGCCAAATGCCTTAGCGTAGCATTCATGATTTTTTTCTAACTTTATCCCATTAACTCTTTTCAAATTGTTGTTTTGGTTACATGATTGCATTTCAGTTTCTCCTGCCAGATTATAATTTTCACAAGGACAGGAAGTATGCTTTATTTATGCTTTCATGCAAAGCCCCAGCACGATTTCTAACACATACTATTGATTTGAATAGTGCTAATTTTACTTTCACTGATGCATTGATTTTGTGTGTCCATATAATTGGTCAAAAGGCAATATGGACAAAGTACGTTTTTGCTCTCTAGCACTACTGAAAAATCTTAAAGCAAAATGTTGTTTTCTATCAAAAATGAATCAATAGAAATATTTCGATTTGCAAAGGACAATACATAGTAGTACTATGATGGTACAGCGGGTGATAGAGAACCTTCATTATTTTCAGTGTCTTGATCCTTTCATTCTTTCATAGGAGTTTGGGAATTGGGACTTCCCTGTCAGTGTTTATATGTTCAGTCTTATGAACTACACTGAGAGAAAATAGGCTTCCAGTTGGCTCTAGATCCTTCTTTTGCAAGATATTGAAAAACTTTCTGTTGACATCCATCGATCAGTCAATATTTATAACTTTTCCAAACAAGCCTTCTAACCATTGCTTGTCCCTAAAGACCATTTCAAACTGTGGTTCTTTAAGGTCTTTTTGAGAATAATAGGTTTGGTTATTGGAGGATTTAATACAGATGATTAATGGAATTTCCACTGTAGTTCTCTCTGTTTATAATTGAATTAACACATAAAAATGTAAATGGGATTATTAAATTATAAATCTAGAAGGATGAAGTTTATAGTGCTCTGTGTACTTACTTTGTTCTGTTAGATTTTGAGGATGGTCTTTGCAGACTTTAATTCTGTTTTTCAGACATGTCATATTAAAGTATAAGAAAATACATCTTTTTATTCAATATGTCACAAAAGTATTTTTTCATGAAATTAGAAGTAGCTACTCATGTTAAAAAGAATCATAGATTGCTTTTGGCAATGAGGGGAAATCACATTTAATTCAAGACAGGGTGGTTCCTCTAGGTTACTCACTGATGAGACAACAACAACGGAAAAATTTACATCATTGCTCTTTCCTCTCTGTTAAATTGTGAACAAGTTCTTTCTGTGATCCCGTTTTTGTGTTGTGTCTCACAAGTTCAAAACATTCTGGATTATTCCTTTTTTCAGTGGCTGTTCGTAGTGATGACATCAGTTGTCTACAAGAAAATATTTGCACTTGTGTTCTAACAACAGTCACTGTTATAGTTTCTGGTTTTATTTTCAGATTTTGTTATTTGTAATATGAAATCCATGTTTATGAAAAAAATGAATAAAAGTTGTTCTTATTTTCTTTACATCTTTCTATTGCATTACATAGAGGATGCCCAGGGCATTGTAGGGAAATTTGGGAAATGAGCTATCTTTAGGATATAACCACAGATTTGATAAGGCTGAAATACTAGCCATTGCCAGTCTTGATGTTGGAGTCTGATTATGTTCCTATATGTTGACATTTTGATTAATGTTTTATGCTGCTACTATTATCCCCCAAATTTGTTCATCTACTCTGAGATTGCTGTACTTGTGAAAAAACATGATATTAATGAACACTCTTTTGTAACACTTCTCATACTATATAAGTTACTTATTTATAAATCGCTTGCCTGCTTAACTGAGTGTTACTACACAGGGAAAAGGGTGTTGCTTTAGGAAGTTGCTTTTGAGGTAACTGTTCTAGATATTCAACTTCAAGAAGTCTTTCTAGATTGTATAGTCAAGTTAGATTTTCTAAAATCATAAAGAAGAGATCACTAATGACCATTGAAGATGGAAATGTATTAGAAATATTCATACATATCAGAGTATGTCAGTCAGGGGAAGGTAAGGACAGAATGGAATATAGCCACTTTTGGCCCCCAGTCATACCAGGCATCTAGTTCCTATAAGACTAATATATAGTGAACTAGAATATTAGATCTAACCAGTTGAGAACAACCTAACTTTGTAGGAACTGCCTTTTATAGTTTGCTTAAAATCACCACTTGATTGTTAATTCTAAGGGGACATAGAATGTGACAATTGCTGTCACTTAGTACTTAGAATCCCTTTGGGAAGCGTTTGGAACAAGTATCTTAAGAAGCAGTCAGCTATCTTTATACTCACTCTTTCTGTGATTTTCTTTTTCTTGTCTGTTTATCCAATTTAGCAATACCTGGGTGGCAAATTTATTTATTCAAAACCTGGACTTCTAAAAACTTACCATGAACTTGTAGATGTGTAGTTACTCCGTTTAAAAATTAAATAAACCTGTGGGAGCTACCTTGCTAAGAAAGGGCTTTGACTGTGACAGGCACACCAGGCATCATGGTGTCTGTCATCTTCAACTTATAGCCAAATACCGATTTATAAACTTATACTAATTTTTAAGAACCCATATTCTGTAGTTTTGTGAACTGATTTATTAAAGGGAATGCCTTTCCCTAGTTAATTTATTTATAACCAGGACTATAAGTGCCAAAGCATTTCTCGTAATTGAACATAAATCTTTGATCTGGCCTTCTGAGTCATACAATCAAAGAAAAATCTTAAAAAAATTTTTTGAATACTCATTTTGTGTCTGACACTGTTTCTCTATGGATATAACTTCTCATATAACTAGGTATCTTAATACAGACTGTATTGTCAGAGTGATACTTTCCCTTCCACTGCTCCTTTCGTTTTAGGGATTTATACTTTAGCACTCCATTGAATGAAATATACACTAAATTGTCAAAATACAGTAACTGCTGTACTATTTGAACATTTTTTGGCCATGGGTAGCTGTTCTCATTTGAGATTACTTTTTGAAAAACAATTCACTGAAGTGGAACTGGAGTAATGCATAACAGTTGATTTCTTTTGGACTTAACTGCAACAATGTTTCTGGTTTTAAAATTTGCTAACACCAAGGCAATATTCTATGTAACATGACTTATTTACATAGTTACCACACAACAGTTGGTATTTCATACAGTAACATTATTTCATTGCAAACCGTAATTTTAGTACTGCAATAGTTCAACAGTTTTATCTGGCTGCGTATGTCGTTAGAGCTTTTAAAAGTTAAAAATTCAGGCCGGGTGCAGTGGCTCAAGCCTGTAATCCCAGCACTTTGGGAGGCCGAGACGGGCGGATCATGAGGTCAGGAGATCGAGACCATCCTGGCTAACACAGTGAAACCCCGTCTCTACTAAAAAATACAAAAAACTAGCCGGGTGAGGTGGTGGGCGCCTGTAGTCCCAGCTACTCGGGAGGCTGAGACAGGAGAATGGCGTAAACCTGGGAGGCGGAGCTTACAGTGAGCTGAGATCCGGCCATTGCACTCCAGCCTGGGCGACAGAGCGAGACTCCGTCTCAAAAAAAAAAAAAAAAAAAAGTTAAAAATTCATGGTGTCGTATTATAATCATAGTTTGTATTAATTTTTATGAAAATCAATTTATTAGCATTGTAGGCCTTATACTACTACTCTCTTTTCATTTATATAAAGCATATAGTCTGATTAATCGTTCTATAATGTAGATTGCCTTGTTTACATACATGGGTGGAACTAAAGAAAGAATGTCCAATTGAATTTCAAGTTTTCATGTAGCATTCTACAGAAACTTACTGAGTACACCTCATGTATTCCTTATATTAGTTTAGTCTTAGATTCAGAGTTTGAAAACTTAATTTATTACTATTAACTCCCTCCTGAGACTTCTGTATTAACTGACATAATGAATGAAACATAGTAAATACTTAGTAAATGTTAACTTAGTAGTAAATGTTACCTGGTGGTCATGGTAGTAGAAAACATTATCGTATAATTTTTAAACTTCTTGTATCTCATTCCAGTTACAGCTCCTTATATTCAATGCTATTGAAACTAAAATGATAGATATTTACATCCCATAATAGGAATATCTGGAAAAAAATTTTTTAAATATGTATTTGAAAGTGACAACATGAATGAATAAGAGTTACTAGTAAACTTTTGTAAATAAACTGTTAGTAATTCAAGATATTTTGACCATAGTAAATGCTGCTAATTAAAATTGGAGACTGGATGCAGTGGCTCACACCTGTAATCCTAACACTTTAGGAGGCCAAGGTGGGAGGATTGCTTGAGGGCCAGGAGTGTGATTTTTTATTTTTTTATTTTTTGAGACATTCTCGCTCTATCGCCCACACTGAAGTGCAGTGGTGTCATCTCGGCTCACTGCAACCTCCGCCTCCTGAGTTCAAGTGATTCTCCTGCCTCATCCTCCTGAGTAGCTGGGACTACAGGCATGCACCACCATGCCTGGTTAGTTTTTGTATTTTGAGTAGAGATGGGGTTTTGCCATGTTGGCCAGGCTGGTCTCGAACTCCTGATCTCAGATGATCTGCCTGCCTCGGCCTCCCAAAGTGCTAGGATTATAGGTGTGAGCCACCATGCCTGGCTGAGGCCAGGAGTTTGAAACCAGCCTGGGCAACATAATGAGACCAGGAGTTCGAGATTACAGTGAGCGATGATTCTACTACTGCATTCCAGCCTGGGCAACACAGTGAGACCTTGTCTCTATAAAATAATAATAATAATAATAATTTTTAAAATAAGAGAAAATCACATTAATTATGTCAGTAATAGCTACCCCTATCTTGGTTATTGATTAGCATAAGTTATAATCTATACCAAACATTATAAACCTTTGGCCAGTATTTGTTATGGTTGTTGCTTAGACACAATTCATTTGCTCTTTTATCAACCAACAAATACTTTTTGGGTGCTAAGGATATGCTGATAAAGTTAAATATCTTTCATGGGACTTTCTGATTGTGGGTAGATGGTTAGACAGAAAATACACAAAGTAAAAAAATAGTCAAGGTAATTTTAGTGAAAATTATTGTGAATACTTGGTGACAAATCAAGGTGCCACCTCTTATGTACCCATAACAATTAAAAATAAAAATAAAGTTTAAAAGATTGAGCAAGGTGCAGAGTAGAGGCTGTGGAAGCCTTATCTGAACTTTCTTATGAAGGAAGGTGGGGGTATGTGGTAATTACTTTCTAGGGACATGTTTTATAACATGATGCCTTCCTTTCCTGGGGTAATTTGCAAAGATACATGTATTTAGAAGTAATTTTAAGATAAAATAGGCGTATAAAATATTAGATTTTTTTTTCTTTTTTTTTGACAGGGTATCACTCTGTCACCCAGGCTGGAGTGCAGTGGCACGATCTTGGCTCACTGCATCCTCCACCTCTCAGCCTCAAGCAATACTCCCACCTCAGCCTTCTGAGTAGCTGGGGCTACAGGGGCACGCCAGCACACCTGGCTAATTTTCCTGTTTTTTAAAGAGTTGGGGTTTCACCATGTTGGCCAGGCTGGTCTCAAACTTCTGAGCTCAAAACATCTGCCCGCCTCAGCCTCCCACAAAGTGCTAGCATTACAGGCATGAGCCACCACATCCAGCTGGGAAATGATTCTTGGTACCAGTTAATGAAGTTGCATCATAATCTATTTTTAGATAAAATTATTAAAATATTTGTTTCTTAATATAAATAAAGCAGTAATATTAGCATATGTGATAGACATGAGACACATTTTAAATCAGCAAATTACCCCTTTATCAATTTTCTATTTGTAATTGCCTTTAAATGTTATTTCCATAAAAGGACTTAATGCTAAATATGCTGGTTTTTTTTACATTACCTATACATTGATTTTTGTTCCTTCATTTTGAAACAGCCTTTAAGGTAGGTTTCGGTAAAAGCAGACAAAATGTGTACAAAAGCATTGACTTTAAAACAAGAATGGGGACAAGAAATAAGAAAGAGGAAACCTTCTGCCTCAGAAAAGCTTTAGTTTTAGCAAAAGCCTTAATTTTTAGTACTTAACGGAAGGAGAATTGATTACGTTGCTCCCAAGATCTATTAAGTAGTAAAGCAGTAACATTATCAGTCTGTTTATCGGAATACCTTTAATACTTTTTTTTTTTTTTTTGGTTTTGATTCTCTAAAAACATATCGAGCTTAGGTCTCATTATATGAAGGGCATTGAGAAACGCGATGAAAAGTATACAGCAATTATGAAGTCATTTCTGCATGTAGCTTTTCTTTATATTGAGACTCAATTCATTGAAATTCCAGGATAAAAGTAATTCTAATAGGGCCAGAGTGATGTGATTTAATTATGTAGCAAATAGATTTGTAACATTTAAAGGTGTACAGAAACGAGAAAAGAGAACATGAAGATTCAGATTGGAATGGAGGGCTACAAATGTTTCAGGAAAGTGGATCATGGGCTTTGAAATGGGTAGTTGTGAGAGATAAAGCTTGAGAGGTAAGCAGGTTCTGACCAAGAAAAGCCTTGTGGGCCAGGAAGGCTTTAGAATCTTAAGCCAGGATTGACATAATCAGATTTACATTTTAAAATATCACCCTGATAAATGTAGAGAAAGAAACAAGTCACTAGAAGAGTCGGGGAGCCTAGTTGGAAGGCTGTCACAGTAATCTAAATGGCATGCTTTGGGGATTGGAACTAAGATAGCTATAATTGAGATGGAGATAAGGGGGACAGAGTGGAGAGCTATTTCAGATGTAGAATTGACAGAAACTGGTGATTGAATGGATGGGGGAGATAAGAAGGAAAAGCAAAATCCAGGATGATGCTCCAGATTTTAAATTGGGTTACTAGATGGGTGGAGGTTTTGGTTACTGGGGGTAAAGCAGGTTTTTTTTGGGGGGGTGGGGGGGAATGGATGCATTTAGTTTTAGATATGGTAAATTTGAGGACCTTTTGCGACATTCAGTTGGAGACAGCTAGTAGAAAGGTTAGTGTATGGGTATGAAGGTCAGAATACTGATCTGGACTAGAGATACAGACTTGTAATTCATCAGCATATGGGCAGGTGAAATCTCATGATATCCAACTTGAGATAACTCTAGGGAGAGAATGGGGAGAAAGAAGAGTTGAGAATTAGAACGTCCGGCTAATTTTTTGTAGTTTTTGTGGAGACAGGGTTTCACCGTGTTCGCCAGGATGGTCTGGATTTCCTGACCTCAGGATCCACCCGCCTCGTCCTCCCAAAGTGCTTGAATTACAGGCGTGAGCCACGTGGCGGCAGGCGCCTGTAATCCCACCTACTCGGGAGACTGAGACAGGAGAATGGCGTGAACCCGGGAGGCGGAGCTTGCAGTGAGCATGGCGCCTCTGCACTCCAGCCTGGGAGACAGCGAGACTCCGTCTCACAAAAAAAAGAATGTAGTCAGCCATCACAGGACTGGCACTAAAGCACTACTGCAGAAAGGAGATTGATCAAATGCAGCAAGGGATATAGGATGAAAACCGGGCAAGTGTGGTATCAGAAGCCACGCCAGTGCAAGCAAAATAAAAACCGTGACATGTCTGTTGGTTTTGAAAACAAAGGACATTGATGGCATTGGTAGAGAGAATTTCAATGGAGAATATAGAAAGGGGAGGAGGAAGACAGTAGTAAAGGGGGATTAAGGGAGATTTTTAAAATGCAAAACATTTGAATTAGCTTAAACGTTAAAAGGAAAAATGTACCAAAGTATTAAGAGTTTGCGAATGCTGGAGAAAGGATAATTGACATCAAGAGTTTTTGATGTGGTTTTCATGACCTGGTCTTGGGTTACCTCTCCAGCCATATCATTTCCTACTTGCCTTCTCAATCCCTAATTCTCAGTTACATATTTTCAGTGACTCAAATGTGTAACATTCACTGTCACCTCCCCAGGCTTTGCATGTGCTACTCCTGCCCAAAGTACTCCTTCTCTACTCCTTACTCCTCTTGCGTGGCTAGCTCTTATTTAGCCTTCAAGTCTCAACTTGATTGCGGTTTACTCCACCAGAATAGATTGACCTGCCGTGTACTACTACAGCACTTGGGATTCTTGTAGTAGCAGCCATCAAGCTTTAATGTAATGACTGATTTAATTATCCATCTCTCCTTCTGGATAATGTGTCATGAAAGAGAAGAAGCGTTTTTACTATTTTCATATTGTCTGTTATTTCTCTTCTCAAATGTCTAACACATAACATATTCTTAGGTATGTATCGAACGAAATGTGAAAAATGAGTGGGATCCCTAAAAAGTCAGAGCGAATGCTATCTAGAGCAAAGATGAAGAAATTATTCCTGAAATGTAATAAGAGCATGTCTCTCTCTCTCTCTCTCTTTTTAAAATATGAGGCAAAGACTTGAAAGTGGTGGAAAAATACTTGGTTTATCTTTGAAAAAGCTAGGGATGGGGTTTGCCAGGGAAGTATATTAGGGAAGGGCGGGGTTTCACAGAATCCAGTGGGATTAAGTAGAGCTGTGAATACCTGGGGTCAACGTTGTAAACAATCGTTAGTTTTCCAGCATCTGCTTTAGCTTCTTGGCTCTGTTTGCAGACCTTGTCTGCTTCATTGTTCTCATGGCCAAAAAAATGTCTTCTATGCCCCAGCTCTGTGGGAACCCACCAGCACCCAACACTTACTCTCTACCAGTTTGCATTATTCACAGATAACTGGATAGGTTCAACCCATCATAAATTGTTTCTTCTAGAATTGGATTAGTCTAACCCTGCTCCACTCAGCTCTGGCCAGGGGACTCAGGAGATGACCTCTAAAGAGGTCAACCTGGATTATAAGGTGATGAATTTTCTGAGAAAAAGATTTAGAAAGGTAGGCCATAATTATCTTTAATTAATAGAATATAGATAAGAGTCTAAGTGTCAGGAATCTGAAAGAGTTCATACTTGATCTGGAATTTTTTTTTTTTCTGAATTAGAAGGCAAGGTCATCTGCTAAATATAGAAAAAGTGTGAGAATAGTGGTGACGGTTTGGAAAATCTGGTGCAAGGAATAGTTAAAGGGCCTTACCAGGAAAAACCAATAAGATTGCTCAAAGAAGCAGCTGATAATAGTGAATTTTTATCATCTCTCTGGTAGCTAGTGTTCCTTTGCCCGGTTATAGAAATGAGAAGGCAGATGTTTATATTGATCTAAATTGAAAGGGATTATGGTTGAGGATGTTGTTAAGAGTGTGTGGCTGGAGAAGGATTTCATGGAATCTGGATTATATAGAGAAGCTCTGCAGGCAGAAATGGACTTCAGAAAACAGATGATCATAGTATAGGAGGGAGTACTGTAATAGAAGTCAGAGATAAGAGCAATATGAGGGTAAAAGGTTATAGTCAGAGTGGGGAACACTAGAATTAAGATTTGGAGGAAATCCAAATATATGAAATGACAAGACTGAGCTAGGACTAGGCTCATTAAAACATTTCAGCGGCTCAAATTTTCAAATGATTGCTCAAAAGTAGGCCCCAAACTCTATATCTACAGGGAGTTATCAAGTGTCTTTCTCCACTTTGAGAGAACCCCAAAACTGTTCCTGCTAATTTCAAATGTGACTTTGACTTTATATTCTTGGTAACAATAAGAAAGAACCTGTTGAATAGCATTTTTTATTATTGTACATTAGGTTGCTATAATGTGTTGGCCAAAAATAATTTTGCATTTGGCATAATTAATGTTTAGAAGTTCTTCTAGAAAATATTTGGTTGGACACAATTAGCTTTTTCAGGAGATCATTCTATTCTTGCCTGGAGTATCGATGAGCTATGTTACTAGACTATAAAAGAATACTTTTATATTCATTGTTGATGTTACTCCATCAACAGTGAATGTTCTGTAGCCATAGCAAATAACCTAAAAGTAGAACTAGTTTACCTTATCTCAAACAATATTTGTTTTTGTTTTAATTTTTATCTTATCAATGTTATATATTCATGATAATTTAAAAAGTCAAATAGTTTCTACAAACCTTATAATAAAAAATTGACAGTCCTGTATCCACCTCTCCCTGCCCCAATTTTACTTTAAACTTTCTTTTTTTTTTTTTACGAATTCTGTTTATCTCTAAGTTTCTAAATAACTTGCCTTGTTCCATTTCCTTGTTTTTTTCAATTTTAGGTATTATCTATTATCTTTTTATTATGGAAGATGAGTAATTTTCTTAATTTATTATGACCTCCAACAAACCTTCTCAATCTTCCCTTAATTTCCAATGTAGTTATGGCTTAATTTTTTATATTTTAATTACAGTAATATTGAGTATTTTATTTTATTGTATTTTATTGTGACTCTTTAAATATTATCAACATTAGTGATATATAGAGAACATTTCCTTTCTTGAAAAAGAAAAGTGTCTAGAGTTTTTAAAAAGTAAATATCGGTTTTTTGTATATCAATCTAAATTATATCCAAATTCTCTTGACAGATGTATTAGTCTTTTCTCGGTACTTAGACATGGTATAAAATGCATCAGTTCCTTTCTTTATGTGTGTGATTCATTTATTGTGGAATTCTCTGTCCTTGTGACTTTGGAGTGATATGTCTTTAAGCCATCTGCATGCCTGTTTTCTGAGCTCTCCTTTCACTGTCTATATTAGACAAGGTTCATTCAGGAAACTAAACCAGAGTAGGTACTTCAACAAAGATTTAATATAGGGAATTACCAGGAGAACTGAAAGAGCCAAAAGGGAACACAGGTAAGCCAGAGATTAATGATTACAAGAAGAGGCTACCACACCAAAGCAGTGGGAACAAAAGAGGAAAAACTGGCATTACCAGAACAAATGAGCTTACAGGAGATGTCTGGTAGAGCTCAAACTTAGACCTCTGAATAAGAGAGTGCTGCCTGGCTGTTGGTGCTTAGTCAGAAATACAGCAAAAGTGCCTGTAGTGCCAGGGTGTGGACTGCTGAAGAGGGGTTGCTGCCTATCGATATCTTTGAAGTTTGCAATATGGCAATTCTAGGAGAGCCAAAACAAGTAGGAAGTTGAAGCAAAATGCCATTGTTGAAGCAATGCTGATAGATATATGTTAAAATAAAAACAACTCCCTTCCCCCAAACAGGAAGAAAACCTCTTGTTTTCTCATCCTTCTTTCTAATCTCCTCTAGTGTATCCTGTTGCCAGAATAGAAGGGAAAACCAGGTGACATTAATGAGCAGAGTGTAGAATAGTTGCTGTGGACTGAGAGATAACCAGCACAACCCACAGCTACTCAGCACATTTGATACCCTCCTGTGCATATTTAAACTTTCATGCGAAACAGCAATAACAATTTCCTGCTTCTGCTTAACAGGATCCAACTGTTTTTTCTTCAAATGAAGATGCTCTCATGCTCACTCACATAAATAAATATACAGTATCCAACTCTTGCTGTATTAATTTATCTTCTAACTCAGGAAACATGCTCCCAAAAACCAAACATCTAAATATTGTGTAACTTAAAGCCTAATTTATTAAATTAACCGTCACCAAAAATCTTTATATAAAATAATACAGGGAAAAGGAAGGAAGACGGAAGAAATTAGGTAATCTATACAAATCCCTTCACCATTGTTTTGAAGATTCTGTTTTTCTTTCTTTTGTACTGAATTCCAATATTTTTTGACCCAATGTTGCAGTGTTTGAATGTTTGTGTCTCTCCAAATTTATATGTTGAAGCTGAAGTCTTAATGTGATGATATTAAGAGGTGTGGCTCTTGGGAGGTGATTTGGTACTGAGGACCAGGTCCTCATGAATGGGATTAGTGCTCTTATAAAAGAGGCCTGAGCGAGGCTGTTGGCCCTTTGTTTCTCCTGTCACGTGTGGTTGCAGCAAGAAGGTGCCCTCTGTGAGGAACAAGCCCCCTCCAGATGCCAAATGTGCTAGCGTCTTGATCTTAAACTTCCTAGCTCCTAGAACCGTGAGCAGTGAGTTCTGTTGTTTGTAAAAACCCAGTCTGACGTATTTAGTTATCAGAGCCCGAATAGACTAAGACACATCTCTTACCTTTTCTTTGTTTATTTTGTCACACTAATGGAACATACTCTCAAATAGCTTCTTATCTGAATATGTATTTATCATTTTAAAGGCATTAATTCATTGACTTCTGGGATCTAGCACTGTTACAAAAGTCCAGCACCATTCTAATTCATTGTCATTTATCCGTAACCTATTTTATTGTTCTGAAAGCTTTTGGAATCCTCTTTTTTTCCCCAGTCTTCCGAAAATTAATGATACTATATCTTGATATGAATCTCCTTTTAATCTGGTGTGCTAGGTTCTTAGTGGACCTAAGTTTAAATATTTTTTAATTTATACATTTTTTTCTTTTATATCTTTTAAAATTCTGTCTCCTCTAACTCTACGGTGTCAATTTTAAGCTTCCTGTAATGATCCCATCTTAGATTTTGTCTCCTATTTTTCATTTATTTGTGTGTGTGTGTGTGCGTGTATGTGTGTGTGTGTGGCACATAAAGCCTGTAAGTGTGGTTTCTACCTAAGCTCTAGTGCCCATTATGTGGACTACAGCATGTCCTCTCAGGAAAAGTCATGTAAGCATGGATCCAGTCCTATTTGAGTGTCCGCCAGTTTCTGTCTGCTTTTGGTGGTTTTCCAGTCCCTTGAAATAGTGTTTTTGCTGTTGATTTTTGTTTGTTTGTTTTGTTTGGTACAGAGTTTATAATTGTTATCTTTACAAGAGTTAGTGTAATACAACTTACTTTGCCATTACCTTAACTGGAACTACCTCATTGTTAACTTTTCATTACTTTTTTTTTGGCAAGAAAATTCAATTAAATGCGTGGTTACCATCCGTCATACTCCCCAGCTTCTCCCAGTCTCATTAAAAAGATGTTAAAAAGATGCTAACAGATACTAACTACCTTATGGACAATTTTCTTATTAAAAAACACCTTGAAGACTTTAAATTGTTTTTTAGACCAATAATTTGTTTTTATCTTGTCTCTAGGTAAATAAGATTATATAGCAAAGTAAATATTACAAGTTTTTCATGCGAATATTTTGAATTGAAATGTATTTTTAGAAATTTGGCATTAAATCATAAGTAAAGTTTTAAAAAAATTTTTAATAAATATTTTTGAATGAAAACATTTGGCAGAATTTTTAATCCATTGTTTAGAAAGACAATTATTAAGGTTTGAAAAATTTCTTAGAGATAATAAACCAAACATAAAATTAACATACTAAAATTTGATACTTTATATTTTAAAATACTTGTTATTTTTATGATTTTTAAAAGATCACTGGTTTTGAGTTTATTCATTTATGATTAAATAATAATGGCCTTATAGTTAACACAGTAAGTTTTTATGAAAATTTTTGTTACAAATTTTTAATGTCAGTGTAATAATGCCTTTTAACCAGTCATACTATTTCATCAAATAAGTTTAGTTCAGTGATTTGCATGGCGGGAGGGGTGGTGGATATTGGCTTAAATATCTGACATTTTTAAATGAGAAGGAACTAGGATTTCATAATCAGGAAAAAAAATTTTACGGTTTTAATTTAATTTTTCTGGAGAACGTTATGAGAAACCTGACTAGTTGTTACTAAACAAGGAAAACTGGTTTACATTCAGAAAAAATTACTCATAATATTTTACACTGTGTTCAATTAAGTTATAGTTTCTGAGTATCCCATAGCATGATATTTTATCATATTATAACTTTTGGCCAATATTTGCTTACTCACTGTTTCTATGAGCAACAGAATCTACGCAACAGCAAACAGTGATCCCAGCCCCAGTTAGATTTTTCTCTTTCATAGGCACTCTGGAATGCTACTGTGTTAAAGTAATCAACCATTTAAAAAAGACAAATCAAATTTAAACTGACTCGAGAGTGTAGTTTTTTTGACCCTTAGATGTTATTTTTGTTGTGGTTTATTTGCAAAATCCTTCACCAACCATCTTTAGATATTGTTCACAAGTCTCCTATTGATAAATCATTAGTTTGAATACAAAGTTTAGAGTTGTTTATTCAGGATCCCACTACCAATCGAGGTCAATACTGGGATTCTAACGTAGAGATTGCTAAGGTTTCCATATACTGTAATTGTTTTGATATGAACAAGGGCTAAAAAAGAATAATAAAAGACTGAGTAGGCACTTGCATTTATATTTCTATTTACAGATTATTTAATAGTGTTATCAGCTATAGTGCAGGAAGTCTGATTCAAAAGTAAACAATGGAAAACATAACCAAAGGACATAAATATGGGCATCTTGATTAGATGAAAAAATATGATGGTCCTAAATGGGGAAATTCAGTATTACTTTGTAATTCATTTTGGAAAGAAAGTAATTACTTTCACAATAATTTGAAAATTAGTGTACTTCCAAACCACATGCCCAGCATTTAAAAAAAAAAAAAAAAAAAAAACACTTTACTAAGGTATGATTGACATACAAAAAAACTGTATGTATTTTTACATATATATAAAAAACTTAATGAGTTTGTTCATAAGTATACACGTGTAAACCAGCATTTTTCTTTAAGTTGCTGTATTTTGTTTATTTTGGTTTGAATTTGTCTGAAGTTCATAGTCAGAATTTCATGGGACGTTCTTAGTAAAACTAGATGATGAATGTTTGAAAAAAAGAATTATGAGATGGAGCTTATAGTTCTTAATAATAAAACTTAGTATAAAGCTATAATAATTAAAAGTGCATGTTATTGGTAAATGGATAGAAATTAATGAGACTGAATAGCAAGTTCAAGAACATACTTAAATGTACATAAATACTTAATTTCTAATAATGGTATTTCATATGAGTAAGGAGAGAATAGATTGCTAAATAACTGGTGAAGAAATAATGGTTAGATATTTAGAGAGAAAAATTTAAAAATGAAAATATAAGTGAATAATCACTTTCTTTGATAGGCAAAGACCTTAAGAGGAAACTATTTTAGACTTGACTACTTTAAAATGTATATGCTCCACAAGTAATATTGCCAAACCAAAAAAATACTTGCAACATGTATGACAAAGTATTAATTCACTTCATTGACAATTTCTGAACTCTTAGTATGAGCATAGAGCTTATGCTTGGAGTGGGGAAAGGAAACAATAAACATTTACAAATTAGATAATTTCAGATAATCACAACTTTTATGAAGATTTATAAAATATTGTTTCTCAATACTTGTACTATTGGCATTTCTTTTCAGGACTGTTGGGAAAATTCTAGAATGATTATATCCTACTTAAAGAAGCCAAGGAAAAATCTCTAGAAAAGTAATATTGGGCAGAGAATTGAATAAAGGAGAAAGTTATGTGAATTTTGGGGAGAACATTCTTGGAAGGATCTGCAAAGACCCTCTATTAGTGTTTTGTTAAAGGTGAAACAAAGTAGCACACACTTAGTGGTTTCCTTGTCCCATCCAGCTCCTTGAGGCTTTCAGCTTTCCTGAACTTGTGACTACATCACTCCCAATTTCTGCTTTGTTATCACATCACCTTCTTACTGTGATCTCTTTCTTTTCTAAGGACCCTTGTGATTACATTGGACCCACCTGGCTAATTCATGATACTCTCTCCCTATCTCAAGATCTTTAAGCTAATCACATCCCTAAAGTCCTTTTTGCCACATAAGGTAATATTCACAAGTTCTGGAGATTACAACAACACAGACATGGGGAAGGGGGACTACTATTCAGCTTCCCACAGACCCTGATTCGGTGTGTTCCTTTTCAATTGCTACAGTAGCAAATTACCACAAACTTAGTGCCTCAAAACAACATAAATTTACCAAACATAACATAAATATATATTTTACTTCTGTGGGATAAAAGTTCAATATAGGTCTCACCTAGCAAAACTCACAAAGTGTCAGTAAAACTGCGTTCCTTTCTGGAGGCTCTACAGGAGAACCCATTGCCTTGTCTTTCCCCGTTTCTGGAAACCACATACATTTTTGGCTCATGGCCCACTTCTTCCATTTTTAATGGTAGCAATTTTATATCTCTCTGTGTGTATCTTCACCACTTGTCCCTCTGACTGCAGCCAGGAACATTTCTTTAATTTTAAGTATTTACGTGAATACATTGGGTTCACCCAGAAAATAACGAAGGATAATCTCTCATCCAAAGATTATAACCTTAATCACATCTACAGAGTCCCACTTTGCTGTGGAAGGTAACATCCCAAGTTTCAAGAATTAGGTTGTAGACATTTTTGGGGGAACGTCATTCTGTCTACCACATTCGGGAGTATTTTGACCTATTCAAGCATAGAAAGAAGGCAAGTGGCTGGGGCACAGCAAAGGCAGGGAGAATGGTAAGAGATGAGATTGGCACAATAGTCACAGGCCAGACTACTGTCCATTGGAGAGTATTTCAAGAGAGAATAGGATGTCATAAATTCAAGAAATAGATCAACATTAATCTACAGAAGTTTCTGGGATGATAAGAAACAATGAGATGGTAGATTCTGTATCTATCTGTTTTTGGATGTATCTGTACTGCCCAGTACAGCAACCACTACCTGTATGTGGCTGTTGAACACTAAAATGTGACTTGTGTGACTGAGAAATTTTTTTTTTTTTTTTTTGAGGCCAATATGGTCCCAAAATAATAGTTTTTAATGTGTTTGTTTTTTGAAGAACAGAACATCACATAGAAAAATATTTTTTTTTTTTTTTT
>NW_012115488.1:1602357-1620396 GCF_000951035.1 Colobus angolensis palliatus
ATGGTCTCGATCTCCTGACCTCGTGATCCGCCCGTCTCGGCCTCCCACAGTGCTGGGATTACAGGCTTAAGCCACCGCGCCCGGCCGAAACTTTCTTTTTAATTTAATTAAATTTAAATTTAAATAGTCACGTGTGACTAGTGACTACTGTATTGAACAGGACAGATAATAGATACATTTTTGGAGAAGTTTTGCTATGACAGGAGCAGAAAAATGGACAATAGCAACTAGAGGGATATGGGATTAAGGATGTTTTTTGTTTTGTTTAGATTGGTAAAATTAAAGCATATTTGTATTCATTATTTATTATTGAATAACACATTACGACAAATGTAGCAGCTTAAAACCATATACATTTATTAATCTCACTGTTTCTGTGGGTCAGGAGTCCAGGTATGGCATTGCTAGGACTCATCTAAATGCTGCAGTTAAGGTGTTGTTCAGGAGCTGTGGTCTCATCTCAAGGTGAAGGATCTGCCTTCACGCTCAGTAGGGTACAGGTACAGTTGAGTTCCTTGTAGCCTGTTGGAATGAGGGCCTCAGTTTCTTGCTGGCTATGATGGTTAATTTTATATGTCAGCTTGGCAGGGCCATGGTACCCAGATATGTGATCAGGCATTCTGAGTGTTTTTGTGAGGGTGTTTTTGGATGAAATTAATATTCAAGCCAATGGATTTTAAGTAAAGAGAATTGCCCTCTGTGTTAGTACATTCTTGTGTCGCTATAAAGAAGTTCATGAGAATAGGTGCTTTATAAAGAAAAGAGGCTTAATTGGCTCATGGTTCTACAGGCTGTACAGGAAGCATGGTGCCAGTGTTTGTTCCTGCCGAGGGCCTCAGGAAGCTTCCAATCATGGCAGAAGATGACGGAGAACTGGCACGTCACATGGCAAGAGTGGGGGCAAGAGAGAGAGAAAGGGGAGGTCTCAAATCCCTTTAAAAAAGCAGATCTCATGTGAACTGAGTGAGAGGAGGCCCCACCTAGAGATACAGATTTGGCAGTTTTCAGCTTATTTTTAATAATGGAAGCTGTGATTGTGAATAACCCTATCAACCTCTGTAGAGTTAAATAAGAACAGGGTCAAGGAATTGTTCCAGGAAACAATACTGTTTTACTTCTGAGTAGATGATAGAGAAACATACTGAAAAGATGTGATGAGATCTGGAAGAGTGTCAGGGAATCCAAGATTCTGTATAGAAGGAATACAAATCTATATTTCTTCATCAGCACCTAATACCAAAAATAAAGTAGCAGGCAAATAATAGGCATCCCCTGCCCTCTCCCTCTGACCAATCGGTTATTATAGGGAAAGCTTTCTAGCTGGTTGAGTCCATATACAATAAAATGTTTCATTTTTAATTCTAACAACTAATTAGGCCAGGATATGTACCCTAAATGTAACTATATTGTCCATGAACCAAAAGACTCATCACCTCTATTTAAGACAAGTAATAGCATGAATATTTATAGCCCTTCAATGTAAAGTAACTTCTGAGATTTCTGTACTATGTAGACTTTTGTGGAGTTTTTTTCTTTTTTGCTCTCAAGAACTCTCTGATTCCCACTATGACTTTTGCAATTATTAAGACCTAAATAAGAATTCTTAGATGACACACTTGAAATATTAAATCATATAACCTAACCGTAAAATGCTTATAATTTGTATAGCACAATAATTACAATGTGGCATACTTTTTACCCCTAGATTATTGCATTTTAATTTTAAGAACCTGTAAGATCCAAAATACATGGAGTCTTGCTTGAGTGTATGATCAGCCTGAGATGTTTTAGCATTTTTTATGAGTTCTAAGAAATTTGGGCAATAATATGTTGTAGCTGGAAAGATGAGATTAGTAGTTTTACAAATACAGTTTTCTTATCTTTTTAGAAGGAGTCCTTATCAGTATCCTTTTCTCAGTTCCAGTTACCTTTTAAGATCAGTGTGAGCAGTTGCCAACTGAGATATGTAACTGTCCCTTTTAGGAGGTGCATTTGTGATGTTCTTTATTTAAATCTAAAAGAAACATTTCAGGCCGGTCTCAGTGGCTCACATCTCTAATCTCAGCACTTTAGGAGGCCAAGGCAGGCATATCACTTTAGGTCAGGAGTTCGAGACCAGCCTGGCCAAACGGTGAAACTCTGTCTCTACTAAAAATAACAAAAAGTAGTCAGGAATGGTGGCAGGCGCCTGTAATCCCAGCTACTCAGAATGCTGAGGCAGGAGAATCACTTGAACACAGGAGGCAGAGCTTGCAGTGAGCCAAGATCATGCCAATGCACTCCAGCCTGGGTGACAGAGTGCGAATCTGTCAAAATAGAATAGAATAGAATAGAATAGAATAGAATAGAATAGAATAGAATAGAATAGAAATTTTAGAAAGTCACTGAACTGAAGAGTTCATGTTATAAAGCCTTAGGACACATGTGGTTGATTCAAAACTATAACAAAAAGTTGATCAACTGTAGTCGATGATGAGCATAACTAGGTCAAGGTAATACAATTCAGTCACCTTTTTAAAACCATATCTTGATTAATTTCCTATATTACTAGAATTTTACAACTATCACAACTATATATATCCAACTGTGTATGTATCTATGATAGACAATATTCTGCATTATAAACTGAAATGGACAGACTACTATTTTTAGTACACACACATCTAGATACAGCTAAGCTTTTCTCTGATGTGAATAAATTTAAAAGCACTCACTGCAACAAAATGAGATTCTATCTGGTCATTATTCGCCTAGTAATAACATCAAGATACCTTTATTTTTCATTTTCCTTTAGTTCTGCATCTTGGTTCCCAGGATAGTAATGAAGATTAATTCTGCAAGTTTATTTAGTCTACTTTGATAATATATTGAAACTGAAACCCTTTAGTGGATATATTTTAAACAGGATATCAAATCTCACCTTGATAATCTCCTGTCCTCAGAAACACTTAGAATGGCCACAAATAACTCTCTAGGAATTAATGTTACTCATAGTATTTATTTGGTGTGCTTTACTGATACTGTATATTCTTTTATTTGTGTGGTCATTTAAAAGAACCTGAAAACTGAGTATATAATTATACATTATTTAAAAAACATCTGTTTTAATTCTTTTCAAATCTATATATTATGATAGTATTAAGTGCTAGTAAGCAATTAACTGCCCTTTTTGTTTAAATTATACTAATCAATAAATAGCCCTGTCATGTCTTTAAACAGCTGTCATGTTTATAAATAATATCAATAAATAACCCTGTCCTGTCTCTATTTCTTAATTTGGACAGAATCACTGCCCAAATCCCTTACCTATCCCATTATAGTTATAGTTTCTTAATGAGGATTATTCCAATAAATAAATAATCAAAATTTTATCCAACACTTAGTATGGGCCAGAGCTTTGAAAGATACTTTGGAGGCTATGGAAGAAATAGAAGAGAGGGTCCCACATCTCAAAAAGCTTCAAATCTAAAGGGAAAGACTATATTTCTGAAACAACCAAAGAAAAATATAAACAGGATACAACTGAGTAATACATTGTATGAGACTGAAATATTAAGACTAGAGAGGCCAGTGTAGACTGATATGGTTTGGCTGTGTCTCCATCCAAATCTCATCTTGAATGGTAACTCCCACAGTTCCCACGTGTCATGGGAGGAACCCGGTGAGAGGTGACTGAATTACAGGGGCAGGTCTTTCCTGCACTGTTCTTGCGATAGTGAATGAGTTTCACAAGATCTGATGGTTTTAAAAACAGGAGTGGCTGGGTGCAGTGGCCCACGCCTGTAATCTCAGCACTTTGGGAGGCCGAGGTGGGCAGATGACGAGGTCAGGAGTTCAAGACCAGCCTGACCAACATAGTGAAACCCCATCTCTACTAAAAATACAAAAATTAGCCAGGTGTGGTGATCCACCGCTGTAATGCCAGCTACTCAGGAGGCAGAGGCAGGAGAATCACTTGAACCCAGGAGGCAGAGGTTGCAGTGAGCCGAGATCGTGCCACTGCACTCTAGCCTAGGCAACAGAGTGAAACGCTGTCTCAAAAAACCCAAAAAAACAAAAAACAGAAGTTTCCCTGCATAAGCTCTTTTTTTGCCTGCTGTCATCCATGTAAGGCGTGACTTGCTCCTCCTTGCCTTCCACCATGATTTTGAGGCCTCCCCAGCCTCATGTAAGTGCATGTGGAACTGTAAGTACATTAAACCTCTTTTTCTTCCCAGTCTCAGGTATGTCTTTATCAGCAGTGTTTAGAAAACCGAGTAATACATAGGCTAACTTAGTTAAAAAGAACTTGGCCTGGGCTTGAGGTGATGATAAGGGATTTAATCTAGGACTTGAAGAGTTGACAGAAAGATATCCAGAATAAGCAAACCCCTGGCTAAAGAAAATGTGTAAGTTTTCTGAAATTGATGATTTTTAATGCGGATTAAATTTAAAAAGCTAAAGTATGTATTCCATCACTTAGAATGATAACCATTAAGAGTCAACTAGTGAAACCTACTATGATCATACATATATATTTATAGATATATATATATATATATTTTTTTGAGATAGAATCTCGTGCTGTCGCCAGCCTGGAGTGCAGTGGCGTGATCTCGGCTCACTGCAACCTCTGCCTCTGGCTTCAAGCAATTCTCTTTCCTCAGCCTCCTGAGTAGCTGGGACTATAGACGCACGCCACCACACCCAGCTAACTTTTTTTGTATTTTAGTGGAGACGGGGTTTCACGGTGTTGCCCAGGCTGGTCTCGAACTCTTAATTAATCTCAGGCAAAAATCCACCCACCTTGGCCTCCCAAAGTGCTAGGATTACAAGCTTGAGCCACCACACCTGGCCGATTATCAATATTTTAAAAGTTAATTGCTCTTAACTCCTTTACATAGAGAAATGCAGACATAGCTTAAACTCTTAGATTATAGATTGACTGAGGTTCTTAACACAGATCTGTATACTCTGAATTATTAATAAAATTGAGAACTAACTACAAAAAACTTAATTTCTAACAGAAGAGACATGCTCTCAAAATGTCTTTAATATGTGGTTTCTGACTCTGCGGTACCATTTGAAGTCATGGTTTTATACTGTAGATTATTTTGAAGTGACAGAACTAATAACTAAAGAACAGCAGTGACAGTAACCTTATATGTCAAACTAGAAACTGGAGTGAAAAATTTAAAAATTGACACAACAATACAATGTAGCTTTTGTGCTAATTTGCTGGCCTTAACATGATACTTAAATTGTTGCTTTTGTTTTGGGACAGAATAAAGGTGGACTGGATGTAGAGGTAGAACACATAAATATTTTATACTTCTCAACTCATTAAGCCTGATATGAGGCCCTTTTTTAAGTCTAGTGCATCTAGGCGTGTGGCCCCTTGCATCTGTAATAATGTGCACAGGCTAGAACAGCAGCAGTAAAGGTGAAAGAGTGCTTCCTGCTCCTGGCTATGAACCATGTGTATATAAGCTAAATGCTCATACTTTTGAGAATTTAAAAAAATTAATCTGAGTATTTCAAGTAAAATCATTTTCTTTCATTAATTTTCTAGATACTTTTAGTTTATTTTTATTGTGTAGAATAACAGATGTCTTTATCTATTGAAGGACTAGAAACTGGTGACAATAATTAGAAATTAGATATAATAAAAATAGTTGTATACTTTTAAGAAGAAATGACATTTCATGTTTGTTTTACACTGAGTAGCTGCAAAAAGATCTAAGAGGGTTTTGGAAGTTTTCATCAGTATATTTGAGTGATATTTTGAAAGAAGTTGTTATTAGTGATTTAAAATTAGTCCTTTCTGTCTTTGTCATCTGAGATAGAAGTGTAGAGGGGTGGACTTGTGTTTATCTCTTCATTTATATTTTACTGATTATTTTATTTCAGGTTCAAACTGTGGGATGAATTCTTTATCCTTTTGGCATTTTGAAACTTTTCAAGTGTTAAGAAAACTTTTTCTTTCTAAAAATGTCCACTTCTCTCCAACCTACCTGACAATTGTTATAATGAAAGAATACAAAACCACTTTGTGGGTTTGTATTTTGATAGTGGTGTAACCTATTATCTAAAATAAAAGTAAGCTTCTTTTTTTCTCCTGCTTTGTATCAACTCAAAATGTTAATATTCCGTAGGTGACATTTTTTCCTTTGTTGTTGTTGTTGTTGTTTTTGAGACTGAGTCTTGCTGTGTCGCCCAGGCTAGAGTTCAGTGGCACGATCTCAGTTGAAGTGATCCTCTTACGTCAGCCTCCTGAGTAGCTTGGCTTATAGGCGTGCACCACCATGCCTGGCTAATTTTTGTATTTTTAGTAGAGAAGGGATTTCACCATGTTGGCCAGGCGGGTTTCAAACTCCTGACCTGAGGTGATCCACCCACCTTGGCCTCCTAAAGTGTTGGGATTACAGGCATGAGCCACTACGGCTGGCCAGGTGACATTTTTCTTTAACTTTGTGTGTATATTTACACTCAAAGAAGCTTCAAAAGGTAACTGTTCAACTTTGCTTTCAATTTATTTATTCTTTATATAGGTAAAACTTTCTTATTTAAGCTTATGTGCCTGTTAAATGGACGATATTTCATTGCATGAGAAAACTGCAACTGCTTTATCAAACTGTATGAATGCAGTTTCACAGTGGATGTCTACTTTAGTGAAGTCTGCTTTTATTTGTAAATTGTCTAATAAAGATTTGTCTCAGAATCCTCAACCATCTTAAATATTTCTTAACCTGTGTGTAACATATTTATAGAAATATTCTTTTAAAAGCAATACCTTTTGGAAATCTTCTTATCAGATAAATGGCATAATAGAAATTTGCGATCTAGGAGGCAAAAAACAAAAACCCAAAACAGAAAAAAAATTCTCGTTTTACTCTTCTTCTACAGACTCAGTACTACTAGCATCTTTCTTTGGAATTATGTGTAGGTTCTGAACCTAATTCTTCCCCTACTTTTTGTCTAGTTGGGATACTCTCTTACCAAGAAACAGCACAACAGCATAGCATAGCAGAATCTTGACTTTACCACTTCAATAGCTTGCATAACTACTCTGAATCTGAGTTTACTGGTATATAATATGGGTATGATAATAGTTTTTTTATGATGAAGATGTATCCTAGTTTATATTTTTGCTACGCTTGAGCTATATTTCAACCAAAAGATGTGGTAACTGCATAATAATCATCATCATAATTTGTTATCTGTTATAATAATTTTAATTTTCACAATAATTATAATCATTATTACTAATCATTGTGCTTCAACATCCTTATCAGTCAAATGGGGGAATACCTGTGTTCCCTTCAGAATTCCACTAGTGTAACTAAAACTATTAGAGTATTTTATTTTAAAGTGTACCCTAGTAGAGGAATTAAGGTATTTTTACGATTCTTACCTTTATGCAGAAGTACTAAAGCTTGACACTTAACTTTATTATTGGCAATTTATGGTAATACATTATTGTCTTTAGATAAAAGAGTTATTACTGTGTGGCTACTGGTTTCCTAAAACTCTGCCTTTCTCTTAGCTATAACAAAATTTTGAGCTTTCTTCAATAAAAGGTCAGTTATTCCATTTTGGCATTTGTGTGAATAAAATTAGAGTTTAAAATTCTCATATATAATTCCTTTTCGTATTCTGAGCAGAGATACTTAAAATTAGGCTTTAGCAAATAGATGGTAGTATGTTTATACAGTATTTATGTTGCTTTCTTTTCTGCTAGGAGATGGGAGAGTGACTTAACCGCTTACAAAAATTCCTGGGCTATATGTTGATTTATATGATAAAGTAAGAAACTTTAGGTAGTAGCTCAGTTTTTTTGCTCACTCTTTGTGTATCTGGTAAATGCATTGTATTTAAATCTTTCTTACACTTTTTTCTTCTCAGAAGAAATTGTGTATGTTTAAAACAAGGCTGCTCAATCTTGATATTTTCCTCAAATTAAACATGTTTTTGTTTTATTTTAGTTCAGACTTGGTTCCTTCAACCTAGAGAAAGTTGAAAACCCAGCTGAAGTGATTAGAGAACTTATTTGTTATTGCTTGGACACCATCGCAGAAAATCAAGCCAAAAATGAGCACCTGCAGAAAGAAAATGAAAGGCTTCTGAGAGATTGGAATGATGTTCAAGGACGGTGTGTACACAGTTTGCTTGTGGTATAAAAATCTGGAGCCCTCTTTATATTGTTATAGCTTTAAGTTCATGATTTGTAAATTTCCAACATATATAGATTAGCATATATTTCATACAAAATTTGTCATTAAGTTTAGCTTAACTGAATATGATTAAACCAAATTATTAGCCACTATTGTATATTATAGAAGTACATTAACACTTTTATGTCATTAGTATGTGGTGGCACCAGCAAACTTATAAACAATAAGGAGCAACTGGGCATTGAAGATCAATACTCATTAATACTAATAAATAACTTAGGTAGTAAATATTTCTAAAGATTAATTCAGCTCCAATTATAGGATTAATAATGAATTAAAAAGAGACATGAAATAAAATAAACATAATTGATTTCTTATTTCGAATCAGTGAGTGGCACCTATTTCTTATGATAGTGTTTTGGCTCCTAATAGAGTCTTATTTCTCCTGATTTATTGAAAATTCATACTATAAGCATTTTTAAAGGATGAGCTGATTGTGGCTACTGGACAAGACATTTGGAAGCCTTTTATTTTTCTGGCTTTGCCTCTTTATAAATGAGGAAGAAAAAAGTAATTTCTTTTTAAATTATGAACTTTCTCAACTAAGTGTAATCTAGGCTGGCCCAATGTGTAACCTTTATTATTCTATTATGCATAAGATGTTTGAAGGAAATAAAATGCATGTTATGAACATTTATATCCTCACTGAGTCATATATAATATATATGCGTGTGTATGCACACACATATAGTGTATATATGTATGTGTATGCACACACATATATAGTGAGAAAGAAAATGATGTCTGAAATAATTATGTGGAATATATATATAATAATGATAATAATTATTAGTACATCCAGTAGATTTTTTAAATCTTTTGCTTAAACAAATAACGCTAATGCATGGAAACAGTTATCCAACATATTTAGGGTATTTTTAGTGCAACCATTGTGATTGCTGTATATGGACATTAGTGAGTATATGTGGAAGTATATGAAAAATGGTGAAGGTTTTACCACTGTCAATATATGTATGTGAAAATGAGGCTGACTAAAAGTGATTATTTTTCTGTACATTCAATTATATTTATTAACTAATGCAAAACATGTAAAATTAAGTTCCTAACACCTAGTGTTATTTGGCTTTCATGTATTGTATTAAGAAAGTGGTTTTGTTCTATCTTAGATCTAAATTAATTTCTGTCTCCAATTATTTATATATGTTATATATAAATAATACAAAAATGAGACCAAATCCAAACTGTGTATTAGGAAACCATGCAGAAAAAGTTAATTTTTCTCTTTACTGCTTATTCATGAATAAAGATGAATTCAATGTCATAGTATGAATAAGTGTCAGGTATCTGTACTACAAAGCATTTCTGGGACCTATATCTGTAGCTTGGGTGTATTTTCTATTTAATATGTGAAATAAATCAAATTAAAGGAGATGAGCTATGGTCGTGATAAGCCATTATATTTAAAACTCAGAATACCCTCAGGATGATAGGAAATTTGATCCACAAATTGCTTACAAAAATGCAGACTGGGTACTTGGTACTTGAACAAATTGCTTTAAAATGTCTGCCAGAGGTTGAAAGAGGTATTATCTCATCAGTATTCAACACCACTCCCATAGAATTGAAAGCAGCAGGGAACGAAGATGAGGAATTAGAGACGAATACACCCTGTGCTGTAACCGTGTGTGCGAGGGGCACATACTATATGTGGCTCACAGATGCTTGATTTGCTATTTCTGGACTATACAGCAATTGCTTTTGTCTTGTTGTGGCAAGAGATTTCCTGTTTGATCAAAAGCACAGCTATGTACCCTGTCACCTGCCTTGTTATGATCCAGCTATTTTTTTTTTTTTATAATACTGTGTCAGATGTCTTCTTCAGGGTCTACAGATGTGTGCCTTTGGGGTGGCCCTATGTACTGAGAGGAAAGAGAGTCCACTCCAGAGAATTCTAGTCTCTTTATTGTATTCCAGGTCTTAGATTAGTAGCTTTAAATATTTCCCAAATTTGGTTTTCTCTCCTTTCAGAGGACAGAGACCACTTTAAGGAGCTGTAAATACATCTTGATCATGGCCAAGCAGCAGTTTCTTAGTGTTCCCTCACTAGAGCCTTTGCATGCTGGAAAGGATTTACAGCTTTAGCTTCCATAAGGCAGTAGTTCTAATTAAGTGTCTTTAGGGACATTAGAAATAGGACATCAGCGTATGGAGTTAGGTAACTGGGGACCTAGAAAGTAGAGAATCATTAGAGTTGGGGCCATGTTAAGCTTGGCAATAGTTTTGGGGGAAGCCTCTGATTATTCTTGTGTCAGTGTCCATGATCCAAGCATTTATTCTATACTACATATGAATAGTATAGATGGGATGGGAGGGTGGTGTTAAAATAGTGGGGAAGGACACAATGTAAGGGATGGGAGTTCCCGTGGAAGCGATGGTAGATGGGTCTGAGATACATTTACTACACAATAAGATATTATATGAGCATAAAATAGTTGTGTACACATGTGTTTATTAACATGGAAAATGTTGATCATATATTAAGGTGAGACGTGCATCACCACAAATATAAACAATATCCTATTGTTTGCAAAAATATATTTAAATAGAGGGTATCTGGAAGAAGAAAATTAAATGTTAATAGTGTACATCTGGAATTGTAGGCTACATTTTCCCTTAATTTTGGGGAGTATTTTTTCTATATGTTTTAATATTTAAATATGTATCACCATTATAATCAGAAACAACTATAAAGCTATTTTCATTTGGGATAATGGTGGAGAATAAACAAGGCTTGAGTGAGGAATGAGAAAAAAATTGAATATTGAAAAGGCATAAGCAAAAAGTGTGAGCTTTAATGCATAGAATTTTAACACACATATTTGCTGTCATTTTAAATTACCACTTAATAATTGTGTTCTTGGCTCCATTTTGAACAAGTGTCATCACTGCATTAATTTTGTATAGTTGAGATGAAGGAGGAAACATTTAAGATGTGTATATGAATCCTTAGGTTATTGGCTATATTTATTTAGTGGGTTTTCTACTTAATTACTAATAACGACTGTCAAGTTCCATGTTACTGAATAGGTGTTTTGTTTGCACTCAGAACTCTGCTTAGAAATTATCTGCCTTTATTCTGAGTTATAGTTATTAAACCCATAATTGGAGGCAGTTTTCAGTGAATTGGGTTGACACTCACAGAATCATCAGAATAAAAGACCTTGAAAGCTCTTCTACTTCATCTCTCTGCCTTCAAGATAGAATCACATTATATCCAGATGAATTCAGTCCGATTTTTAAAGACCTCGAGAGATATCTTCATCTCCCCTTGGTAGCCCGTTACAATGTTTAAGAACTGTCACAGTCAGAAAATTCTTTCTTCCATCTATGGGTAATCTGAATCCTTCACGGTATAGTTGAAGGCCATTTCCTCTTGTTCTCTTGTCAGAAAGGATGAGGAACAGCTGTTCACCATCTTCTTCCGTACTTAAAGGCATATTAAATCTCTTTACCACTGCTTGCTTTTCCAGTTCTTTTTAGCTTTCTTTGTCCTCCCAACTCTCCTCAGACTTTCTATTGCCGTACAACCCTGACCTGGGCCAGATATAATTTTGGCCGGAACTGATTATTAATTTAAGGGTTACTGCACTGTGTCTAAGTACCGTAGTATGTTCACGTTTATGTACCTATTATTTTATTTTGACCTATCATTTAATCTATTGTTTCATTTTTGGTGTTATTTCTGCATGAAATTGTTGTGTTTTTCCTCCTAGTTTGTTATTGTTTTGAATGTTATTCTTATATTGTTTTCCCACCCAGAGATATTTTATTTTGAATATTCAGTATTTTTGTGTATTTTTTTGTCCTTTTAATTTTTTTAAAAAAGTTACTATTTTTTTTTTTTTTTGTCCGAGGTTTTAGATACCTCAGTGCTAGGTTACTAATTAAATTTAGCATTATTGTTCTATTTTCCTAGTTATTGTAGAAAGGATGAATTATCATTAAACCTTTCTTGTTTGGTGTTATTTATGATTTTGTTCCAGTTTGAGATTTGCCTGGATGTGATCCTTGAACTAGTGTGGTCTGATCTAGTTGTGCATGGGCTTTTTGTTAGTGTCACCAGACTTAGCAGTGAATCCCATGTCTCTTCCCCACTAAATGTTCTCACCTAATAATTCCTGTCTAATTCTTGAGGGATAAGCTTGACAGGAAGCATGTAATGGAAGGCATAGTAACATCATAATGCTCTAGGAGAGGATTGGCATTAAAAATTAGATGAGAGGCCGGGCGCGGTGGCTCAAGCCTGTAATCCCAGCACTTTGGGAGGCCAAGACGGGTGGATCACGAGGTCAAGAGATCGAGACCATCCTGCCTAACACGGTGAAACCCCGTCTCTACTAAAAAATACAAAAAAACTAGCCAGGCGAGGTGGTGGGCGCCTGTAGTCCCAGCTACTCGGGAGGCTGAGGCAGGAGAATGGCGTAAACCCGGGAGGCGGAGCTTGCAGTGAGCTGAGATCTGGCCACTGCACTCCAGCCTGGGCGACAGAGTGAGACTCTGTCTCAAAAAAAAAAAAAAAAAAAAAATTAGATGAGAATGATCCTATGTACCTCTTAGTTACTGATTATTGGATAAAAGGATAGCATTCTCTGAGTCTTGAAAAATTAAGAATTAAGAGTAAATTCATATCATGCAACTATTCACACAAATACTTTTTCTCCAGTTAGCTCCTGCTCCCCCACTTTTCTAGGAAGTGTTGTCCAGTTTGATGATCAGAAGTTTGGTTGCAAAAAAATCCTAAAACTTTGCTGAAACCAAGCAAGGTTAACTCATATGATAACATTCATTCTATTTACGTTGTTTCCCTGTCACAGAAATGTTTCCTTTGACAGCATAGTTCTGATACTGGTTACTTAAGATTAACAATATTCCTTAGAAATATTATATGATATTTCATTTTTATATTTATTTTCACTTTGAATGTGTCATACCAAATGTTAATTTTAATAAAGGTTTGGGAATTAACTTGTTAGTTGTTAATAACGTATACAATCTTTCAATCAAGAATTATCGAAGTGACTTATATGGAAATTAAATATGAACTTAAACCAGATAAATTACTAATTGGTTACCATTCCTAAAATTTAATATAAGAAATTGTAATAGATTTGTTTATGTTTTCACATGTTGGTTTTTACTTTGCATATGTTTGAAGTATGTTATTATATACTCAGGTATTTCAGTAATATATATATTTTTTAAAGTTTTTTATTATGTTTTTTTGAAAATATTATAGGAAGATGAGAATATCGTGCTTACATAACACTGAATCAGAAATATAAATGTAGTGACATATCTTTGCTTAAAATAAACTATCAATATTGCTAGCTCCTTTTCAATATTCAATTTTTTTCTAACATCTTTTCATATACTTCTATCTCAGAGAACTTTGCTGAATGAAGGGAATACTGCTAGATTGATATTATTTGACACAGTTTTTTAAAAAGCTGAAGATGAAAAATATTATTTTTACAATGGTGAATAGCTATTAAATCAGTGAAAAAAATGCAATATTCAGAATCACTGTTTTTCTGTTTCCTTATAAGATGTCAATATTAGCCATTCTCCTTGGCTGTTCTCGTTTGCTGGAGGGCTATAGTGAGACATGGTACCCAGCAGGAATGGCATAATCCTGAAGCTCCACTTTTATAAGAACTGGCAGTGGCCCATAGCGACATGGTTCACCCAGCCTTCAAGGAAGAACCACAAGCATGAGACCAGACAAGTCAAAGCCGACTGCATTGCCCGGTGCCTTGTATCTGGACCCATTGGCCCCTAGTAAAATGTCCCACATGAGGTTTCACACCAAGTGCAAGCTGGCAGGGGCTTCAGCTTGGAAGAATTAAGGGTGGCCAGCATCCACAAGAAGATGGCCTGGACCATTGATTTCTCTATTGATCCAAGAAGGTGAAACAAGTCCATTGAGTCCCTGCAGGCCAATGTATAACAGCTTTAGGAGTACTGCTGGAAGCTTATCCTCCTTCTCTAGGAACCTCGGCCTCCAAGAAGGGAGACGGCTACACTGAAGAACTCAAATTGGCCATCACACTGACAGGACCAGTAATGTTCATATGGAATACCTATAAGAAGGAGAAAGCCAGAGTCATCACCAAGAGGAAGATAACTTCAAGACTGCCACATCAGACTGGGCGCGGTGGCTCACACCTGTAATCACAGAACTTTGGGAGGCTGAGGCGGGAGGATCATGAGCTCAGGAGTTAGAGACCAGTCTGACCAACATGGTGAAACCCTGACTCTACTAAAAATACAAAAATTTGCCGGGCATGGTGGCGGGCACCTCTCATCCCAGCTACTCAGGAGGCTGAGGCAGGCGAATTGCTTAAAACCAGAAGGCGGAGGTTGCAGTGAGCCAAGATCATGCCACTGCACTCCAGCCTGGGCAACAAGAGCGAAACTCTGTCTCAAAACAAAACAAAACACAAAACAAAACAAAAACCTGCCATATCAATGCCTGGCTCTTTGGCCTCTGGGCAAAAGGGACCAAGGAAGCTGCAGAACAGGATGTTGGAAAGAAAAAATAAAGCACTGTTGAGGCCTTGTAATAAATCAGCAGTAAACCTGGGAAAACAAACCAAAAAGATGTCCATATTAATTTACTCACTTTATTTGTTTGTCTAGTAAGAACCTACCAAACATCTGTAGAATGCTAAACACTATGCTGGGCACTGAGGATACCGTGGCCAATAAAATACACATGCTGTCTGCTTTTCTGGAGTTCACATCCTTGGCAAAGGCTATGCTATAAGAATTTGCTGAAATTGGTCCCAGAGAATATATTGCCATATTTTCCTTTTTATCCTATGAGAGGTTCGAATTCTTTGCATCTCTAGATAGGTAGATTGTTGAAAATTTAAGGGCGTATGTATAAAAGGTATCTAATTTGGACATTTGTGTTTCTAATTTCACTGAAATATATATGTGTGTCTGTATATGTACACACATATATGTTACTACTGGTATATGTGTGTGTGTGTTTATGTACAGTATAAAAATGCTAGGATACCTATATATCAAACAACAACAATGTAAATAAGCAGTATGAAACAACATTGAAAAGAATACATAAAATAATTTGTATTTGAATCTCTAAAATAAGAATGTATTCATCATGTATGTGTGTGCACATATTAAGTGTATACAACCTCAGCTATTTTGCTTTCTTTACTTTATTATCTCTCTTGGGAGCTTAAAATAAATACAATTCCCTGTTAGCTCATTTGAGCAGTGTAGGACGAATTATAAACAATAGAGAATTTTATGTTTTGTCTCAGGTATCTAAATTTGAAGATATGTAGTATTTGACATTTGCTGTTTTATTAATCTCTTCTTGGATATATCAAGTAGAATACTTTCATTGTATATGTGTATTGTGTTTCTATATGTATTTGTATGTGTGTGTGTGTGGTGCTCGCTTATAAGAATATAACTGGATAAGTCGTGTTCTTGTTGTAGAGCAGTTCATTGTCTAGTAGAGCAGTCAGACAAATTAGCTGTATTGCCTTATCACAAAACAAGATTGTAGTTGCTTTTATAGTAATATTAACATAGTACTGAGGAAACACAGGCTACATTTACTCTTGTTTGAAATTTATCCCATAAAAACATTCTTTTGTAAATAAACCATAGATATCAATAAATTATTATCTTTAGGCATTTTGATTTTCTAAAGGCTTATTTGTATCAATTTTCAATTTTGACCCCATCTCACTACATAAATTACATGAATAACCAATCATTTCTAATTGTGTGTTTAACTGTCTTTATAAAACTTTTAAGTCAGTGAAAGCATATGTGAAAATAATCTTTAATTGTATTTTCTTTGAAAAATTTTATTGAAATCTTCTTGATTATTAGATTGAATTATGTTAATGCTAAGCAGAACTACATGACTAATTTGTTTACTTATTTACTTTTTTAGATTTGAAAAATGTGTGAGCGCTAAGGAAGCTTTGGAGACTGATCTTTATAAGCGGTTTATTCTGGTGTTGAATGAGAAGAAAACAAAAATCAGAAGTTTGCATAATAAATTATTAAATACAGCTCAAGAACGAGAAAAGGACATCAAAGAAGAAGGGTATTTTGGCTATCTAGTTTTTGGATGACAGATGTGTAAATTTAAGTGGAATTTCTTCCCAAAGTAAATGAACATTAGGTGCCAACTTTTTGGTCATATGAGATAATTTGGTAGACCGGATGTGGATGCTCAGGCTGTTAGACGGGTGCCATGGGCTTAGAGAGTTCTCAGCATGCTCGCTCCATGTCTGCTCAACTGTCTCACCTACACTTAAATTAAAAAACTGACATGAGGCTTATTAAAGTATCAATTAATTCTTAGACATTAGTAAGAAATACTAATTTAAAAACCCTTTCATCTGCAGAACTACAAAGTTGGATACATATTTGTAATCTTGATGTCTAGGCAATAGTTAACTTTTGAATCAAGTTGTTAATATTAAATTCCACGGAGCATTTATTTTACCTCATTACAGTGTGATTACCAATCTTATTCTTCTTTAACGTTTTCTCTGAGAGTAGACATGTACTTGATTTTTATGGAAGAATCGTAAGTGACAAATGGCTGATACGGGTTTCAACGATTATAACTTTTTTACACATTAGCAAATATACGTTAGGGTCTATTGCTTTGAATCTTAGTAAAAGTGCAGAATTACTAGTGACATAGTATAAAAAAATTTGATATCAGCTAGTCCTAGTACAGGTCTTGCAGTCATACCTATTAGTTTATAGCTTTGGACACGTCACTTTTTTCTCGTAATAGAGGTAAAGATACCTATCTTAGGGCTTTGCAGAGATCAAATGAAATGAGGAACTGCCCTGAGATTAGTAAAATGTTAAATACTCTGTGACTCACAGAGATAATTTGGTAGAAAAAGTATTTTGATAGAAGAATAGTACCTGATAAGAAACTGATTTAATATTAATTATAATGAGTACTAAATTCAGATTAAAATTGGGTAAAAGAGAAACTTGTTCTTAAGAGAGTTAATATATAGGTTTTAAGATGCTTTCATGTAAGTCATATATATTTTCAATATGTTTGTCTAATTAGAATCTTTTTCCAGGAATATTTTCTATAATTACTTACTGGTAAATTTGCTGCCTAGCAGGGGGTGAGCCAATGATTTATAATTCTACCTGTCTCTGTTTCTAGGGAAACTACAATCTGTTCTGAAATGACTGCTGACCGAGATCCAGTCTATGATGAGAGTACTGATGAGGAAAGTGAAAACCAACCTGATCCCTCTGGGTCGGCTTCAGGTAAGAGATATATACATTTATCTCCTTTGTTGAGTATCTCACTTGGGCTTCTTACTCTAATGACAAGAAACCATAATGGAAAAATGTTGTGAAAAACCTTATTCTATGAAAATTCTTTAGCATTTTTATTTTAAAAACTCAAATTTTTAATGTTAAAACTTAATATTATTTGTAAAATGCTGCAACTCGTTAGCACAGCAATGTGAGCAAGCATTCATACACATATACTCCAAGGTATACTATTCCTGGTTAAATATAACCAGGAAAAGCATAAGCACTGAAGAAGATAAACCTTTATGCTAAGTATCATCAGCTTAAAGCTGGTTGCCTTTAACATTTGAGATCTTATTTAGCTAAAGCCATGGATGGGCCACTGGAGCAAAGTAATCAACAATGCTCTAAATTATATGGAAGTTGAGGCCTTCTTTCACTCTTCAGAAAAAAGGATTACAACCAGTGAGATGTAGTAGAGGAAAAGAGAAGGTGGAAATGGCAATTTAGTTTA
>NW_012115488.1:1621411-1632625 GCF_000951035.1 Colobus angolensis palliatus
GAAAATTTTTGCAATTTACTCGTCTGACAAAGGGCTAATATCCAGAATCTACAAAGAACTCAAACAAATATACAAGAAAAAAACAAACAACCCCATCAAAGAGTTTTTTTTTTTTTTAATGTTTTATAGATTTCTTAGTGGCAGTGGAAACAGGAACATCTGAACTCATTTTATACTTAGATAGTTTTGACCTAAAACCAATACTATAAAAATAAATGTTTGATTGATTTATTTGGAAAATATTTTTGAGGTCCTATTATGTGCCAGAAACTTTGCTATGCATTAGACAACAAAACACAAAAATCTGTGCCATTGTGGAGTTTAAATTGTAATCAGGAAAACATATAAGATGAATAAATATAAAATATGTTAGATCGTTAAGTGCTAAAGAGAAAAATAAACCAGAGAAGGCCGATTGAAAGGTCAGGATGAGAATAAGGATGAATGTTATGATTTTAGCCAGGCTATCAGAAAAGGTCTCAGTGAGAAGGTGAAGGTGACTTGGCTATCTTGGGGAAGAGCATGCCAAACAGAAAACAAAAACAAAAACAAAAAAATACTAAGTGCAAAGTTCCCGATGCATTTAAGCAATAGTACAGAGTCTAATCTGGATAAAGTAGAAAGATGAAGACTGGGAGAATTAGGAAATGAGATGAGAGAGATGATAGGACCTCATCATGTGTAGGGTGAGGTAGGCTACCATTAGAACTTCTCCTGTTACTTTGAATTAACTTGGAAACTACTGAAGGATTTTAAACAGTCAAGTGACATAATCTGACTCAACTTTCAACAGGATTAGTCCGTCTGTTGTATTAAGAATAGACTATAGGATGACAAGTGCAGAAGATATAACAGGTGGGAAGCTAGTACAACAGTTGGGTGAAGGATGAGACTGGCTTAGACCAGAGCGATGGAGAGGTGATGAGCAAGGAGCAGATTCTAGGTATGCTTAGAGGCAGCAAGTTTTGCTGATGAAGGGGTTATGACTGAGCAAATAAGACTGAGAGGGAGCATCCAGGAGGTAAGAGGCAAAAATAGAAATGTGGTATCCTGCTGATTGATGGATTTAGCAATACAAACATTATTAAGGATCTTAATAGAACATATTCACTTGGTTGGTGAAGGAAGGAGATAGGAGAGAACAGGAGTTTCAAAGGGAATGGGAGGGGAGAACTGTGAGATGAGACAGGCAACACTTTCAACAAATTTCACTGTAAAAAATGGGAAAGACATGGGGCAGTACCTGGAGGGGGAAGTAGGATAAAGAAAAGTATTTTTATTTGTTGTTTTTAAATAAAAGAAAGAAAATATTTGTGTACTGATGAGAGTAACTAAAGAGAGCAGATAAAACCATCAAGGTAGTAGACAGAGGAAAAACTACTGGAAATCTGTCTCTGAAAATATAAGTGGATGGGATCCAAGGGATAAGTAGTAGATTAGTTTAGCTAGGAGCGTAGTCACTCCCTTGAATGACAGGAGAAAAGGTAGAATAAACAGGCGAAGACACAGGAAAGTATCTAATTGCAGTCACAGAAACTTACTAACATTGATTAAATTGGTTGAATCATCTGATTCTAATCAGATTTGGATTACACAATACACACACAATCACACGTTTGCACGTGGGAATGAAATTTCTTTTCATTTGGTAGCTGTGCTTGTTTTACCCTAGTGTCCCATTTAAAATGAAATTATTATTTAAGAATCAAATATAGAAAAACTCACAAAGATAATTTGAACTCTTTCCAATTTAAACTTTCAGACTTTTTATTAAATACAATGACTTTTGGTCTTGTTTCTTAGTCAGAGTATCTTACCAACATTTGAAGTAGCTGAAAATTATTGATGAGAAAATACATGGTTAAATATGACTACATGAGAAAGAGGACTTTTACGTGTTCAGTCTATTTTAAGTAAAACTTTAAGCTATAATTGTACTATTTTCAATTTGGCAAAATTCTCCCTTCTCTTTAGAAATGTTTATTTTATGTTTTTTTCTGTATTTTCTATATTTCTGTTTTTTCTATATTTTTTCCATATTTTTCTATATTTTACAATATTTTTCTATATTGTCTTTATTTCTTTAGCCCATATCTAGTTCACTACACCTATGATCTATAGGTCTCTGTTTCCTTTTTTTTTTTTTTTTTACATTTAACTTGCTTTTGGTAAGTTTTTGATGTCAAGAATTAATAGCATTTTTAATAGAACTTTACCTTTTTCTTCTGCTTCAAAAAGAAATATTTAGGAAGCAGATGCTTACTAAAATAGAAAAAGAAATCTCAGATCTCAAATGCTTGTTGCTGAACTAAGAACTAGATTTCATAGATCTGAGAAAGAAAATTATAGATGTTAAACAACAAAATGGGCCACCCTATAATTTACCAGTTTCCACATTAATTCTTCTACAGAGACAAAATATGTTTTTAGTCCATGGGAGATAATTCTGTTGAACACAGCTTTCTCTTTTTGGTGCTCTATGTAGTGTTACTATGTTTTTGAGGCAGAACAGTGAGAATTTCTTCCTGATCTTATTCTACCATCTTGATAATAAATTACTTGCTCCTTGAATACAAATAAATTTGTGAATTTATTTTAGATATTGCAGTTTCCGGTGTGCTTTTCCTACAATAAAAACAAGAAAGATAATCTGATGGGGATTAATACATTTATTCAGACTTTCAGAAAGCTGTCTTTAAGTAGCTGAATATATAATTTGGTAGTTATTTTGTTACAGTAAATGGATTTTTATCATTAATATTAAAATGCCCAAATTCCTTCTTGAGTTCACATTATTACCCAATTTCTTGATGATAAAATAGAGGTTTAGTGAGCTCAGGATCATTTAGTGATACGAAGATGAATATGATAATCTGAATCTGAGTACGATAAATTTGAATTGGATTACACAGTAAACATACAATCATACTTTTGTACATGGAAATGAAATTTCTTTTCATTTGGTAGTTATACTTGTTTTACCTCACTGTCTTGCTTAAATGAAATTATTCTTTAATAATCAAATGTAGGAAAATTCACAGAGATGGCATGGTAATTCATTCACAAATATGAAATGGTAAATTCATATTTACCATATTCACTCTAGAGAAAGGTCTGGTTACTTTTATGCATATATACAGAAGTAGAGTAGGGGTATTACAATTTGAAGGAAATTAAGTTACATTTTTATGAATACACAATCAATTTTATTGCTTTTTTTTTCCTCTAAAGTTTCATATTTTTCCCACTGCCACTAGGATTGAGGAAATCACTAATGATAATGTAGATCAGTCTAATAAACCACATTATGCTCATATGTCCTGTACGATATAGCATGAAAAACCTCTAAAATACTCGTTTTCTTGACTAAAAGGAAATCCCCAAAGTATTCTGAAACTTGAATATCACAGTCAATATCACCCTACACTACATTTTATATTTTTCCATAGCAAGATTTACTTTTACTATGTCTTGGATTTTAGAATTTCCAGATAGATAGTGAATGTATTACTCACTATATTTCTTAAGCTATGGCTGCATACTAAGGCCCTGGATTTCACTTTGTTTTATATTAAGATTATGATAAATAAAATAGTTGCTGTAGTCTCTATTTATAGCTCAAGCTTTGGACTGGGGATCACTTTCACCCCTATTTAGTTGGTATTAAGTACTTATGGCTTTAAGGATTTCCTGCTTAGTCTGGACTCCCCCTGCCTCCAAAGTGAGTGTCTGTGTGTGTGTGTGTGTGAATTTAATAGAAACCTGTTGGGTTATTATAGATACTGTGAAACAGTCTTCCCTATAAGAAACTCTCTTTTTCTTTCCGTCTAAATCATGGTAAAGCATGATGTTCCTATCTGAGGAGAAATGTTGTTAAACTATGTCCACTAAGTAACAGAACCTCACCAAAATATGTAGAGATAGAAGCACCATTATGTATAGCATTGGAGCCAAAACCTGCAACAACACTACATGCAATTGGCCTTTTATTTGCCCCAACAATATCAGGTATAATCTAAGAACAGTTTATCATTGTGCAGTTTTAAAACGTTGCTTCACAACCATTTTCATACTGTAATAACGGAATTGTATGTGAAAACAATTTTAAAATATATATGAATATTCTAAGAATTTTAGCCATTATGAAACAGTCTTAACATAATTCAAAAAGCATGTAAATATTTAGTGGAAAATTTGAATTTATTTTATAGAGATAGGATTTTTCTTGTGAAACATTTTGAAAAGCTATGCTTAATTGGCTCCTAATTAGTTAACTATCATAAGGCTAATTATTTTAATTTCTCATGAATTATTATAATATATAATCACTATTTCAAAATTATAGTTATTTATATTAATAGAATTGACAATATTATAATAATAGAGTAACTAAGTCAGCCTTACTAAAATAGAAATAACAAATCTACTTTTCTAGAATGTTTTACTCTTTTCAGCTGCATATTATAGGTGCACAACCATAAGAAACAAATATAATAAACTTTCCTCCCACTTTTCTGCATAATCACTAGCCCAAGATTTAGCACATTAGTTTAATTAATCCTGCTTCCTAACCAACAGGAAGGTCCCTGTATAACTGCTATCAGTAATTTAGGCTTTCACTTAGTTGGTAGGCTTCCTGAAAGGAAGTGTGATTATAGAATAGCCTTTTTGAAAATAAATGAATGGCTATGTCCAACAGTTGATGAATACTGATATAGTAGCTTTTAAAAATAGCACAGAATCCAATATTTTTAAGTATCAAAGGGCTTGTTGCTTCAAACAGTGAATGTCTACTCACAGAGGGGATAACAACATGTACTGCCAAAGAGATTACTCAGAAACTCAGCTTTAGAATAACAGATTATGCTCTTAGTCTTACCCAGCTTGTTTATCATAGATGCATTTATTTATAAGTTTTAAATTAAAAGCTTGATTTAGTTAAACCGACTACCAAACTGGAAAAGCAATTTAAGTGTATTTCCTAGCAATAGTGGGCTTTTATACATAACCATTGTTGCTAGGAATAACATTATATGCTTTGGAAATCTAGACTGTATAGTTCTAGATCCTGTTATTTAAGCTCATTGTTTTTCCAATGAGGGAACAGAGGCCTAGAAAGATTGAGACATTACTTTTGGTTACACAGGGGAAAATAATGAAAAAGTATTTGCCTTGTAAAATAATTAACCACATTAGCACATCTACTCTTGAAATATAAAAACCCTTGTAAATTTTCTAACAATGAGAAAATTGCCACTGACACAAGAAAATGAGAACACTTTTATCTCCTATGTTGAAAAAAGATCCTGTTTGCACATACATTCTTAACAAAGATAGTCAACATCATCAGACTGAACAAGTAAGTCTTCATGGTAGGTAGCTTGTAGAGAAAATAATAGAATGCACATATTTCTTTTGAAGTCATCCCTGTGTATATTAATTTATTCAGATTTTGACTTAGTATTTATTCACCTGAGAACTCTCAAATGTCCCAAAGGTTGTTAGCAAATCTATAATGGTTTCTCATTTCCTAGTATTAAAATATAGATTTGATATGACCTCCTAGGCAAGTATTTCTACATCTTTATATGTTTGGGGGAGACAAAAATTATTTTAATGTTATTTGTCTCTGGCTATGGATGAGTGACGAAACTGGCAAATCCTTTACCCCCAAATCAATTACGAATCTAAAATTGACCCAAAAATAAGCAAATAAGTACTTCCAAACATGGCCAAAGGCAAACAGCAATATGAGAACTGTTTATTCTTGAAAAACTGCTGAAGTTTGGGGAAGAACTGGGAGTCTGTGGATTTCTTGCTTGCCTGAGACTGCCTCTATCACTCTGCCCACATTCATGAGCTTGGTCAGTGTGAAAGTTGTGCCAGCATCTGGCTGGCCATGAGGACTGGCAACTGCTGTACCTGAGCTAAAGAGGGCTCACTCAATTTGCAGCAGAGGGTGATACTCACAACCAACAGCATTGTCAGTAGAAGTAATGATCTTGGTGGCAGTGGGTAGGTGTGTTGGGCCAATGGATCTACTAAACTGGTTGTGCTCGTGATTGGGGCAAACATATTCCTAGCTGAAAGTGTTTGTGCACTTTTGCAGTGGAGACTGAAGAGAGGTCCCAAACTATTTTTACAGTTCTGGCCTAACCTAGAGATAATACATATCTTCATAGGAGAATAGAAAAAGAGAGGCTGGGCCAGGCACGGGAGCTCACGCCTGTAATCCCAGCATTTTGGGAGGCCGAGGCGGGCGGATCACGAGGTCAGGAGATTGAGACCATCCTGGCTAACATGGTGAAACCCCGTCTCTACTAAAAATACAAAAAATTAGCCGAGCATGGTGGCAGGCGCCCGTAGTCCCAGCTACTTGGGAAGCTGAGGCAGGAGAATGATGTGAACCCGGGAGGTGGAGCTTGCAGTGAGCTGAGATCGCGCCACTGCACTCCAGCCTGGGTGACAGAGCGGGACCCGTCTCAAAAAAAAAGAAAGAAAAAGAGAGGCTGGACTTTGAACATACTCCTGTACCCGCCACCACGCCCCCCAACAAAAGAAAATAAACCTATTAGCTTGAGGTGCTTGTGTACTATTTCTGTCAATTACTGGCTGACCTCAAAACTGTCTAGACACAGAGTAACCCTTTTGGAGCTAGGCTTAAAATTTAAAAATCAACAATAAAATAAACTATGCAGAAACATCAATTGTCACTCATCATAAGAGAAACAGATTTCATACATTTATCATGGATAAGTTAATAAGCAAACAAAAAGCAACAGTAGCAAACTTCAGAAAGAAAATAATCAAACCCCAGAGTTGTTACAATATATTATTTAAAATAATTGTTTAGTTTTCAACAAATTGGCCATACAGAGAAACAGGAAAGTGGGGTCCATACTTGGGGAAAAAAGATACTGAATTTGGTGGACAGACTTCAAAGCACAGTTTATATCTATATCTGTATCTGTATCTATATATACACACATACACACATGTTTATGTGTATATGTATACACACACACATTTGTATACTAAACTTAAGGAAAACATGTTTAAAGCCTTAAAGGAGAGTATGATATAAATGTATCAACAAGTAAAGATTCTCAGTAAGGAGATAGAAATTATTTGAAATGAACAATATGAAAATTCTGAATTTGAAGAGTGTAATAACTGAAATGAGAAAGTTACTATAGCAGCTGAACAACAGATTCAAATTGTCAGAATAAAAAACATCAGTGAGTTTGAATACAGATCAACAGTGAATAATTTTAGGAACGAAGAACAAAAAAGATGGAAGAGAAATGAACAGATCCTCAGAGACATTTGGGACATCACATGTGCCAATATATGTGTAATGTAAATTCTAGGACAGAAGAAAGAGAAAGGTAGAAAAAAATACTTGAGAAAATGAGAGCCAAAGCTTTCCAAAATTTTATGAAAACCATTAATCTAAGCATCCAAGCAACTCAGTAAACTTTGAGTGGGATAAATACCAAAAGATAATCTGGGCATGGTGGCTCACACCTGTAATCCCAGCGCTTTGGGAGACTGAGGCAGGCAGAACACCCAAGGTCAGAGGTTCGAGACTGGCCTGGCCAACATCGTGAAACCCCATCTCTATAAAAATTCAAACATTAGCTGGGCATGGTGGCATGTGCCTGTAATCCAAGCTAGTTGGAAGGCTGAGTCAGGAGAATCTCTGGAACCAGAGAGGTGGAGGTTGCAGTGAGTCGAGATCATGCCACTGCACTCCAACCTGAGTGACAGAGTGAGACTCCATCTCAAAATAAATAAATAAATAATACAAAAAGATACATTGAAACACATCTACACAGAAAACATTTGAAAGCCAGAGAGGGAGAAACATATAGGACAGCATCAATATAACAACAACAGACTTATTATCTGAAGCAGTGAAGGCCAGAAGGCAGTGGTATGGCATTTACACAATTCTGAAGGAACAAAAAAAGAAATCATAACCAATAATTTTATATCCAGCAAAGTATCTTTCAAAATAAAGACAGTTATTAATTAACGGATTCATTGGTAACAGACCTATTTTATGACACATACTAAGAGAAATCTTCAGGGTGAAAGGAAACAACATGAAATGGTAACATGAATCTACAGGAAGAAATAAAAATAACAAAAACCATAAAATATGTGGATTAATATAAAATATAAATAAATATTTTCTTTTTTATTAGTCTTTTATACCAGATTGAATAAAGGAATAATTACAACACTGACATTGAGTTTATAATATAGGTAGATACAATATACATGACAATAATAGGACAAATTGGGTAATATAGCTATATGAGAGCAAAATTTCTATATTTGCCACATATAAAAATAATATTAATATGAAATAGATTAGTAAGTAAATGTATTGAATTAGCAATTTAAAATATTTCCACAAAGAAAATCCTGGGTCAAGATGACTTCACTGGTGTTTTCTATTGAAAATTTAATGAAATTATACCAGTTCCTTATAAACTCTTTCAGAAAATAGAGGAGTGAACACTTCCCAACTCGTTTTGTGAGGCTGATATTATCGTAATATCAAAGCCAGACAAGACATTGCAAGACAATAAAACTATAGACAAATATCCATCATGAACATAGATGTAAACATTTGAAACAAAACACTAGCAAAAAGCAGCCAGCTCCATACAGAAAGTATTATACAATATGACCGAGATTCATTCCTCTTATGTATAGTTTTGCGTCTGAAAATCAGTTAAATTATTTTACAGTATTAATAAAGCACGAAACCACATGATCATCTCAATAGATGCTGAAAAGGTACGTGACAAAATCCAACACATGTTAATAACAAACACTCTCAACAAACCAGGAATATGAGGGAACTTCCTCACCCTAATAAAGGCATCTAGACAAAAAGACCACAGCTGCCACATACTTAATGATGAAATACTGAATGTTTGCCCCTCAGTATAGGAAAAAAACAAGGTTGTCTGCTCCCATCACTTCTATTCAATGTTTTACTAGAAATTCTAGGCAGGGTCATTAGGCAAGAAAATAAGATAAAAGGTATTCAGATTGGGAAAGAAGTAAAACTGTCCCTTTTTGCAGATGATATGATCTGGTATATAGGAACACTAAGGAATTCATGAAAAAACTCTTAGAGCTAATAAACTGACTCCAGTAAGGTTATAGTGTACAAGATCAATATACAGTAACCAATTCTATTTCTATATACTTGCAATGAATAAGCAAAAATGAAATGAAGAAAACTGCTCCTGGCCATGTTGGTGTATTCCTGTAATCCCAGAAACTCAGGATGCCAAGGAGTTTGAGGCTAGCCTGGGCAACATAGTTGAGACACCTATCTTTACAAAATAAAGAATTGGCCGGGTGTGGTGGCTTACCCCTGTAATCCCAGCACTTTGGGAGGCCGAGGTGGGCAGTTCACGAGGTCAGGAGATTGAGAACATTCTGGCTAACACGATGAAACCCCATGTCTACTAAACAAAAAATATAAAAAATTATCCGGGCATGGTGGTGGGTGCTGTAGTCCCAACTATTCTGGAGGCTGAGGCAGAAGAATGGCATGACCCTGGGAGGCAGAGCTTGCAGTGAGCCGCGATCGCGCCACTGCCCTCCAGCTTGGGCGACAGAGCAAGATTCCTTCTCAAAAATAATAACATTTATAATAACAATAATAATAAAAATAAAGAATAAAGAAATTAATGAAAAGAATTGCCTTCACAATAGCATCAAAAAATACCTAGAAATAAGTCTAACCAAAGAAATTCAAGACTCCTACACTGAGAACTATGAACATTGTTGAGAGAGATTAAAGAAGACTTAAATAAATGAGAAAACATCTTGTACCTATAGATTAGAAATTTAATATTGTTGGCTGGGTGCAATGGCCTATGCCTGTAATCCTAGCACTTTGGGAAGCTGATGCGGGCAGATCATTTGAGCTCAGTAGTTTGAGACCAACCTGGGCAACATGGCAAAACTCCATCTCTACAAAAAATACAAAAAACGTTAGCCAGGCATAGTGGAGCATTCCTGTAGTCCCGGCTACTTGGGAGGCTGAGACAGGAGGATTGCTTGAGCCTGGTAGGCAGAGGTTACAGTGAGCCAAGATCACACCACTGCACTTCAGCCTGGGTGACAGAGCGAGACACTGTCTCAAAAAAAAAAAAAAAAAAAATCAATGTTGTTAAGATAAATACTTTCAAATTGGTACATAGATTCAATGAAATGCCTATCAAAATCCCAACTGGTTTTTTAGCAAAAATTGACAGAATAATCCTAAAATTTATGTAGAATTTCAAGCGAGCAAGAATATACAAAACAATCTTGGAAAACAAGAAACAATTAGAGAACTCTTTCTGATTTCAAAAGCTACTACAAAGATATAATAACCAAGATGATATAATGTTATTATTATAAAGATAGTCCTTATATTGTGTCCGGAATTGGTGGGTTCTTGGTCTCACTGACTTCAAGAATGAAGCCATGGACCCTCGTGGTGAGTGTTACAGTTCTTAAAGATGGTGTGTCTGGAGTTTGTTCCTTCAGACGTTCAGATGTGTCTGGAGCTTCTTCCTTCTGGTGGGTTCATGGTCTCGCTGTCAGGAGTGAAGCTGCAGACCTTCGTGGTGAGTGTTATAGCTCTTAAAGGCAGCGCATCTGGAGTCGTTTGTTCTTCCTGGTGGGTTCATGGTTTCATTGGCTTCAGGAGTGAAGCTGCAGACCTTCGTGGTGAGTGTTAGAGCTCATAAACCAACATGGACGCAAAGAGTGAGCAGCAGCAAGATTTGTTGCAAGGAGCAAAAGAACAAAGCTTTCACAGTGTGGAAGGGACCCCCCGCGGGTTGCCACTGCTGGCTGGGGCAACCTGCTTTTATTCCCTTATCTGACCCCACCCACATCCTGCTGATTGGTCCATTTTACAGAGAGCTGATTGGTCTGTTTTACAGAGAGCTGATTGGTCCATTTTGACAGAGTGCTGACTGGTGCATTTACAATCCTCTAGCTAGACATAAAAGTTCTCCAAGTCTCCACTAGGTTAGCTAGATACAGAGTACTAGTTGGTGTACTTACAAACCTTGAGCTAAACACAGAGTACTGGTTGGTGTATTTACAAACCCTGAGCTAGACACAGAGTGCTGATTGGTGTGTTTACAATCCTTGAGCTAGACACAGAGTGCTAGACAGAAAAGTTCT
>NW_012115488.1:1632675-1714693 GCF_000951035.1 Colobus angolensis palliatus
TTTACAATCCTTGAGCTAGACACAGAGTGCTAGACAGAAAAGTTCTCCAAGTCCCCACTAGGTTAGCTAGATACAGAGTACCAATTGGTGTATTTGCAAACCTTGAGCTAGACACAGAGTACTGATTGGTGCGTTTAGGATCCCGTAGCTAGACATAAAAGTTCCCCAAGTCCCCACCAGACTCAGGAGCCCAGCTGGCCTCACCCAGTGGATTCCTCACCGGGGCTGCAGGCGGAGCTGCCCACCAGTGCTGTCCCGCCCACACTGCTGGGGGACCCAGAGCAACCTCTGCAGCTGCTGGCCTGGGTGCTTAGCCCTTCACTGCCCTGAGCCGGGGGCGCTGGCCGGCTACTCCGAGTGTGGGGCCCCCTGCACCTGCACCCACACTCACACCCGCAGGAACTTGCGCTGGTCTGTGAGTGCCGCACACAGCACTGTTTCTCGCCTGCGCCTCTCCCTCCACACCTCCCGGCAAGCGGAGGGAGCCAGCTCTGGCCTTGGCCAGCCCAGAGAGGGGCTCCCACAGTGCAGTGGTGGGCTGAAGGGCTCCTCAGGCACCACCAGAGTGGCTACCAAGGCCGAGGAGGCACCGAGAGTGAGGGCTGCTAGCATGTTGTTACCTCTCAATGTCAGACATAGTCTCACTGATAAAATGAGAATCTAAAATTGAGACTGTAGAAGTAAGCCTTCATGTTTATGGTCAATTGGTCCTCAGCACAGCTGTGAAGACAATTTAATGGGGAAAGGATAGTCTTTTACACAAACAGTGCTTGGACAATTGGGTATCGACTTGAAAAAAAAAAATTATGTAGGTGTTTACCTCACATGAAACACAAAAATTAACTCAAAATGGATGATAGGCCTACATATAATAGCTAAACCTATGAAAGAAAACAGAAAATCTCTGTGAACTTAGTTTTAGGCAAAGAGTTCTCAGCTATAATATCAAAAGCACAATATATAAATGAAAAAATTGATTTATTGGATTTCATCAAAATAAAAAAATTCTGCACTTCAAAAAGGCATCATTAAGAACATGAAAACACATGCCATGAATTGGGAGAAAATATTTGCAAATCATATGTCTGATAAGGGATTTGTTTCTAGAATATATAAAGAATATTTACAGCTTAATAATAAGAATATAAACAACTGGGTCAAACAGTTGGCCAAAGACTTGAGTAGGCATTTCATTGAAGAAGACATAAGAATGGTTAATAATCACATGAACAGATGCTTAACATCATTTGATTATTAGATAATGCAAATTACAGTTAAAATCAGATACCACTACACACCCACCTGAATGCATATAATCTAAAATTAGAAAATAACTTGTAGGAAAGGATGTGGCAAAACTTGAATCCTCATACATTTCTGCTGGGAATGTAAAATGTTACAACGACTTTAGAAAACTGTTTGGCAGTTCCTCAGAAAGTAAAATACGTACTTACCCTATAATCTAACCATTCTAAGTATTTACTGAAGAGAAATGAGAACATACATCTTCATAAAGACATATTTGAATGTTCATCAGAGCATTAGTAATAACTCCAAACTGGAAAATTCTAAATGTTCATCTTCTGGTGAAACATTAAATAAAATGTGGTCTATCCATACAATAAAGTATTATTTGGCAATATAAAGGAGTAAACTACTGGTATATACTTACTGTGGATGAGCCTCAGAAAAATTATGCTAAAGCAGAGGAAACCAGATGCAAAAGATTGTTTATTGTATGATCCCATTTATATGTAATATCAAGAAAAAGAGAACATATATAGATACTGAAAATAGATTCAGTGTTTGCTAAAGCTTGGAGTGGAAATGGTGATTAATTCAAATGAGCCCAAGATAATTTTTGGACATGATGAAACTGTCCTAAAACTGACTGAGATGATCGTTGTACAAGTATAAATTTGCTAAAACCATTGAATTGTACATTTATACTGGTTGAATTTTTTGGTACATCAATTGTTCATTAATAAAAACTTTCTAAAAGTTTCTTTCTAAAAAAAAATAAACATTTGATCATCTTGAGATGTTTCAAAACACACACACACACACACACACACACACCAAAAACCAATTGTGAGGTCGGGCGCGGTAGCTCATGCTTGGAATTCCAGTACGATGGGAGGACAAGGCAGGCGGATCACCTGAGGCCAGGAGTTTGAGACCAGCCTGGCCAACATAGTGAAACCCTGTCTCTACTAAAAACACACAAAAAATTAGCCAGGGATGGTGGCGTATGCCTGTAGTCCCAGCTAATTGGGAAGCTGAGTCAGGAGAATTGCTGAAACCTGGGAGGCAGAGGTTGCAGTGAGCCAAGATCACTTCACTGCACTCTAGCCAGGGTGACACAGAGTGAGACTCCGATACACACACACACACACACACACACACACACACACAAACCAATTGCGATAATTTGGGCTGTTGAGAAAAGTTCTTGGACATCCTAGGTCAAGAAAGCCAAAGTGCAAAAGTGCAAGTTTCATTCAAGAGTAAATTAACCCAGAGGGTAATGAAATCCAAGTGTACTTCTTGTTTTTCTGTTCTTATTAGTATTATTTTCTATTATTGCTTTGATAAATCTCTAATTATTTTCATAAATCACTGGAGCTATTAAAGCATGAAGAAGAGCTGAACCTCAGCACAAGGAAGCAGATAGCAGCAGAATTCTGTAGCCTGTGTAACTCTTACCTGAAGTTTTTACTATACTCGACTTCCATGATGCCTTCTCGCTCAATGTATTTTTGTTGGTGTCTGCCTTCCCTCCTGCCCTTTCTCTCTAATTCTTACATTCAAATCCCAAGGGAAGTGGCTTAAGGGTCTCTTCAATGAGAATAGAACATCTTGTAGGTATAACTCTTGCTCTGCCATCCACAAGATTGCTAGTCAGCCTGCTACTTGGTTGCATTTTTGCTGTTTTGCTCCAAGTGTCTGTGACCAGGATTGTATAAAGTATAGCAATTTGACATTAACTTGTGTCATCTATAGGCTGTTTCAATGGGCAATATGTATATGGGAAAAATTATGTGGTCGCTTTTTTAACTTGAACATTTAGTTTCTTGAACTTCTCAGACTCTTTGATATGCTAATGTGCATGGTGATAAAGGTGGTACATGCTCTGCAACATTTCTCAAACTCATAAAACTTTATGAACTTTTTTCCAGTGGATATTCATGTTCTCTGCAACCCATGTGAGAAATCCAGCATTAGATGGTTTTGACTTTCATATGAATGAGGTGGAAAAGGGAAGGTATCTAAAGAAAACAAGTATTTCCTAGGACCGTGCTTGTATGTCTGTTTTAAGAGGACATGTAATAAATATGAGGAGAGGATCGTATATTTGAGGATACAATTTTAAAATGTAGCATAAAATCGTAAGAATAATATTAAACCTCAAACGTGCAAAGACTTGAAAGAATTCTGAAAATGGTTACAAAATGATTGTGTGTGTGTGTGTGTGTGTGTGTGTTTTAACCATTGTTGTAAATGGTAAAAACATTCTCAGATCTCAGACTACTCTGAGAATTTACTTATCTTACCACAAATGTCCATTGGCATAACTCATGTTAATAGATGACGGAAACAATACACAAATGCTACTTAATTTGGTTTATTTTGCCTCAAGTTGAGTTCTTAACTTGTGGCTTTTAAGAAGTGTTTAGTGAAAGGATCTCTGAACTCTGGATTTATGTGTAAAATGTTCTATGTTTATCTGTCTGTATATCTATATGAATATGTTAGTTTGCTAGGGCTGCTGCTGTAACAAAGTACATAAACTGAGTAACTTGAACAACAGAAATATATTTACTCACATTCTGGAGGCTAGGATCCCGAAATTAAGATGTTGGCAGGGTTAATTTCTTCTGCGGGTTTTGAGGGAATGATTTATTAACCAGGCCTCTCTCCTTGGCTTATAAGTGACCAGCTTCTCCCTGTTATATCACATTTTCTTCCCTCTGTGCCTATCTCTGTTCAAATTACCCTTTTTATAAGGGCATCAGTCATATTGGATTAGGGCCCACCCTAATGACCTCATTTTAAATTTATTACCTCTGTAAATACCCTATATCCAAATAAGGTTGCATTCTTAGGTCCTGGGAGTTCAGACTCCAAAATATCTTTTTTTGGGTGTGTTGGGGGATGGGGGTATTTCCACCCGTACCAATGCAAATAGGTCTATATTTTTCTGAAGCAAGGATCCAAATCAAGATGGTGGCAGGGTTGCTGTTTTCAAAAGAGACCACATTCTAAAAATGATTCAAAACCATTGATCTAAGAGACTGATATTTAAACTAGAAAGGATGGAGTAAGACTTGTTAAAAGAGAACTGAAGTCTACAATAGATGAGATGATGAGATAAGAAGAACAGAAAGTAACAGCATTCAAACAGATAGCTAAATCACCATCTGTACATTAGATTGGAGGTTTCTTTGGAGCTGCAGTGTTCAGTAAGGTTGCCACTAGCTACATGAGGCCATTGAAGATGGAAGCGTTGCTAGTCCAAATTGAGATGTGCTGTAAATGTATACTACATACTAGATTTCGAAAACCTGGTAGGACTAAGTATGAAAAAAGGAATGTAGTATGTCTTATTAATAAATGTTTCTATTATACGTTGAAATTGTATTTTGAGTATATTTAGTTAAACACATATTATCAACATTTTCTGTTTCTTTTTACTTTTTAAATGTGGCTAAATAGGAAATTTAAAATTTTATATGAAATACATGTATTCAACACAGTCATCTTGAGGTTCTCAAGTTTTTTCTCATGCTGATTTTGTGGTTATAGAATAGATTTATATTGCTTTGAAGAAGAAATCAAATTGTACTACCAAGTCTTTATGGAGCGCTTAATATAAGAGGGTCTTTAGGTCATGAGATCTAAGGGCCCATGTTTGACTAGAATTGTGGGTATAATTGAGTATTTTTACCTAAGAAAGGCAAAAGGTATTGTACTGTTTTTTTGATTACTTGTAGTAAAACTGACTTAAGAATGCCTGGATCATTTATTTGTTTGTCCCAGGAACATGAAGCTGGACTTGTGCATTGCCCCTGTTAAACAGCAAACCATGACTGAGTTCAGACAAAAGGTGGTGTGAATGCAGCAACAATTTCTAAATCAGTTAAATGTCTATAATGTAAGATGTAGGATTGTTGTCTTTCTGGGAATGTGATAGGAATCTCTGCCACAAACAGCACATCTCGTCCCCTGAGCCAATTCATCAGCATCGCCTGTAAGCCATATTTAAGATCAAAAGGATAGACAAGGTTACCCATGATGAGGTTCTGGAATGTTGCCAGCCCATCAGCACTAAAATGATACTTGCCACGACTTAACTCTGAGGGCCTGGGTATGTGTGAAGGATGGATATCAGCAGGCTCACTAAGCAGATCCTGAATGCGTGGTATAGTGAAACAGAACAGTTACGAGTAGGGTGGCCAGAAGAAAAGCTCAGTGTGAGACCCTTAGTGGCAAATTCAAGCCTTGCGGTAAAACTCAGGAATGCTGAGAAGTAGTAAACCTAGTTAACACCCAGGATTTTTTGAGGAGAGAGAGAAAGGATATAATTTGGGGAGTGACAAAATAAAAAAGATCTTAGGGTACTGCTGGTCACATTGCTTTTCGAGCCATATTATCTTTTAATTTAAATGAATAATTTGGACAAAATCAGAAGTTGTAAATTGTTGATCCTTTCTGCGAACTAAGCTACATATTTTCTTTCTTTTTCAGTGACATCAGTGTTTTAAATAATTGATACAAATGCATTTAAACAGGGCATTCGTTTCCTGATTTTCTGTAATCTGCAACCCTCCTTTTTATCTTAGATCTGGCTCACATTGTTTATTCCTATCACTTGCATGACTTCTAAAAGTATCTGTGACCCTTGGAGGAAGATAATGATACTGATGATAATGACTACTGCTGCTGTACTAGTAGTATGTCTAATTCTTCTACTAACAATTATTGTTACTACTATTTCACTACTACTTCTACTTTTTGAATTACTATTATTTTTTATTATGACATCACTGCCACAACCGCTACAGACTCATTAATTTAGGCAACTAAATTATTTAAGCACTATTTCATTTAACTTAACTATTCTATGAGGTATATACTATTATTAGCACCCATTACAACTGAAAGAACTGATGCACAGAAAGGTTAGAGAACTTCCTAAGGCTGAGCTGGCTAGTAATGTGTAGAGTTAGAGTTCTAACCCAAGCAGTCTGATTACAGAGCTCATCTGTGAGAGCCCTCCTGTCCTAAAGTTCTTTATGTTTATTGAAATAGAACACTCTAATTTATTAAAATCGTATAGTTGAGTGTGACTTTGTATTTTAAGTTCAATTATATTCGATGCCTTCATTTTAATAAAGTAACTTCAAGCTCCTTAAAAGAGGTGGAATACATTATTTCTTTCTCATCTTAATGGAAGAAAAGAAAGTGCTTTTTTGGTGGTTCTGTTACAATTTGATAGCAGAGCAAATAAAGCAAGAGAATAGTGATTTATGCTCAGTCCTAGATTAAAGGGCTTGTGTAAAGAGGTTATTAAGGATTTATTTAATAAATACTACATTTAATATTGATTAATAATATTAAATGTCCATTTAGACATTAAAATAATAGATTTAGTTTTAAATGTAGACATATACTGTTAATATTTTATTTAGTGGATATAAATGTAGAATTGTTTTATCTTATTGGTGAATTGACTTTTTTATAATTATGAAATATCTCTATCTCTAGTAATGCTTCTTTCCTTAACATCTTTGTCTGATAGTAGTATAAGTATCCCAGCTTTCTTTTCTTTGGTGTTTACATAGCTTATCTTTTACTTTTTTTTAGCATTATTCTTTCAATCTTTTGTATATTTAAGATCAGTCTTTGTGTCAACATCATATAGTTGTTTTTTAAATCTGATAATCTTTGTCTTTTGATTGGAGTGTTTATTCCATTTATAGTTCATTAAGTTGATTATATAATTTATATATTTTAGATTAGATCTACAAAGATTCTATTTGTTCTTTATTTTAATTATTCCAACTTTCTTCCTTTATTATTTCTTGTAGATTGTTATGATTTTGTTTTAGTGTTTACTCTACAGATGGCAACGTATTCTTAATTTATTACAGTCTAATATAAATTTTCACTTTCACACTTTTTTAAACAACACTGGTGCATTATTGCATTATTGTTAGCACATATTTAAATTTGCCTTATATTTTTAGACCTCATAAAACATTGTTATTGTAGTTTGGATAGTCAGTATTATGTATATCTGTCCACATCTTTACCTTTTACTTTGTGCATTATCCCTTTTTGTTCATATGTGGAATTCTTTTTCATCAGCCTGGAGAACCCTCATTTTCTTCTTAATTTCTTTATTGATCAAATTCAGGAACATGTTGTTTAATTTTCATGCATTTGTACAGTTTACAGAGTTTTTCCTGTTATTAATTTCTAATTTTATTTCATCATGGTCAGAAAATATATTTGATATAATTTTAGGTGTTTGCTTTTTCTTGTTTTTGTTTTTTGTGTTTTTTGTTTTGTTTTGAGACAGGGTCTCACTTTACCACCCAGGCTTGAGTAGAGTGGTGCGATTACGGCTTACTGCAGCATCGACTTCCCTGCCTCAAGTGATCCAACCACCTCAGCTTTCCAAGTAGCTGGGACTACAGGTGTGTGTCACCACACCTGGCTAATTTTTGTATTTTTTGTAGAGATGGGATTTTGCCATGTTGCTTAGGCTGGTCTTGAATTCCTAAGTTCAAGCAATCTACCTGCCTTGGCGTCCCAAAACGCTGGGATTACAGGTGTGAGCCACCGTGCCTGGCTGATGATTTTACTTTTGAAACATTTGTTGAGACTTGCTTTGTGGTCTAACATGTCATCTATCCTGGAAAATATTCCATGTTCTGATGAGCAGAATGTGTATTCTGCAGCTATTAGGTGAAATGTTCTATGAATGTCAAGTCCATTTGGTCTAAAATGTAGTTGAACTCAGATGTTACTGTGTTTGGTTTTTGGTCTGTTTTTGAAAGTGGGGTTTCGAAGTTCCCTGTTATTATCATGTTGTCACCTATCCTTTTCAGGATACAATTCTGTTTCGTCTCTTTCTATTCAAAGGAGTCTATTCAATCTCCTTTCCAGTCTATTAATATTTGCTCTATATGTTTGGGTGCTCTGGTGTTGGGTGCAGATATAACAATTGTTACATCCTCTTGCTGAATTGACTTCTTAATCATTATATAATTACCTCCATCGTTGCTTTTTGCAGCTTTTTGTTTTGTTTTGTTTTGTTTTACCTAAAGTCTATTGTATCTGATAAGTGTAGCTACTTTGCTCCTGTTTTTGGTCACCATTTGAATGGAATGTTTTTTGTTTTTTTTTTTCATCCACCCTCTTTCGGTCTGTATGACCTTATGATGAAGTGAGTCTATTGTAGGTAGCATATACTTGGGTCTTGTTTTTTTTTAATCCATTTAGCCATTGTTTTAATTGGAGAATTTAGTCTATTTACATTGTACATTATTATAGATAGGTATGGAGTTATTTCTGCAATTTTATTCATTATTTTCTAGTTGTTATTTTTTTGTGGATAATTTGTTCCCTTCTTCCTTTGTGCTTTGATAGTTTTCTACAGTACAGTGCTTTTATTCTTTTCTGTTTCTCTTTTGTATATTTATTATAGCCTTTTGTTTTGTGCTTACCCTAAGGTTTGCATAAAACATCTTATACTTTTAACAGTTTACTTGAAGCTGGTAGCAGCTTAATTTTGAGCACATACACAAACTACACTGTTGCTCTCCCTCTTTATATGTTTTATGTTTTTGATGTCACACTTCATATGTTTTTATAATATGCATCCCTTAGCCAATCATTGTAGCTTTAGTTGTTTTTAGTAGTTTTGGCTTTTGACCTTTATATTGGAGATATAATTGATTTATCCAGCGGCACTATAGCATTAGAGTGTTTTGAATTTGACAATGTACTTAATTTTACCAGTGAATTTTGTACTTTAAATGTTTTTAAGTTACTAATTAGTGTCCTCTTTGTTTGTTTTGAGACGGAGCCTCACTCTGTCACCCAGGCTGGAGTGCACTGGCAAGATCTTGGCTCGCTGCAAGCTCCGCCTCCCGGGTTCATGCCATTCTCCTGCCTCAGCTTCCCGAGTAGCTGCGACTACAGGCGCCTGCCACCACGCCCGGCTAATTTTTTTGTATTTTTAGTAGAGACTGGGTTTCACCATATTAGCCAGGATGGTCTCGATCTCCTGACCTCGTGATCTACCCTCCTTGGCCTCCCAAAGTGCTGGGATTACAGGCGTGAGCCACGGCCGCCAGTGTCCTCTTTCTTAAGCTTGAAGAAGTTCTTTAGCCTTTTTTGTAATACGTGGTGATAAACTCTCTCAGCTTTGGTTTGTCTGAGAAAGTTTTTGTCACCTCTTCATTGTTGAATTCCTCTGTGGAATTATTCAATTCAGATATAGCACTCTTCAAACATATGATTTCCATTTGGCACTTAAAAAAAAAAACAAAAAAAAACTCTGTCTCTTCATTGAAAATCTAAGCTTGTTATTGCATTACTATTTCCACTTCTATGAGCATCTTTCAACCATTATTTTGAATTCCCTGTCAGATAAATCACAAAACACTACTTTAGGTTAGTTTCTGGAGATTTATCTTGTTTGTTTGTTTGGAATATATTCCCTTGTTTCTTCATTCTCTTTGAATATCTGTGTTGATTTCTGCACATTTGATAAGATAACTACCTCTCTCCTTCTTGTTAGACTGGTCTTATATATGAGAATGTTTTCATGAACTCATTTGGCCAGAGATTTTAAAGTTCCTCTCAAATCTTTGTGTTTGTCCAGACTGTTATTGCTGTTTTTGGTGAGCCCCTGAAGCTTATTATGTACCTTGTCTGGTCAGTACCTGGAGACCAATATGATAGAAGCCAGACTCTTAAGATGTAGCTGGTATGGTTGGGATGTGGAATGTGTTTTCTAGTTCCTTCTATCTTCATGATGCGGCTGCGTGTGGGCATTTATTTTTCACTTTTTCTGTACTGAGACAGGGAGAGGAACTATGGAAAATGCCTATTCTCATGTTCATGCTGTACCTTTTGATCCTAAAGGGATAGCTGCTGGAAGTGGGCTTGTTATATGTCCACCTGCTTGTTTTCTGTGTTCTCTGGTTACTCAGGATCACAAAACTGCCTTGACTTTCATGGCCATGTTGTTAAGGAGACAGTCCCTTAGGTAGGAGCTGTGGAGGTTATGGAGCTTGGTGCATCGCCATATTTATTCCAGAAAAAAAAAGGGGGGGGCGGGATAGGCTCGGATTTATCTCTGGGGTGAGCTGGAGGAATGTTGCATGAAGTGAACTCTGGTTTCAGCTTCCAAAGGGCTGCTATTGTTTGCCCTGTTAATTCCCCAGTGCAAGTTCTTTGGAAACCAGGCTAACAATGAGTCACTGGAGATGTGTGTCCTAAGCCTCTGCTAAGAGATAGTGAGAGCTGCATGTTCCTGCCCCTTTTCTGCACCGCTCTGAGTGGGTCTAGGCCCTGGAAATTTTTGAATGCCTGATAAAAATCACCTCTTTTTTCTTTGGTCAAGGGAGACTCATATGCCTTCCGTTCTCAGAGCTAGTGGGTTTAGGATGGAGTTCTTCTGCAGATAGCTCTAAAAACTGGGGCTTTTAATGTGTCCAGAACTCTTCGGGGAATAAACAGGTATCTGCATTTTTTTTAAAGCCTCTTCTTTACACCACTCCAGGGGATGAAGTCCCTGGAGGTGCTTGTGTGCCCACTTAAAAATGCTTCTTTTTACTATGGTCTAGAGAGATATATGTGCCAGTTCCCTCTGCTTTTGGAGCTAGGAGATTTAGGATGCATTTCCTTAGGTTGATGTTGTAAGAGCTGTGGCGCTTGTTGTGAGTACAGACACTTCCTAGGCTGGCAGCAGTTTATTAATTGACTTTCCCATTAATTCCCTGATACTAAGTCAGAAACCAGGTTAGTAGGTAGACCCTGGAGTTGCGTTTCATAAACCCCTCTGGGGCTGGAGGGAGGGTGGAAAGAGAGCATCATATGTTTCTTTTTAAGTCCTTTTTCTGTACTGCCCCAGGGGGTTTGAAGTCCCTGGAAGTGCTTGTGTGCCCAGATAAAACCACAGCCTTTTCTGTTACGTATAGGTGTCTTTCTGGATACATAGGTCTACTTTCCAGTGCTCGCATAGTTGGTGAATTTAAAGTCAAACTATGGGGAAATGTAGGATTAGGGCCCTCTATGTGGGATCCAGACCCTCCTTTCTATAAGGAGAAACTGGATGTTGGGGATTTCTTTCCCAGTTTTATGGTACACTGTCTGGGATGGGATCTGTGCCTGAATGTGTCTCAGCTTTTTCTATTCATTAAATGTAGATGTTTTCTCAGTTGCTCAGTAGGCTGAAAGTCTTTCAGTTGGTCTCTGACTTCCTCTCAGAGGTGACTGATCTGTAGATAGATGTTTATTCGGTGCATTTGAATCAGGAGTTTCCTGTTCACCATGTTTCTGATATTACAGTGGCTTGGTGTCTTTTGTCAGCTTTAGAACAGTGTTGGTCATTGCTTTTTCAAATATTGATTCTGTCCTGTCCTTTGTCTTTTCATTTTCTGGGAATTTAATTACATGTATGTTAGACTTTTCACTGTGTTAGAGTTTTCCTCATGTTCTTTTGCATAATTTCAATTCTCTTTTAGCTGTCTTTGCTTTAGCCTAAATATTTTCTGATGATGTACTTTATTTATTAAAATTCTTAGTTTTTGTTCTTTACCCATTTCCCTTTTATATTGTATGTCAGTTAGGGATGTATTTTTATCTGATGTTTAAATATGTTTCTCTGGCCGGGCGCGGTCGCTCAAACCTGTAATCCCAGCACTTTGGGAGGCTGAGACGGGCGGATCACGAGGTCAGGAGATTGAGACCATCCCGGCTAACACGGTGAAACCCCGTCTCTACTAATAAAAAAATACAAAAATCTAGCCGGGTAAGGTGGCAGGCGCCTGTAGTCCCAGCTACTCGGGAGGCTGAGGCAGGAGAATGGCGTAAACCCGGGAGGCGGAGCTTGCAGTGAGCTGAGATCCCGCCACTGCACTCCCACCCGGGCGACAGGCGAGACTCCGTCTCAAAAAAATAAATAAATAAATAAATAAAAAATAAAAATAAAAATAAATATGTTTCTCTCCACTCCGTTGTCAGCTACTTAAAGGTAGTATTCCCTCACTGCACCTAGTTCATTGAGTGTCTTGAAAGTAATAAGATGCTGTAATTTTTTAAACTACTTAAATTAATGAATACAATTTATATCTATGCCCCATATTGTTTACTGATGGAAGATTGTGTAATATACCTTGAAAGTACATTACTGCATTGGTTATACATTTTGACGTATACAAAAATGCCCAAACTAGTGTTGAACATGTAGTTATATGCTAAATAGGACTATAATAAACTATTGATATCATTAGGAAATAGTTGTCTGAAATTATCTACATGAATTTTACTGGTTAACGCTCTGTTTCATGAAACCCATTTTCAAGATCATTGTCTAAAGGTAGTTGTTAGCTTGTTCTCCAGTTGGTATTATTTCAGCTGCAAGTAACTAGGCTCGATAGGTAATAATAAAGATTTTATTATCTCACATAACAAGTTTGAACATGAAGGATTTCCATAGTTGTATAATTCATTATCTCTATAATGTCATCATGCACTCAGGTTCTTTTTCTATTCTGTTCTACTCAGGCTTTTTGTCTCATGAGAAAAAGAATGCAACATTGCAGACATTTTTCAAGCTCATATTTATCATAGGTTTATACAGATTTCTTCTCAGGGATTCCTAAAGAATTATTACACTTGTGATGATCCTGAAGCCATCACTTGAAGGGAGGATAGCGTACCTTCAGTGACTTCCTTAGACTAATGAAGGTGTCCTCTCTGGGGCTTACCTGTAAAGAATGAGCAAAAATGGTTTTCTTTAATCAACAAAGAAGGGGAGGAGGAGTGTCCTCTGGCTAGACTTGGAAAAAAGTAAAACCAAGTGTAATTCCCTGAAAAAGTTCTATTTTCTGTACCAGTGTCATGCTTGGAAAATTGTTGATTAACCAATTAATGTCTTAGGAAAGAAACTAAGTATCTATATTTTAAAACTATGCATTTCCTTTATTTATTAAAATGTTATTTAGTTTTCATTCTGTGACAATATAAATAACATAACAATCTTTATAATAAAGTAAATTCCTTTGTTCAAAATTTTGAATGTATGTGGTAGACTAAACTTTGATTTCAAATTGAATTTTCACATTGTGATACTATTAGATTAGGCATCTAGATTATGAATTACTTGCAGCAAAAACCATGTATTCTTGTGCCTCTAGAGTTTCTTTCTAGGGTCCCACTTGTGTAAAGGTTTTAATGAAGTAGATTTAGATCTCTAAGCCAACACTTGAAAAAGAATGACTGTTTTTAAGAATTACTATTATAAATTCAGTACTGCTCAGTTCATGAAAAATTTGAGTTCACACCTAGGATTTTAAAGTTGGCCATTAATTAGTGAGTATTCATTTACAAGGGGCACCCAGGTTTCAAAACATTATTTTGAAGATTGTTGTGTTTCTTTATTTGCACTTAAACAAAAATACCATCTGATAGTTACATGCAACATGTAAACCTTGGTGGTAAATTTTATTCACTAAAAAAAGAATTATTCCATTCTGTTCTAAACTTAGGTAGAGTGTACTGGCTACTGATTTCAAGTATAAACTTGCTTCACCAGTTTTGGCAGCATTTTCTTCCATAAGGTCCTTAGTGATATCCTGCTTTCCCTTTTATTTTAAACATTGTAATGTCTCCTTTTTCAATTAAGAAGTAATCAGAGGTGATACTCATTACAATCCCTATGTCTGCAATATAGAATCTCTGTGTGTCAATAATGGCCAAATATTGGCACTGTCATGTGTTTCAACCTAATATTTATAGTTCCTATGGTGCAGAGAAATAGTACCCAGTTCCATTTGGAGACATGTTGAATGCGGGTTAGCATCATAACTAACTCCTAACAAAAGATGATTAAAATGAACAGAAACAGCTCTAGAATTTAAACGCTACAGACTTTCCACCTCTCTTGATATAAAGTTCCACTACTTATTACTGGAGGTAATTTTTGTGGTATTGGCAAGGAACTGGAAATGGTTTGTGATATGAACAACAAAAAATTGTGTGAGCTGGACTTGAGTTTTGGGGCATTGATGTATGCTGTGATCCTCTCAGGCATTGTGCTGGCAGATGTTATGATGACTGCAAGGTACATAAACTAACATGATGCAAGACAGCCTGAACTCTTTCCTTAATATATCACCTTGACAATCCTAAGATCATTAAAATTTCTGTGGCCAGTAACAATGACAGTGGTGATGGAGGATCAGGGATGTTATCTGGTATTGTTAACTCAAAGACCAATGATGGGTTCTGAAGAAGATGCTATCCACCCTGCTCTGAATGCATTTCCAATGGTTCATACTTTGGGGGGGAAAAAGGTTAAAATTGAGTATATATAGGAAGATAAATTTGAACTAGAGAAATATCTTCAGAGAAATTATGTTCATTCCATTAAAACTTTATTCCAGGAGACAAAATGTTTAAACATTTGGTTTTTTTTTTTTTTTTTTTTGCTAAAGATGACTTTTATGACCAAATACATTTGGAAAACACTGAGTTAATAAAAACTAAATGGGTTTATTCTAAACTGTTCAGTCTTTAATATGGTAGATGATATGCAGTTTCAGTCTCATTAAATACTGCATGCACCATTTTCCACAGTTGAATGTTTGCATTATTAGAAAGTTAATTTATTTTCAGCAGATCGTGAGATTACTGAAAATTAAATAAAGTGTGAAACAATATTTGATATATTTTACTTTTTAATTTGTGCTTCTATACTAGAATTAATTTTGTTGGTATTAAATTATGTCTTTAATAAACTGTATCTACTGAAATAGAGGCCCCCTTCCATTGCTCTGTGCATTTATCTTTTCTATCTATTTTATCTTTTCTTTTTATTGGTTATTCTCTGCCATAGTAACATTTGCAGCACGTTTGATTTGGAAGTGCAAAATTCTGCAGTTAGGTAATATATTTTACCATAACAATTTTAATGGCTTCAAGTTATAAGAGATTTAAAAGATAGTAAGCAATTCTGCCTCTCCTAACAAACTTTTGCCACTTTCTTATTAAGAAACAAATTTCAAAGACTAATTAATGTTACCTTCCTTTTGAAAAATCTGGTTGTTTTTCAAGATTTTTCAACTACATAGCAAACCTACACAGGCATTCTTTCTCTGCTTTATTATCATATAGCTTTCCAAAGTGAAAGAAAATTAGGCTTTGCCACCACTGGAATCCACACTCACGTAAATAATTTCTTTAAGGCATGATGTGTGTGAAGTATTATGTAGTTATCATTTCTATGACAAAGGAGATTGTAAATAATGAATTATTTCTTTTTAAAATTTATTATTTTTTTAAGTAACAGCCTTTCTTTTATGCTTTTTAAAAACTTAAACAAAAATAGCATCTGATGGTTACATGGAGAGCTTCCTATAGACATGCTGTCAGTTGGAAAGCATTTATATTCAAAGACAAGTTCTTATAGCATATGTTACAAGGAGTGTGATTGGCACCTAGGTCCCTTGGCAACTCAGAATAAGAAATTTATAAACATAAATGAAGATGGTGCCACTGTATTAACATCTCTCTATTCATTTCATGTTTATGTAGGGACTAAAAATTAAAAACTTTAACTAAATCTATGTTATCTTGTAGAAGAAAAATGTGACATCTCTTAAACTACTAGTTCTTCATAATTCTAAACAGGAAAACTTACCCTCTTATAAGAATTCATTTTTTGTTTTTTGTATAGGGTTGCTCGTGTCTTATGCTATCTGCTTGTTTAAAACTTACGTAAATGATAACAGCCCACTGAAGGCAGAAGTTGTACTTCTAATTTCAGTGTCAGCATTATGAAAATAAAATACATGTCTGTAAGGAGAGGCAGCATAGCCTATTTTAATGGAAAAGATTTAGCCTGTGAGCTGAGAGCTCATGTCTAATCTTCCCTTTATTAGTATGAATAATGATACTCATCTTTTTCCTATATGTCAGGCAGGGATTCTGGAAGCTGTATAGATGTGAAAGTATTTGCATCCTATGGAGTACACAGACTAGTATTATTCTTACCAATGTTACTCATTAGAGTAGGAATTTAAAGATCTAGTTTAAATTATTTTAGATTTATTTTTAGATTTAGTTTTCTGGGTTTCCCATATTCCATATTTTTGTTTTCTGTGTTCTGAAAGGCAGTTGAGTTTATTTAGTGTTAATTCTGCATCACCAAGCCCAGTGCTGTGCACACAGTAGGATTTTTAATGTTTGTTTATCAAGTGGTGAATGAATGCTTTGCAGTAGAACTGAATAATTGAGACAAATACAGTAAATGGAGTTTAAGTTGAATGATTCTTTTTAAATCATTTTCTCTGCCATCTTTAAATACCATTAGTAAAATGTTGACAAATTTGGACTCTTATCGTTATTAGCTAGCATAACATCAGGACTACCTAAGAGTTTATTTTAGCATTGTCACATTGCTAAACAAAGCTTAGCAGTTATGACTTTCATTTGTCACAATTTCCTACCTATTTTGGAAGCATAAAGTATGGTTTATGCTGGTTGTTTTTCTCCAACCTTCATAACACTTATTTAAACATCACGTTATATCCAAATTAGCCTAAAAACACTCCATTCTTTCACTGTTCTTTGGCTGGTATGCCCCTGACTCTGTGATTCATTGACTGTGATTGATTATAAACTGTCAGTGAGATCCACTTCTATGGATTCGTCATTCGTTACAGTTTAAATGAGTCACAATTCCCTCTGCTATTGGACTTTATAATGTGTAATACGGTGTTTTTAATGACCTTCCCTGCAAAATACACTCCTTTAATCTCAGGTCAGCCTGGTTTAAATCTGTTTTGTTGGACATTACCCCAAAGAAAATTTGTGTCCATTATTCTCCTCTTTCCATGAAACCATATCCTGCAATATTTTAAAAGCCAGAGTGCAAAGTAATTGTGCCTCCATAAAATATTTTCATAAAGATAAACAGCCACAATATTTTACATTAGCCTTTTCACCAAAATCACCTTTTATAAAAATTTTCTTCATTCCTAAAAAATCGTATAAAGTTCCACAAAGGCACCCTTTTAGTTAGTCGTGTACTGGCCTGGTTGTGAACTCCTTAAGAAAAAGGATAAAACCACTTTTGCTTCCCACCATCATCACAGTTCTCTATACTTAACAACTTTAAAGAGCAGCCAACAATTTTCACCAAATCAGATTGTCCTAATACTTCCATAAAAGATTTGTAAAAAATTATTTCTGGGACTGCTCCACAAAGGTCTTTATGAGAACTGTTGCTTAAAGCCAAAAAAACTTCAAGGGCAGGAACATAGCTGTCTTGGAATTTTCAGACCAAGTAAAAGAGTAGGCATTAGAGCATTGAGATTTTCACTTGAAACTGCTTGTTTAATTTTTGGTGAAGAACTAAATACTGTGAAATTTTGTCCAAATTCATCTAGATATCCTCCTATCTCTCTTCCAAAAGAATATCTAAATTAGGAAGATTAGGGTCATTAAATCTTGTTCAAAAGCAAAGCTATTGAATCTTGTAAATTTCTGGTCAAAAAAAAATAATGGGAAAGTGAACTAACATTGACTTTATGCTGTTATTTTGGGATTCTGTGCAGCTAGTTGCTCTATATAATTTATCTCATTTCATCTTGACCACAATCAATATTAGGCCTTTATGGCTCTCATTTCAAGAAAGGTTAAGTAATTCATGCAAGGTTACACAACTAGCAAGAGGAACAGCCATAATTTGAACCCATTTATGACTGACAAAAAAAGCCCATGCTATTTAATTACCCACTCTGTTATTTGTGCTCTTTTACCTTCAATTCATAACTAGACTTGGTTGTTAAATGATCTTAACCATTTTTTATGGGTGAACTGACAAAAGTTAATGTAAAGAATATTGAAGCCAAAAACTAAGTTGTCAATTATCATACTGGAAAGTAAATAGTAATGCAGTCATCATTTAAAAGTCAGCTGGATGCACAGAACGGATCAATCTGTAAAGAAACTTTCATAGTTCAGTAAGTCTAATGTCCATATAAATCCTACTTATTTCTCCAGCTTTGACTTGGATAACCACATCTTCTGTGGCTGGCTGTGCAGTAGGCAAATGGAAGTACCCTTGATTCTGACTTTTCTCTGGGAGTGAATCCAGAGAGAAAACAAGCAGCTTTTCTATTCCTCATCTTTAGGCACCCTAGAGGAGGTTGCTGATGTTAATAATCAACTATACCCCTTTTGAAGACTTAGTTTAATATATGTTGATTGTTTCCTTACTGTTTGTCTTACTGGGGGGACCCATTCTTCTCCAGAAAAGGACAGATCCTCTCTTGGATTTATATATATATATAATGCAGAAATCTTTCTTCTAGAACTTCTGTATATAAAAGAATTACAAGCCAGGCATGGTGGCTTATGCCTGTAATCCCAGCACTTTGGGAGGCCAAGGCAGGTGGATCATCTGAGGTCAGGAGTTCAAGACCAGCCTGGCCAACATGGTGCAACCCCATCTCTACTAAAATGCAAAAAAAAAAAAAAATTAGCCAGTATGGTGGTACGCACCTGTAGTCCCAGCTACTTAGAAGGCTAGGGCAGAAGCATCGCTTGAACCTGGAAGGCGGAGGTTGCAGTAAGCTGAGATCACACCACTGCACTCCAGCCTGGGTGACAGAGCAAGACTTCATCTCAAAAAAAGAAAAGAAAAGAATTCTAGCTATCAACAATAATCACCGAGTGATATACAGCACAGTTATTTACAGCACTGTGGAAATCTAGGGTTTAGTTTTAGTTCTACCAATACCTTTGCTCACGAATAAAGGCATTTTATATGGACATCTCTAAATCTCACTTTTTTAATCTGTGAAATTTAAGGAGAATATTAGGTAATCTGCAAAATTCTATCAGCTCTACATTTACAGTTTTCTAGCACATTTAAGGCCTACCTTTTCCTTTATAACGAGGTCAGGAAAGTCTACAATGTGCCAGGAGGTAAGAGTGTAATGTTGTCTGATGGAAGTATATTCCATAAGTTTTCCTCCACCTATTGCCATCCCAGTAATTTTGAAAGGAATTATATAAGTGGCTTACTGCTGAAATCACAAGCTTTATCTTTTTCCATCTGATTTTTCATAATATGCATTCTTAGTTATTTACTTATTTATTCATTCATTTATTCACTCACTCACTTATTTAATTTTAGACATGAGGTCTCACTATATTGCCCAGGCTGGAGTGCAGTGGCTAGTCACAGTAAAATCATACCATAGTACAGCCTTGAACTCCTGGGTTCAGCGATCCTCCCACTTAACCTCCATACTACAGATATACTCTATTGTACCCAGCCTCTGTCTGATTTTTAAGAGGTCCTATGGTATTCGATAATTCTGCTTAACAGGAAGGATAATCTAGAAATGTAATCAAAGGGAAACTTAGGCTGGTTATGAAATTATCTGGCTTGAGATAGAACATTTCTCCTTTGTCACAGGATAATGTATGATTTACCTTATTTGTATTGCTAAGGGTTTGAGGGGACTATACTGTATTAATCTCAGGCTTTGGAGTCTGACTTCACTAAAGATATGTGATTTGACATTCAAAAAAAATTTAAGTCTTAGTTGTCTCAATTATAAAATAGAGAATATAGGTTTAAAGAGGTTTAACTTAATCCTCTTTAAATAGATATATTTGTATATGATGTATAATGTATATTATTAAATATGCATATAATTTAATGTGGTATCTATCACATACTTAATAGACATTAGCTTCTGTAGCATTAATGTTAATATTATTTTTATTGATGGTGGCATTGGTAATGGTAAAAAGTAACACTGTTGGCTGGGCATGGTTGGTTCACACCCATAATCCCAGCATTTGGAAGTCCAAGGCAGGTGAATCATTTGAGCCCAGGAATTTGAGACCAGCCTAGGCCACATGATGAAAACCCATCTCTACAAAAAATACAAAAATTAGCTGGGCATGGTGGCATGTTCCTGTAGTCCCAGCTACTTGGGAGGCTGAGGAGGGAGGATCACTTCAGCCCAAGAGGCAGAGGTTGCAGTGAACCAAGATGGCACCACTATAATCCAGCCTGGGTGACAGAGCAAGACCCTGTCTTAAGAAAGAAAGAAAACAAATAAAGTACCACTGTTTTCAGTGATGCAAGGATGTTTCAACATATGCAAATCAATGAATGTGGTATTTTATATCAACAAAAATGACCAAAAATCATAATCACTTCAATAAATGCCAAAAAAAGCATTTAATAAAATTGAGCATCTTTTCATAATAAAAAAATCTCAACAAACTAGGTATAGAAGGAATATACCTTAACATGACAAAGGTCATGTATGACAGACCCACAGCTAGTATCATACTGAACGGGAAAAAACTGAAAAGTCTTTTCTCTAAGATCTGGAACAAAAAAGGATGCCCACTTTTATGACTTTTATTCACAATGTTTATTCCTGGCAAGGAAGTCCTAGACAGAGCAATTAGGCAAGGGAAAGAAATTAAGGGCGTTCAGTTTGGAAAGGAAGAAGTTAAATTAGCCTTGTTTGCAGGAGATATGATTTTTTATATTTAGAAAAACTTGTAGAGTCCACCAAAAAACTATTAGAACAGATAAATTCAGGAAAGTTGCAAGATACATAATCAACATAGAAAAATCAGTAATATATTTATATGTTAACAGTGAAGGATCTAAAAAAGAAACTATGAAAGGAATTCCATTTAAGAGAGCTACAAATAAAATAAAATGCTAGGAATAAACCTGACCAAAGAAGTGAAAGATCTCTGCAATGAGAATTATAAAACATTGATGAAAGAAATTAAAGGGTACACACACAAAAAAAGGAAAGATAATCCATGTTCATGGCTTGCGAGAATCAATATTGTTAAAATGGCCATAGACCCAAAGCAATCTACAGATTCAATGCAATTCTTATCAAAATACCGATGACATTATTCACAGAAATAGAAAAAATCATCCTAAAATGTATGTGGAACCACAAAAGACTATCATAGCCAAAGGAATCCTGAGCAAAAAGAATAAAACTGGAGGCACCACATTACCTGACTTCAAATTATACTACAAAATTGTAGTAACCAAAAGAGCATGGTACTGCCTCATAAAAACAGACACATAAGCCACTGGAACAGAATAGAGAACCCTCAGAAATAAATCCATGCATTTACAGCGAACACATTTTTGAAAAGGTCAGCAAGAACATACATGGGGAAAAGGACAGTCTGCTGCTGGGAAAATTGGATATCCATATGCAGAAGAATGAAACTAGAACCCTATATCTCACCATATACAAAAATCAAATCAAAATGGTTTAAAGACTTAAATGTAAGATCTCAAACTATGAAACTACTAGAAGCAAACATTGAGGGGGTGATTCAGGACATTTTTCTGGGCAAAGATTATTTGGGTCAAGACCTCAAAAGCGCAGGCAACCACAGTAAAAATGGACAAATGGAATCACATCATACTAAAAAGCTTCTGCACAGCAATGGAAAAAAAAAATCAACAAAGTGAAGAGAACAACCCTCAGAATGGGATCAAATATTTACAAATTACCCAACAGGGGACAAATAACCAGAATATATAAGGAGCTCAAACAACTCAATAGGTGAAAAAAAAAAAAAATCTGTTTTAAAAACAGGTAAAAGATCTGAATAGCAATTTCTCAAAATAAGACATACAAATAGCCAAAGGTATATGAAATGATGCTCATCATCACTAATCATTAGAGAAATGCAAATCAAAACTACAGTGAGATATCATCTCACCCCAGTTAAAATGCCTTTTCTCAAAAAGGCAATAACTGATGCTGGTGAGGATTTGAAGAAAGAAGAACCCTTGTGTAATCTTGGTGGGAATGTAAATTAGCACAGCCTCTATGTGAGAACAATATGGATGTTCCTCAAAAAACTGAAGTAGAACTACCTTACAGTCCAGCAATCTCACTTCTGGGTGTATATCTAAAAGAAAAGAAATCAGTATATCTAAGTGATATCTTTATTCTCATGTTTATTGCAGCACTGTTCACAATTGCCAACATATGTATCCAACCTAAGTGTCCATCAATAAGTGAATAGATTAAAAAAATGTGGTACATGTGCACAATAGGATATTATGCAGCCATAAAAAAGAATGAAATACCGTCATTTGCAATAGCATGGATGGAACTAGAGGATGTCATATTAAGTGAAATAAGCCAGGCACAGAAAGACAAATACTGCATATTCTTACTCATATGTGGGAGCTTAAAAAAATGCAAATCAAAGAGCTCATTGAGATAGAGAGTAGAATGATGGCTACCAGAGGCTGGGAAGTATAATGTAAAGGGGGTGATAAAGAGGGGAATAGGGTAGGGTTAAGCGGTTCAAAAATACAATTAAATAGGAGAAATAAGATCTAATGTTCAGTAGTACAACAGAGCAACTGTAGTTAGTAATGTACTGTATATTTCAACATAAAAGGGTGGAATAAGAATGTTTCTCACACAAAGAAGCGATAAATGTTTGAAATCATGGATATCCTTATTACCCTGATTTGATCATTACACATTGTGTAATGTGTAATGACATGTACCCCATAAATATGTACAACTCTTGTGTATCCATAACAAAATAATTTTTTAAATTACCTATATTACTATTTTATTTAAATTTTCAAAAAAATATTTAAAGAAGATATGGTGATAGTATTCATTCCAGTAATTAAATATTTTTAAAATATTCTTGGAATTAATCTTATTTGAAATCGATAATGGTATTATGAAGACAACATGAATTAGCACAGTGCAGCCCTGAACTCCTGGGTTCAGCAATCCTCCCACCTAACCCTCCCCACTACAAACGCACTCTATCATGCCCAGCTTCTTCTATCTGATTTTTGAGAGGCCTTATGGTATTGAATAATTCTGCCTGTCAGGAAGGATAATCTAGAAATGTAATCAAAGAGAAACTTACGATGGTTATGAAGTCATCTGGTCTGAGCTAGAACATTTCTCCTATATCACAGGGTAATATATGTATGATTTACCTTATTACCTACTAGCGACAGTCCTCAGAAAATGAGATCTTGCCTCCTTAATGAATGCTTTTGGTTTTGGGAAAAGATCTGTCAGGCTTCAGAGAAACGTTTTTGGGAGAAACAATGAGCCTTCACACCCCTTGTGTTTTCAAAATTTGGACGAAGCTGCTCTATTCTAATTATTTTAGTGTTTATCTGGGTTAGTAGATGTTATTAAATGCACACAAAGCTCTATCCTGAGTGAATTCTCTAGCTTGCAGCCTAATTTTAAATAAGACAAAAATAAATATTAAAGAATGAGATCAAAAATATATAGTAATAAGCACTAATAATTACCAAGACACACAAAGTAATAATTCATATATGTAAGTAAATGGAGAACTGTATTTATATAAGAGATTTTTCTGATGATGACATCTGGTCTTTCTCGGAATCATTTTATTTAAATAAGTTGACATTACTTAGCCTAGTTTTTCATACTTCAAAAAAATCTCTTCTTAGAAACTTTCACATTTTTGGTGACAATGATTTAATTTTTTTTTGTTACTGATAAACCCGAAGGCCATTTAGCTAAAAGAAAAGGACCCAACCTTACTTCTTTTATTAAAAATAAAATGATTCCGAGATAGCTGCTAGAAGACTACAAATGGGTGATAAGTTTCAGGCAGCTCCTAAGTAGGCTGGTATCTCTTTAGAAAAGATGTTTAATTCCTGTTCACGCTAGACTGTGCCATTAATAATTAAATGCCTAATGAATCTGTTCTCCCAGAATTTTAAATTTTGCTGGGGAGAATAGAAATAATTGCAGTGTAGAAGAAAATAGTGTGCTAGAAAGTATCAAATTGATTTATTTACTCTAACATTTGTTAAATGCCTATTAGGTGTTGGGCCTGATATCTGTCTCCAAGGATGCCACATTGAATAAGATATTGTCTCTGCCTTTTAATAGTTCACTCTCTAGTTAAGGAAAGAAAAAAAAATCTAAACAATTGGTTGGAATGCAAAGTAGGAAATGTTAACATGTTGCTTTGTCATAGATGGTATCAATATATGTTAAATATATTTATATTATAAGGTTATATAAATGTTAATGAATGAATGTTTAACTGCTTCATAGAAAGTGCAGTGGAGAAAAGGAGGAAGATATGACTCTTCACCTATGATTTACAGAGTACATTATGCTGCAACTATATATTAAGGAGTGAGCAGGAGAGCTAAAGTGAGCAGATCAAGAGGGCAGCACAGGACATTCCAGGTAGAGAGAATAACATATGCAAAGGCATGAAGATATTTTTCTTTTTGATTTAAAGTGAAATAATAGTGTTGGGGCCGGCCCAGTGACTCATGCCTGTAATCCCAGCACTTTGAGAGGCTGAGGTGAGTGGATCACCTGAGGTCAGTAGTTCGATACCAGCCTAGCCAACATGGTGAAACCCCATCTCTACTAAAAATACAAAAATTAGCCGGGCGTGATGGCAGGTGCCTATAATCCCAGCTACTTGGGAGGCTGAGGCAGGAGAATTGCTTGCACCTGGAAGGTGGAGGTTACAGTGAGCCGAGATCACGCCATTACACTCCAGCCTGAGGGACAAGAGCAATACTTTGTCTCAAAAGAAAAAGAAAAAGAAAAAAAAAGAATAGTGTTGAGTGTGGTGATGCATATCTGTAATCCTAGCACTTTGGGAGGCTGAGGCAGGAGGATTGATTGAGGCCAGGAGTTCAAGACCAGCTTGGACAACATCGTGAGGCCCTGGCTCTACAGGGGAAAAAAACAAAAACACTGAGTGTGGTAGCATGCACCTGTAGTCCCATCTACTCAGGAGGCTAAGGCAGGAGGCTCACTTGAGCCCAGGAGTTCAAGGCTGCAGTGAGCCATGATCTTGCCACTGCACTTCAGGCTGGGTGACAGAGTGAGACCCAGATTCCATAAATGAATGAATGAATGTAAAATAATAGGACATATTCAAGAAAGGGGGAGAGGCTGTGTTACTGACTCAGAGTTTGTGTGGCAGAGTGACAAGAAACGAGCTGGATAGAAAGCTTCAGAGCATTAAATTGACATTTTAGAAAGATAACTCTGACTGGAGTGCGGAGAATGTCTAGAGAAAGAAGACCAAAAATGCAGAGATAAATTTAAAGGGGTATTGGATCAAAACAAGAGAGAAATGATGACCTGAACTACAACAGTGTCCTCAGAAATAGAGAGAGGAGAGAGCTGAGAACTATGTGGAGACAGAATTGACAGAATTTAATTATTTGCTAATTATTACGAATGGGGGCATTCTGACTTTTAGGTTTCTACTTTAATAGATAGTAAAGATAGTAATCAACACTAATGATGTAAAATGCTTACATATTGAACTTTTACTTTGGGGACACACACAAAAAAATGTCCAGGAAACACCTGGAACTCTGCATCCAGAGTTACCAAACACACAAAGGTAGATTCTGTATTCTTGTGTATACACATGATAGCTGAAATTGTGCAAGTGAGTGAGATCACGAGGAAAAGCCAGTACCATGGTATATTGGGAGTTCTAAAACTTACCCACTAAGACCAGTGTCAGGAAGAAGAAAGATTGCATTTGAGGGGTTTCTAAGATAGCCCAAGTATTTTCACAAGTATGTGAAAACCAGTGGTTATATTTAATTGACATCTTGCGAATGTCCCGCTGGACTTTGTAAAAGTGGTTCATTCACTGACTTAAAAATTCAAGGCCAGGCGCGGTGGCTCATGCCTGAAATCCCAGCACTTTGCGAGGCAAAGGCAAGCGGATTATTTGAGGTCAGGAGTTTGAGACCAGCCTGGCCAACATGGCAAAACCCTGTTTTTACTAAAAATGCAAAAATTGGCCAGGCGTGGTGGCACACACCTGTAATTCCAGCTACATGAAGTAGGAGGCTGGGGCACAAGAATCGCTTGAACCCAGGTGGTGGAGGTTGCAGTGAGTAATATGAAGTAAATAAAAGAAGAAAATAAAAATTTTAGTTGTAAGATTTTTAAGTTAATGCACTTATTAACTCATTGCAGCCATATTAGTGATTTATATTGAATTTCAAGAAGTACAACATAATTTTACACAAATCTATCTTTTTGTGTAATGAATACAATATACAAGTGAATTAATTCTGTTAAATAAAATAGTACTTCCCTACTGTCAGTTCACTGATCCTTTTTTTCTTCTCATTTCAGGAAAAAAGTACACCTTTAAAAAGTGTCGTATACTCGAGATAAGAAAGTTCAAAACTTTTTACTGAGACCCACAGTAAGAATATATTTCACCTTTCAATCAAGTACTGTTGATCCTTGTACAATGCGGGGTTTAGAGGTGCTTACTTCCCATACAGTCAGAATACCACATAGAACTTTTGACTTACGCAAATCTTTACTAATAGCCTCACTGATAACATAAACAGTCGTTTAACACATATTTTGTGTTTTATGTATTAAATACTATTTTATATTCTTACAATAAAGTAAACTAGAGAAAAGGAAATGTTATTAAGAAAATCATAAGGAAGAGAAAATATATTTACTATTCATTAAGTGGAAGTGAATTCTCAAAAAGGTCTTCACCCTGGCATTCCCCTTGAGTTGGCTGAGGAAGAGTGGGAGGAGGAGGAAGAGGAGGAGGAGGAAGGATTGGTCTTTCTGTCTCAGGGTGGCAGATCCAGAAGAAGTGGAAGAGAAGGAAGGGGAAGCGGGAGAGGCAGGCAAATTCAGTGTAACTTTTATTTTTTTAAAAAATTTGCATATAAATGGATCCTCACAGTTCAAATCCATGTTGCCCAAGGGTCACTCGTATACACATTGTGTGTGTGTGCGTGTGTGTGTGTGTAAGCTGACACAAACCTTGCATGAAACACTACTTACCCTTGTTTATTCCTGTACTCAATACTTTTAATCTCATTAATCTCTTTCAGTGTTTTGCTTCATGGATATTTATTCTATTTCTCACTTTTACTAACTGTATGAGATTGTAAATATGAAGTTCCAAGATTATAAGCATGCACAATTCTCCTTTATCTTAAAACAAATAAACAAGAAATATTTATCTCTTGCTCTACTTATTTCATTTTCGTTTTATTTTATTATTATTTTTTTGGCACAGGGTCTCACTTTGTTGCCCAGGCTGGAAAGTCATGGTGTGATCATAGTTCACTGCAGCCTTACTCCTGGACTCAAGTGATCCTCCTACCTCAGCCTCCCAAAGTAACTGTTGGGCCTACAGGTGTGCACCACCATGCCCAGTTTCTTCTTATTTTAAAAATTATGATTGAATCTAACCTTCATTTAACTCCAAATTTCTAATGATATATAATCAACAACACTTGCTACTTTAACCTTCCCGTCACCGAGGCCCTTTTTCCTGCACTTACTCCCTTAGCAATCCCATCCAAAATCAATTTCCTTGGTAATAGCTAGCACTTGTATAACAACTAATGTGCCAAGCTAACTGCTTTACAATTGTTAATATAGTTTACTCACAACAAAAATATGAGATAGGTTCTGTTTTTATCCACAGTGAGATTAAGTAGTTTGCTCAAGATTACACAGATGGTAAGCAGGGCAAGTAGGATTCAAAACCAGGTATCATATATAACCAACTCTTAAACTAATTTATATAACACCACATTGCTATTTAGATTTTCAATTATGATATCTTTCTCTCATCTTGTTTTTTTTTCTCTCTCTCTCTCGATGTATCATTTGTGTTCAAAATTAAACTTTTCTGTAAAAACTGGAATAATAGTCTAGAAGTAACGGTAGTTGGTAAATATTCTTCTATATGCTTGTATTACTTCAAGGGATGAGGATAATGTTTTAACGGAAGTGATGCCATCAAGTTAGTTTCACAATGATGAAGAAGGTAAGTGAACACTTCAGGAAAAATGAAAATATATTCAGGGGTGTATGAGTTTGCTAGGGCTGCCATAACAAAATACTATAGACAGAGGACTTACCAACAGAAATTTATTTTCTCACATTTTTGGAGACTGGAAGTGGAAGATGAAGATGTTGGCCTTTTTGGTTTCTCCTGAGACCTCTCTTCTTGACTTGCACATGGCTACCTTCTTCTCTGTACATGCACTTCCTTGGTGTTTCTTCCTCTTCTAATAAAGACATCATACTCACTGGGCTAGGGCTCACCTCCTTGACCTAACTTAACATTATGTACCTATTTTAAGAACTTATTTCCAAAGACAGTCATATTCTCAGGTGTGCTGGAGATTTCGGACTTAAGAATCTCGGGGGAACGCAATTCAGTCTTTTAAAAGAGATATCTTACCAACAGAAAAGGCAGTCTACAGCATGCAGTTACCCTGGAAAGGATCAGAGATCAGTTTAGTGAGAATGAGAGCTAGGAAAGAGATACCAGAAGGGAGGGTATTGATCCTGAAACCAGTGTCAGCTGGGTAAAGGAAGCAAGAGATTGGAAAATTGGAAGCACATTTTAATGTTATGGAGAAAGGAAGGACAAAACAGGAAGGTGTGCGTTAGGTTTGTTGACCTACCCGGCATTCCTAATTACAAGCAGAAAGTTGATGTGCAGGGTTTTGCAAAACTTAGAATCCCTGCTGCATGCCTGTCACTGAGAAAGATTAAATTAATAGAGAATGGAGGAAGTAATATTGGAGATGTGGCAGATGAAGGCACGCTCTTAGAGCATATCTTTCAAAAATAATGTGCAAAGTTAAAAATGTTTTTGGAATTGAAGTGGTGTAACTGATTTAAAATATATTTTTCTAGTATTTCAAGGATTGTACTATTATATAATGGAATATATAATAGAAAAGGAAATATAACTCTCCTCATTATGTACTAGAAGTATTAGTGATTTCTTCATTATGGGTCACATTTTCCTGTTATTTCATATGTCAGTAATTTTTTGTTATATACTAGACATTCTGATTTCTATGTTGTAGGATTTTGTTGTCTTTCGTTAAAGAGCATTGACTTTTGTTCTGGGAGGCAATTTACTGGAAAGTCAGCTTGCTCTGTTTTCTTCTTTTCTGTAAGCTCAATTAGAGTGGGTCTAGACCTCTTAGGGGTGTCACATGAGTGCTTAGCATTTTCAGTGAAGTTCTACATCTCTTAGTATGTGACATCTGGATTTCTGTTCAAATCACAGCTCATGGCTCTTCAGTTAGCTATTTTCTGCCAGGTCTTCAGCCTTGCTTTGTGCATGTGCAGCTTAATATGCATCCAATGACTTATGATAACTCCTTTTGGGGCTCGTTTTTTGTGTAGTTAATGCTTTCCCACCGCTTTGCCTTATAAATTCCAGCTATTTCAACAGCACCAAGCTCTACTTTGTGCCTCTTTAGTTGAATGAGGTCATTGTGGTCTGCCTGGGCTCCACGTACATCCCTGTGTTGAGGTCTGGAAAGTACAGCAGGTAGAAAGACAGAGTGGTCCTAGGGCTCACCTCTTGTCTTTCTCTTCTTTCAGGAAGCACAGTGCTGCACAAACTGTTGTCCAATGTGGAAAACCAGTAATTTCTTCTTGAGAAATTGAAAACATCTTTAACATAAGTTTGGCATAGAATTAAATTCAACTTCTTAGAAATTGGTTTTTGCTGAAATCAATTTTATATATTTCATACTAATAATACTACTGTTTTGAAGTTAAATATGCATATATATTACAACATATAAAAAATAAATCACACTAGCTTGGAACAATAATGTAAACCACTTTGTAAAAACCCCATCCTGGGAAGGAGCAGCATGTTAAAATCACTTGTGTTGAGAAAAGTGTTCTGAGAATGGTTCTATTAAGGAAAGTTTGTTTTCTTAGCTTTTGATGTCCTCGGGTAACAAAATCAACATTCTTCTGTGTTTAATGAAATAAGTTGTAAAAAAGCAACAGGTGTTTTGGTAATAAAAAAAAAATATTCAGGGCTTAAATCATTAGAGTACCCTGTTTTCTTTATTATAATTAATGAAACAAGAGATTTTGAAATTAATCTGTTGCTGTGTAGACTTAGAGAGAGGAGTCTAGGAAGTGAGTTATATGACCTTATTGACCTTTGGACCTATTGTGTTTAATATAATTACCCACAATTAGTAGATTTTTAAATAATTTATTGTCTGAAAATATAAACAAAATAGAAATATGTAGCTACTAGAAACCTAGGAATATAATTGTTATTGTCATAGAAATGCATGAATAAATATAAAATAAAGGAAAAATTAGATTACTTTTTGAATAATTGCATAAGATTTTTTGGCTGAAAATCAGTTGATGTTAAAATGTGCCAGTTTATTTAGATTTCCAATAAAAATGTTCATTTGATATCTGTATTTAAAAGTTATTATTTACCTAAAAAGCAACTATGTATAGTGTAAATAATTGTTTGGAAGACATTTGAAAATATCTTATTTGATCAAGGAAGATAATACAGATTAACTTTAGAAAAGGTTCAGTAAAAATGTATTTCTCGATCTGTTCTCTTTCCCCCACTTTTCCCACTCCCCCCTCCATCTGTCCTTTTAATACCTCTCTCTTAATCTCCTCTACTTCCCTCTGCAACAATCACATTACCTGCAAGAAATTGATTATTGTCTATTGAATACTTGTTCTTGAAGGTCACTGTTTCTTTCATCCTTGTTTTTCTATGGATAAAAAAGCTCGCAAATTATTTATGGAAGTTTCTTTCAAGTTAATTTTTTTCTATCATTGTCCTTTTTTCTATTAGGCGTAATATTTCTCACTTTTACTTACAGCATTTATATTTTTTATTTTCCAACTGATATACCAGTATGGATATAGATATCTATGTCTATCTATATATCTATTCATCTGTCTGAGCAGTAACAAAAATACAGACTTTTTCTTTCTTCTTCTGTACTTTTCCAGCTGTGTTATGTTAACCTCCCTTGTGTAACTGTATTCCTTGGCTAAGATATCTGGTAACCATTATTTACAAATAATATACTCCTTTGTACAAGACTAGAATATTCTCCACAGGGACATTTTAAATGCCGACTCCAGTTAAATGTGTTAGGCTTTGAATTCAGTGTTGGCCTTATAATGAAAATTACAGACTTTTATTAAAAGAAGTTATGTTTATATATTAACAAATCTGGCAAAATTTTAGTCTGTTACTTTGTCCACATTTAATTAGAAAAAGCTTTGTGTCTTTTATATTCTACTTATATAATCTTCAGTATTTTCCTTGGTGCTATTTTTATTAAAACAGTAATTTTTGGGGCACCTAATACGACCAAGCAACATGATGAATCATGTTTCTAAATGTCAGTTTATTATGGAAGAATTAGAAATTTAAAAATGTGAGCATACATGAAGCATTTACCTCATTGGAAAGATGTTTCTTATTTAGATATTCTTTTCTCATTTTTTCCCATTTTATACAAAATGGTAATACTATGAAATTATCAGTCCTTTAAAGTAACAGTTTGTGTATTTTAACTTATAAGATAAATGCATTTTGCACAAAAGCACATTTTATGAATTTCAGATAGTAAGATAGATAACTTTATGAGGCATACTATGATTTGATGTCCCCAATTCCAGTTTCAAGATTAAAATACCTTATGAGATTGAAATATGGACTTCCTATCTGTTTATAAATCTTAGTGGAGTGACATACATACATTAACCTTTTTTAACTGTATTTGCCTTCTTTGATTGTGTTTGCTAGGTAAATACAGATTTTAGAAAGGGAAGATAAAATATTTTAAAATAGTTTTGCTGATTGCCTGCAATTCTGCTTAACAAATTTAGTTCCACAAGCAGTGGATTTAATCAAAACTGACAGGAGTTAATACCAGTTGGAAAAACTTATGAACAAGTATGCATAATTCTAAGGATTTGAGGCTATTGACAAGAAAATCATAAACACTATTTAGGTAGCCAACCAAGTAAGATGATGATGCCTTCATCCATATCTTACAACAGGGGTCCTCAATCCCCAAGCAGCAGACCAGTTCTGGTTCGTGGCCTGTTAGGAACTGGGCCGCACAGCAGTAGGTGAGAAGTCATCCAGGGAGAATTACCACCTGAGCTCCACCTCTTGTCAAATCACTGGCAAAATCATCCCCCCAACCTCACCCAGTCCATGGAAAAATTGTCTTCCAAGAAACCCCGTTCTTGGTGCCATAAAGGTTGGGGACTGTTGTCTTAGATGAAGGAAAACAATGAAAATTTAATTGGGAATTATCAAGAAATCTGACCAAGGAAGCATCAGAGGAACTGATATGTCATCCACAGAAGATTAAGATGATGCCATCTTAATCTTCAACTTCAGTTAAGCTAGTAAGCTTAACTTACTAGCAAGTTGAAGCTTTCTGTATTGATATGTTTTAGATAATTGAAACCTTGAGTGATTTCTTTCTGAATACAATTTTTAGACAATTAGTATTATCTAAAATTGTATAATTGTAGAAGTAAGCTGACCAGGAAAAGAATGACATTTTAAAAAATACTTTAGAGAATTTTATTTTTGTTTTGAAGGCAATAGAAAAGGATCTGACTTGATCAGAGTTGCATTTTTAGAAAAATTCTCCTAGATGTTTTAATGAGAATTAGTTTTATCAGCTTGGCCATGTATAAACTATAGCAGTAATCTAAGAAACAGTGGAAGTATTGGAGGTGCAGATAATTATTAGACACACCTAAAAACTTTTTATGTGGTACTGATTAGATTTGCATGATGAAGTTTTGAAAGGCATCAAGACTGATTCCATATTTGGGGCATGACAAGTTTTGTGGACAGTGACATTAAGAAAGCTTTGATCTGAACACATTACTGAGACAGCATGCTCAAAATAAGGAGTTCACACATTGCTAATAATCATTGCTAACTGTAATTTGAAGATAGCTAAACTGTCTTCATAAATGTAAGATTTCATTAAAAATACATTTATAATAAACCATGATAAATTTACCAGTTATTATTCTTGTCAAATTGATGTTCAAAGTAACTTTAGCTTTTAATTGTCTAATTTTGAGTACCAGTAACCAAAGGATATACAAATTAGTCATTTAAAAAATAAAAGCCTTATGAGATTTTTGTTGAAAATTTTGAAAAATCATAAATAACATGAAGTGGTACAACATAAAGAAAACATGTGTATGTTTGGAAATGAAAATTCTTGGGCCGGGCGCGGTGGCTCAAGCCTGTAATCCCAGACTTTGGGAGGCCGAGACGGGCGGATCACGAGGTCAGGAGATTGAGACCATCCTGGCTAACACGGTGAAACCCCGTCTCTACTAAAAAAAATACAAAAAACTAGCCGGGTGAGGTGGCGGGCGCCTGTAGTCCCAGCTACTTGGGAGGCTGAGGCAGGAGAATGGCGTAAACCCGGGAGGCGGAGCTTGCAGTGAGCTGAGATCTGGCCACTGCACTCCAGCCCGGGCAACAGAGCAAGACTCCGTCTCAAAAAAAAAAAAAAAAGAAAGAAAAAAAAGAAAATTCTTACGTAAAGCTTTCTAATTTGGGCAATGCTTTTTGACCCAATACTAACTTAAAAGTGCTTCAAAATGGTCTGAAAGTGCATTAGTCTGTCTTACCAAATCTGGATAATATAATCATTTTTTAAAAAATCATAAGGTAAATTACAGAATCAAGGATTTTTTATACCAGAAGTAACCACTTAGTCTAATTTTTCCCCACCTAATTTTACAGATTTAAAAATAAACCTTTACAGAATTGTTATGTGGCCTGCCCATAGTTATAAAGACAATGACTCACAGACTCAAGTTTGGAATTCTTCTAAAGTATTTTATTAATTCAATATAAACATTTTCTTAGTTATTTAACCATTTGGTGTAGAATGTTTCTTATTCCTTCTAAATGAAAGTGTTGCCTAATCCCATTCTGTTTTAAAGCTAGTTAGGACATGTCTAGTGTTGCAAATCTGGAAATCTCTTTTTTGAAAATCATTTCACAGTTTTCAAGGAATGCCACTGAAATTTAGCCTTCTAGTTTCCTTTTCATAGAACAACTACAAACTGGCCAAATTATATCACAGAGGCATCACCCTTGTTGTAAAGGAGTTTAAAGAAGTGCAAATAGAATGTTTTGTCCTAATATATCAAAATTATTCCAGAGTTTTCTGAGATTAAGCGTGCATTGGCAAAATGAAGTGGAAAGATTTATCGTTGTCAAATACATTCAGTTAAGTTCCTCTTCCTACCCCTGTTAATGGTCAGAGAGAGAGAGTTTGTGATATATAACACTGTTCCTTATCGACCAAATTAACCAGATAATCAATCATGCTAATAATTCACTCTGCCAATTTTATCAGATTTTGATTTTGACTTACTAGTCAAGCTAGTGATCTTGTCCTAGGTCTAACCAGGTAATATAGAGTCACTGCAGGTAATATGCTAGTAATATATTATTTTTTAAAAATACCCTGAAAGATTTCCTCTACCATTTCTTTTGCAAAGGTTTTATATTTTATTTATTTTGTCCAATTTTTAAATTTATCCTAGTTCAATGAAAACCTCTATAAGCCAAGCTTTGTAAAAAGTCTAAGTTTTATTAACAGTTGAGTAAAATAAAAAACAATGAAAATTTCAAAAATCCTTAGAAATCTCTATGAAGAAATCACTAACAAATGTCTTAGGTTAACAGAAGTCAACCTATGAAAACAATAAAGCTTGGTGTTGACTCCAAACATTTCATGACATAGGTAGCTGTTGAAAGCTAAGAAATTTTAGTTTTGTTTTCTGGAAACTTATTAACCATTTAAAGTGCTTTCAGAGATTTGTTATTTTTAACTTCAAAATGATATAAATTGAAGGTTTAATGTTGCTCTTTCATAAATTGCTTTTTCCCACTAATGTTTTTCTTTTCTTAATGTTAGCTGGAACTAGCACCAGCAGGCATAACTAATCAATAATATGGTATTTCACACAGATGCAAAATAACTTGTAAATTATTTATTATTAGGTTCCATTAGTATTTAAGAATTTATAGCAATCGATGAATATTTATTGAGAAATTACTTAGTATTACACACCATTCTAATCTGTCTTGATTTATCAGTGAATAAGACAAACTTAGTCCCTGCCTTCATGGAGCTTACAAATATTAGATACATTATTGCAAGTTTGATCAAATCTAAGGATGTTTCAGGGCTACCCAAAAGTCCTACCCAAAAAGGTGATTGTATCGTTTCAATTCAGATTTGCTGTTTGAGTTTATTCTGAAACATCCTGAAACCTAATTTTGAAGCCAAGGCTTTTATTAAATCAGTTTGCTCAGAGTGAGCTAGCCCTTTAATTTTCTCTTTTGGAAAATGTACTTCAGAGCCATCTGATTGTAAGGATTATGCTTTCAAAAAAAAGCATCTATATAAGAAGAAAAGCAATGTAAGAAATCGAGTTATAATAGATAGTTGACAATGGAAAAGAAAAATCGAAGCTTCACAGATTAATTTGGGAAATGTAGTAAACAGCTGGAAATCTATGCCTACCTTAGAACTATTAAATTAGTTCCTTTTTAATTGCTTGTGTGGCTTATGGCTGTCTTACAAATAGTTGTGTCTTTCTGTCCTACTTAATTATAAACTTTTTGAATGCATGCTGGTAGTATCTTCTGGATAGTGCCACAGTTCCAGAGTTTTTTCAAGGAATGCCTCTGAAATTTACCTTAATATTGGCCTCTGCATAGAATAGTTCATAAAACACTCAATAAATATTGGTTGAATGAATGGAGGAATAAATGAATTCTTAAGGTCTGAAGAAGTGAATTCCTTTGGTTGTAAAGTTTTAAGAAACAATTTTTAAAAATTAAACATTGAGGCCAGGTGCGGTGGTTCACACCTGTAATCCCAGCACTTTGGGAGGCCAGAGCGGGTGGATCACGAGGTCAAGAGATCGAGACCATCCTGGCCAAGATGGTGAAACCCCATCTCTACTAAAAATACAAAAATTAGCCGGATGTGGTGGCAGGCGCCTGTAGTCCCAGCTACTCAGGAGGCTGAGGCAGGAGAATGGCTTGAACCCAGGAGGTGGAGCTTGCAGTGAGCAGAGATAGTGCCACTGCACTCCAGCCTGAGCGACAGAGCGAGACTCTGTCTCAAAAATAAATAAATAAATAAATAACATTTTAAAAAATAAACAATGAAATGTTTTGTAGGCATAGAACAATAAATATCTAATATAATCAACTTACTATTTTTTATGCTGCAGATACTTCTGGGGTCTGTGGTTTATCCTTAGTGGCCCACTCTGCCTCTGACATTGAGAGTATTGGATTTCCAAAGATGACCTTTTGAGTTACCCCAATGTCAGTAGGTATTTGTCATTAAGTCTGACTTCTAGCTGTACTGGCTGAGAGAGGAGCCTGATGTTTGGGAAAGTATATGTACACAGATTCAGACACATACATTCTTAAGTGTTTGGTGTTATGTTAATAATCAGTTTATTTGGTGATTGCTAATTCATAGATTACACCATTGACTTGTCTTGTAAGATGGTTGTCAGTAATTCAGGTTAGATTGTGAAAACTGAGTAGCAACTGATTACAGATTTGAAAATGGGCATTTGATAAATGGCATGAAAAAATAATGTTTGCTTGTTTGGTCAGATTAGAAATTTACTGCCTCAAGACAGGTCACTTTAAGATACTGCCTATTGAAGTATGGTGTGATAGACCTTATCTCAGCCTCTTTTCTTGATTATCTTTGTACTTGTCAGTAAGACATACTACAGAGGCACAAGATAGCCTGAGGCATTGGTTGGTTGTTTTCTCTTGGGAAAGGAAGAATATGTGTTTTGAAGTTTCAGATTCAGTTAGGGTTGTATTTTAAGGTTTGGATTTTGTGCTTTTTTCTCCTAATATTTTATATCTTTTGAAATGAAACAATGACTTATTGATTCTAAATATTTTATAAACACTTGTGAAATGAATAAATAGATAAAATAGCCAAAAGCAGTCATAGTAGACTGAGTACTCTGTGTTCATAATAGATGGTGGCTCTGTGGCAATTGGACTATTTTGAATTAGGAAAACTGGTATTTATCTTACTTTTTTATGTCTGTGAAAAGATATAGTAGATATCCTAAATGAATATTAATTTGGCCTTTGTTAACAACATACTATTTTAAAAATAATACCTTAATTATGATATTGGATATTTCTGATACTTTTTTATTAAAAAAAGTTTGTAAATATTTTTTATTTACATTTTACATTGTACATTTTTTTACTCTATTTTGTCATCTCAGAAATTATAGTTTATATACATTTTCTCAGCTGAGAAACTTAGAGATTCTGTAATATACCCAAGGTAAATGCAGAACTGAAGACCCAAACCCAGGCATTCTCACTCCATTTTACCCTACATCTGGAGGTTTATAAGTAAGTTTTTGATTAAAAAATAAGATGCACATTTGAAAATAAGAGATCCAATCTTCATATTTCTCTTGTATAAAACTACTGAGTAATATGTTAGGGTTTAGCATGAGGCATGGGTTCTAGCTATAGGGTATTCATAATTTAATTGGAGAAACGAGATAAACATAAAAAGAGAGTAACAATATAAGATTGTATGTATAAGATGAGTGATTCAAACTGTAAGTCCTACAGAGACAGGAAAGATTTCTGTGGATTGGGACTACTAGACTAGGATGACTGGAATGAGTTGGGCTGTGCTAGAAGGAGGCACATAGATAAGCCAGTAAAGGAGTAGAGGACATTCAAAACAGGGGAAGTACAGAACAAAAATAAAGGTATTGTTACCTGGCAGCCCTTGGTGTAGCTTACATATATGGTAGAAGATTTGTGGGAGGTGTGGTTACAAAGGCAGGTGAAGGTCACACTGTAGAAGGATTTGAATGCAGGGTTAAGATCTTAGGACTTTATTTTGTAGGCAATGGGAAACCACTCATGGTTGGTTGGTTGGTTTGTCTGGACATGGCATTTGCAAATAGTACACATTTTTTTTTTCATGGTCAAGACACCTGAAGATTAGAGCCTCCTTCCTTCTATAAGCTACATCGCCACAACTGTGAATAACATGCTTCAGGACATTGAGGGATATGTATGTGTGTGTGTGTGTGTGTGTGTGTGTGTGTGTGTGTGTGTGTGTATTTGAGGGGGCTAAAGATGGGCGTATCTGTGTGGCGGGGAATGAGGAAGAGAGGTGGCAATCTTCTTTCAAGTATTATAGACTCTTTCTGTGTGTCAAGCACACAGAAAGTATATATGATATGAAAAGAAAAACATCTATAAATATGAGATAATAGCGAGCACCTTATAAAAACAAATTATAAACCTGAAAAGTGATTTGTAAAAATACTGAGATTTAAAGATTTCTTGGTCAGAAGCTGAAGTTTACCAGGTAATTTAACTTAGGGGATTCAGCCAAATTCCTGGCAGCTTAGCCAACAGTGTCATTTCATTCCGACATTGAGAGTACCCAGGGAAGCTAACTCCCCGTCTTTCTTATGTCTGAACTACTGTTGCCAAGATCCTGCAGTTCGTCTGTCAGATGAGAAGAAGTGTGGCTTTTTGTGGAGCCACCTTTCACAATAACAGGGCTTGTGAAAAGAGTCCCCATTTTCGAGATGCAGTGAACCTAACAAGAACTTGAAATTCGTCCCACGGCTATACCAATCAGTATTCCAGCTGTAGTAAGTTAATTGGCAATGGTTTTTAGTTTTGTTTTGTTTTGTTTTTGTTTTTTCTCCTTTTGTCTTCTTTTAAAAAAATAAATCCTGGAAATGGTGAAAGACACGTTTTCATGACAAAAAAAAAATGACAATATTAAAAACAGAATTCTGGAGGTAGAATCTTAAGAAAAAAACCTCCCCAGTCAATATTGAATCCATACTTTTCTGCCTGAATTTGAAAACTTGCAAGCTGATTTAACTATCTCTCTGCCTTCTTACTCCTTCCATTTCTTTTCTGCTGCCCATATTTATCCTGTCTCATTTCCTGTACCTTTCATGCATGCTGTTACAAGGCCACACTCCTCCTCATTACCCTTTAAACATTGCTATCCTTTTTCAACTCTGTTCAAATTCTCTCTCATATCAAATGAATACATATAACCTAATACACTTAATATGAATTGATTTTTTTAACAATGAGATACCAGACTTGAAAGTGAAAACTTGAATTATTGCACTTGAATGTATATATAAGGTGATGAATATTATAGACATTTTTGAACTCCTATCTGTGACCTCCTGTTGATATAGTTCGGATCCCTTCTGTTGTATATGAAATAGCATTGCTCATTTGGAGACCCACAGTCATTGTTCAAGGGAGCTAATGTCAGAACAGAATTGTAGTATTTAGTGTCAAGACCAAAGACCATGAAAAGACCAAACATTATCACAATTGGAGGAAAAAGGCAGGATGAGTTGAAATTTGAAAAATGTAGGCCAGGCGCAGGGACTCACACCTGTAATCCCAGCACTTTGGGAGGCCGATGTGGGTGGATCACTTGAGCTCAGTAGTTCAAGACCAGCCTGGCCAACATGGTGAAACCCTGTCTGTACTAAAAATACAAAAATTAGCCAGGCATGGCGGCAGACTCCTGTAATCCCAGCTACTTGGGAGGCTGAGGCAGGAGAATTGTTCGAACCCGGGAGGCAGAGGTTGCAGTGAGCCAAGATCATACCATTGCACTCCAGCCTGGGCGAAAAGAGTAAAACTCCATCTCAAAAAAAAAAATAAGAAGAAGAAAAGAAAATAAATTTGAAAAATGTTCGAGATGAGCAATTTAATACTTAGGTGCCAAGTATTGGAGTAGTGCCTTTTTATCCTGGTTTCAGGGTGAAGAGAGAAGGATAGAATGGATTGTTTTTGCCTTTTTTTAAAGGCTAGATAGATATTGAAACTTCATTGTAAAGAAATATTTGAAGTAAGAGCATCTATTACAATATGGTTTGCTATTACATTTATGTGAAAAACTGAGGGGAACACTGTTCCCATGGTGCAAACACAAACCAAAAAAGATGTATTCCATTTAAACTGTAACTAAGCTTATACAGCTAGCCATTTTTCTTCATGCCAATTTTATAGAAAGGTTACAGTGTAATTATCAAGAGGAATGCATCGTAATGTGGTGAACTGGCCGGAAGTACTTGGTCACACACAACTTCAGTTTATTTGTGGTATAATAATGATAGTCACCAAGAAGTTTGAAGTATGAGAACATTAGATACTTCTCCCGCAATTTTGTTTCAAGGCAATTAATAAAATTCTCAAATTAAATTTTGCCACACATACAATTACTAACTAAATATTTACTTGCAAGTAAGCACAAAATAATTCATGAACTTGTCCTATAAGTTTGAAAAAAAATTGCAAGCTCTCTGTCCTTTTAGGTTCCCCAGTCACCACCTCATAGAAAATGTTCATTTTTGACGAATAAAAAGATGCCTGAACAACCACAGTTGTTCAGGGTTCATAGCTGGACACAGAACCATTTAAAAATTTAACGGAAGATTATCTCTAAGTGTAAATAGGCCTCGTGAGATTTTTACACCTTGTCTGTAAAATGATGGGCAGTATTTCTAATATATTTTAGCCAGTCTGTATAACACTGGTACTTTTAGTTCACTCATGAAAATCCATATGCAATGTTCATCAAGTTAGTTTACATGCTTTGTTTTTATCAATAGGCATGCATTTTGTCATTCAGTATACTTATTAGTAAATCATCAGTTATTGATTGAAATATGAATAACAAAAGGACCTGGAGTGACCCCCTTAGGAGTACAGATTTCTGATCCCATCAGCCTGCTCCTGGCTGGTGCATTCCTGATTAGATGCTAGAAACATCTTGGTTATAGTCCACCCTCACTAACTTACCTTTAGTAACGTTGGATTTTAAAGTAAGTTGCAGACATTGTAACACATGATGTAATCACTTCCCACATACGGTATCCTTTTTGGTTGCCAATTTGTAAGACATCATTTGGAGTTCTGAAATGAATGGCAAAACTTTTCACTAATTTTATTTTTTAAATTTGCCTTGTATTTTAATTTAAATTTAATATTCTTTTTTCCTAGATATCTGCTGTGACATTAAATATAATCTTTATCCAGTTTATACATCTGTAATTGAAATGTCCTCTAGCTCTAAGAGTTTTGCTAGTTTTGTTCATAGACAAGCATATACTTGTACTTTCATTAGTCATCTCTTAGCTTAATAGCATTGGGAAATCTTTCAGCTTGAATGTGTTTAAAAAAAAAAAACCACTTCCTTTTTAATATACCCTTATCTATTCCCAATACATTTTTAGAGGCTAATAAAAAAATGTCCTAAAACTTAAACAGCTTTGGAAAGTAAACTATGCCTTGATGGGCTTTCACTTAATATTTGATCAAAGAATAATTTACCCACTAGGAAAAAATATTTTTTAATTGTCCTAATGGCAAAATATAAGAACAAAGGCTGTGTGATTTGGGAAAGTCACTTAACCTCTCTGAAGCCTTGTTTTCCTTAAAAATAAAATGAGGATAGTAATAATAAGTACTTTATGAAGTAATTTTGAGGATTAACAAGGTAATACATGGAAAACCCATAGCAAAGGGCCCAAAACATAAGATCTGGAAATTAATAGTTATAATAGAAAAAAAAAAAGAGAGGAATTTCAGTAGAATGTTCAACAGAGTCCATGTTGTCTCAGAGAGATCAACTAAAGCATGAACTACACAGAGTGAGAACTCAACATGCAAGCTTTTCTGCCAGAATGTAATATATGTGTACCTGAAAAACCGCTCATTCTGCAAAATTACATAGTAAAAATAACGGGCTTAAGGGAGAAAAAATTAAGCTTTGGGCACACTATTCAAAATTGAGTCAGTTTCTCCCATTCTGTAGCAATTTACCCATCTGACAAAGGGCTGGTATCCAGAATCTATACTGAACTTAAACAAATTTACAGGAAAAAAAAAAAAAAACATCAAAAAGTGGCCAAAGGATATGAACAGACACTTCTCAAAATAAGACATTTATGTGGCCAACAGACATATGAAAAAAAGCTCATCATCACTCGCCATCAGAGAAATACAAATCAAAACCACAGTGAGATACCATCTCACACAAGTTAGAATGGCGATCATTAAAAAGACAGCAAACAACAGATGCTGGAGAGTATGTGGAGAAATAGGAATGCTTTTACACTGTTAGTGGGAGTGTAACTTAGTTCAATCATTGTGGAAGACAGTGTGGTGATTCCTTAAGGATCTAGAACCAGAAATAGCATTTGACCCAGCAATCTCATTATTGGGTATATCCCCAAAGGATTATAAATCATTCTGCTATAAAGAAACATGCACACATATGTTTATTGCAGCTCTGCTTACAATAGCAAAGACTTGGAATTAACCCAAATACCCATCAGTGATAGACTGGATAAAGAAAATGTGTCACATATTACACCGTGGAATACTAAGCAGCCACAAAAAAGGATGTGTTCATGTCCTTTGCAGGGACATGGATGAAGCTAAAAACCATCATTCTCAGCAAACTAACACAGGAACAGAAAACCAAACACTGCATGTTCTCATTTATAAGTGGGAGTTGAACAGTGAGAACACATGGACACAGGAATGGGAACATCACACACCAGGGCCTGTCAGTGGGTGAGGGACAAGGGGAGGGATAGCATTAGGGGAAATACCTAATATAGATGCCAGGTTGATGGGTGAAGCAAACCACCATGGCACATGTATATGTATGTAACAAACCTGCACGTTCTGCACATGTATCTCAGAACTTAAAATATAATAATAATTTAAAAAATGCAGTTTTGTCATTGTTGCTATGATTTCTAGTTACAATCCTAATAAAAATACTAGCTCCATTAAATCTCCAAGAACACTTTCACCCAGCATCAAAGATCATTTTGATTGAATTATTCCATGTGTACAATATACATGATGTTTTTGTTGGTAGTAAAGTATCATATGCCATCTAACTGACCTGATTCAACGAATCTGCCTAAAGATTTGAAAGAATAGTTTTGCTGTATTTTAATTGTCACCTTATGTCAATGCTAAAACAGCAAGTTAATACTTTACTCACAAATGGTATGGATGTGCATAATTTTGTTGGGTCACGTTCTCATCTCATTTTATTTTAGCTGCTCTAAGTAAAGATGATTCCATTATTTCAAGTCTTGATGTCACTGATATTGCGCCAAGTAGAAAAAGGAGACAGCGAATGCAAAAAAATCTTGGGACAGAACCTAAAATGGCTCCTCAGGAGCATCCGCTTCAAGAAAAGGAAAAGTAAGTCATTTTATTCTTTGCCAAGAAGTGAGGTGACATTTTTGAAAATCTAACATATGATCTTAAAAATTATATTTTCATTTTGAACTTATTTAAAATTATTTTTAAGAAAATGTGATTTTTGAGTTGTAAAATGTTTGAATCAATATATTGTTTCTGGTATTTGGTTAATTTCTATTCATATTTAAAGCTTAAATGCTGAAAATGTAAGCAAAAATTTTTTTCTCATGGTTTTTATAGATTAATTAGAAACAGCATGTAGGATACTAAAAATATTAGAATCCAACTAGTGTTCAGTAAAGTGTTTCAATCTAATTTACTGCTTAAAAGAGACCCATATAGCATTCAAATTAGCCATTTAATTTGGTTATGCCTGGCATTTTTTTCAAGTAAAATGTCTCTTTCTCATCATCTGTTTATTTCTATCAAGTTTTGGCATTGTATATTCTCCCTGTTTTTCAACCTTTGGTTCTGATTACCCTGCATCAGCCTATATTTCAATTTAGGTGTGATGAGTTGCAAAGTTCAAACACTTAATATTTCATTACAGCAAAACAATGAGCATTTATAAAGAATATTATCATTTGGGTGTGTGTATATATGCTTTGAGAGTTTATTTTTCCTAAAGTTTTTGTTAATTCAGTAAGTAGTTATCGAATGATGATGCTGTGGCAGATGATTTTATAGTTCAGTGATTTTCACAGCATGGAATGAGCGTACCTGGGGTTTTCCAGTGGCCCTTTCTAGGTGTCCATAAGGTCATCCCTTCTTAAATTCCATACCTGTGGGAGGCTGGATTTTCTTATATCCTTCAATTAAAATAACATTTCACAGCTGACTGAATGCAGAAGCTAGTGAAAATCCAACTTTTCCATCAAACCAGCTATCAAACAGATTTGAAAAGTATAAAACAAAGCCCTCATAACATTTTTTTCTGGAAAATATGTTTCATAAATAATGTATTATTCATATTATCATATTCTGGATTTGTGTTATTTTCAAATGAAATAATGAATCTGTTTAAATTTTCTCAGGTTTAATTTTCAATATGGCAAATAGTCTACCTAAACTAAAATGTGGAGTCAAAACTCTTGAGACCCTCAAAAATTTTTTAAAGTATAAAGGGTTCCTGAGAGCAAAAAGCTTTAAAATTCTGTTATAGATAATAGGGATGCAAAGAAGTACAATTCATGCCATCAGGAAACTGGCAGCCTAGTGGGAACATGTTTTACTTCCTAGCATATAAATGTTGTATAGTTGGATTATTTTGTCTATCACTGTGTTTTTATTCTCTCCACAATTGGCCTGATCTACATGTACTTAAAAATGCTATCTCTATACTATGCTGGGTCCCTAATGTCTTTAGACAGTATATGCAAAAACCCATAATGCACTAAATTATTTCTGGTTTGTGCTTATCATTTGAATTTATTCATAGCTTATAACCCCTTGATAGAGCTCATAGAGTTCAAGACATAGTATGATCTGTTTTATATAGGGAACCAAAAATATTTTCCATTTACACACATTGAAATAGCCAAACTATTCCTATGGATTAATATGGGAAAGAATAAAATTATAAGCAGTTTGAAACATTCCAGAAACTAACTACTTCATTCAGACAATTAGTAGACAAGTGAGTAATGAGTTGAAATTGAATTATGTGCCAGGCATAATATTGATCATGCTGAGGATCCCAGACAGTAGAAAATAGACACAGCTCCTGTCCTCATGGCACTTTCAGTCCAATTGTTTTGTCTGATAATGACTTCATGATTTGAGGGAAGAAGGAAACATTGGTTTTATGTTGGAGAGCTGCATCTTAGATCTTTCCACTCTATGTCTGAACCAAAGGTAAGGTTTTGAGGTTGCTAACATTTTCTGAGTAAACTGTGTTTTGCTTAAGTGGGTTTCTGATATGCATGATACAGAGATGAAAGAAGTTAAGCTCTGAATCAAGACTAAATATTTTTAGTTAGCTTTTTAATAAAGGTAATGTGTTTGTTTCTCCAAACATACAGACAGCTAATATTATGTTCCTTTTCTTTTCCATGTTTAGGTGATTGTGTCAATGTTTATGTTGTATATTTTCACCACTTTAAAAGTTGACAAAGTTGATGTAAACCATAACAGCTTTTGGGAATGGTCTGCTAATTATATCATTGTAGGCCCTTTAGGCAGACTGCCCCTGAGTAGAAATGAAAAACACCTGTTGTATGTCAGGGAGCATTTTTAAAGATTAAGAGAAATTTAGTTTAGCATGTATCAGTCAGATGTTGAGTGGTTGATACCCTACTGTATAATGCCTCCTCTTTTGCTCAAATAAAACAAAATGTTAAATTATGTATTTTTTTCTTATTTTTTATATTATAGGATTTTTTTTTCCATTTTGAATACAGGAGACTGAAATTTTATGGCTCTTGAAATTTTTAAATACTAGTTGTACTTTCCCAATTTTTTTAATTAAGAAAAAGAAGCTTCTATAAAACAAAAGCAAAAATAAGCCTTAGCTCTTAAAAAAAAACCTCAGAGTAAGACATTCTTGATTACTAATGACTAGCCCTTATTTTATGTTTTAAAATTAAAACTGCTATATGTTTTCCTGCCTTCCTAAAGCATGATTTTTTTCTCAGACAGCTTGTCATCAAAAACATAAACATCAATTAGGTTCATGTATTCTATCTGTAGACTCACAAATAAACGCAGATGTGGTTAGTTTGCTACTTATGGGTGAAAATACATCAGTCCCTACCTCTAAACTTCAGTTTTCTAAGCCCTTCTGATTGCATGACCTTCAGTCCCTTCCAACATTCCCACCAGACATCTTACATGTGATTCCACCATTTAGCTTCTCTATCTCTGCACCTCAAGAACAAAGAAACAAAAGTAGGGGAAGGAGTGGTCATAAGTACTATGGCTTAAATATTTGGTGTGTGTGTGTGTGTGTACAAGACTTTGTGCAAGTCATTTTACCTTTCCAAGGTTCAGTTTTCTCATCTAAAAATGAAAGGATTATACTAGATGATCTGTAAGATCCCTCTCAATATTTATAAATCTATTATGTATTTAACAGTTCACCGCTTTCAAAACATGAATATGATTTAGCAATAAAATACTTCCATATTTATTAACTATTATTGATTAAAATTCATGAAGCAATTAAAAATATGAAATATCCGTGAGAAAAGCATTTTTTAAATTTAACTGTTTATAGGTATTTTACAATGTAACATTTTAAGTACTTTATAAATACCATAGGGTTATTTTGCATTTGGAGAAAAACTAAATACTTATCTATAAAACAAAATCATAATAATTTTTACATTTAGTTGAACATTTATTGTGACCCTAAGTCATTGTTATAGTGACAAGGTATAGAAGGAGAGAGAGATATAAAAATAAATCAGAATTTTGATAAGTGCTGTATATGTTATCTCTCATTTAAATCTCACACAAACCCTACAAGATAGGTATTAATTTATCCTTCTTACAGATGAAAAGCAACCAAGGCTCATAAAGATGTAATTCTTTTGCCAGAGCAGCACAGCCAGTGTTTTATTCCAGAGTTTGTGCCTGGGTCACTTACTCAACTGGGTTTATAATCTTTTCAGAGACAAAGATATACACAAATAATTTTGTGCAAAGCAAGGGGAGTACATCAGTCATAAAGTTCTAAATTGAAATCTTTGGAATTGTGTTCCAGATTTGTAAGTGCACTATTATATGTGGGAATGGATTTTGGGCATTTTAGTTTATCTGAGAACCACTTTTTGGGGGGGTGGGGAAGCTTTCCTTTTATTTTGACTCAATATGCAGAGAGAAATGACTTTAGTTAATACCTGAAAGACTCTGCAAAGTTTTTAGAGACTTCAGAACAAATATAAATAGCTGTAAAAGGAATACAGATATAAAATAAATATAAATTATTAAATTCACAGAGCTTTATAATTAATTTTTTATTAATCTTGTATACTTTCAAAGTATCTGAACAAACCATGTCTATCAAATATAAAAGAAAATGTGTGGTAAAGTTGCTTTTACCAATAAAAATACTAAATAGTGAAATATAAAAAATAGTTTTCACAAGAAAATGTGTTTGAAAACTACCGTAGAAATATTTAACCACATTCTGGAAAATATTAACGTATATTTATGTCATATTAAAGATGGAGAAGTGAGGCTGGGCGCAGTGGCCCGCGCCTGTAATCCCAGCACTTTGGGAGGCCTAGGCAGGTGGATCACAAGGTCAGGAGATTGAGACCATCCTGGCTAACACGGGGAAACCCTGTCTCTACTAAAAATACAAAAATTTAGCTGGGTGTGGTGGCGGGCGCCTGTTGTCCCAGCTACTTGGGAGGCTGAGGCAGGAGAGTGGCATGAACCCGGGAGGCGGCGCTTGCAGTGAGCCAAGATCGTGCCACTGCCCTCTGTCTCAAAAAAAAAAACAAAAACATAATGATGGAGAAGGGAGCTCAAGACTTGTGTAAGTATATTTGTTTTTGAGAATAAGTATGCCTAAATTTTCAGGAATTAAGTTTAAGTAAAAGAGTGAAATGACATAGTGATGACTCAGGTCTATTTTTTTCATTGGGATCCTTCCTTAGCTCCTCTCTATGGTGTAAAAAGACAATAGGTTTTTAGCTTTTTCCTCAAAACAGATGTAAAGTAGCAGCAAAGCAAAGGTGACCTCTCAGAGTGTTTGGGCTTTAAAACAAAATTTAATGAGTTGATAGAAACATGAATAGTGAGCTACTAAATATTGTTCATACAGGAAAAATTAGCACATTAATTGGGTTTTTTAAATAAATTGTGAAAGCTATCCTACAGATAATTTCTCAACAGATGGTCAAATGTTATCATTGGGCGATCTGACATACAAAGTAAAATGTTATCCTTATATGAAAATAATGTTTCTTCAAACATGTAAGAAAAAAAATTAAGAAAATTAGTAAGTTGAAATGCATTGTAATAGTCACAGTTTTATAATTGAATATTCCTATGTGGTTTGGAAGTTCTCTTAAAAAATGCCACTTCTGGCCGGGCGCGGTGGCTCAAGCCTGTAATCCCAGCGCTTTGGGAGGCCCAGATGGGCGGATCACGAGGTCAGAAGATCAAGACCATCCTGGCTAACACGGTGAAACCCCGTCTCTACTAAAAAATACAAAAATCTAGCCGGGCAAGGTGGCGGGCGCCTGTAGTCCCAGCTACTCGGGAGGCTGAGGCAGGAGAATGGCGTAAAACCTGGGAGGCGGAGCTTGCAGTGAGCTGAGATCGGGCCACTGCACTCCAGCCTGGGCGACAGAGCAAGACTCCATCTCAAAAAAAAAATGCCACTTCTAATGTCTTAAAACCATTTTGTAACCTGAGATAGATGTATTCTCTAAACCTCTAAGTGTTGCTCTAAAAAATAATGATACCATCTTAAGTGGAAGCTATGCAAATATTGACCCTATTCTGTTAAGTAATGTCACAAACTTATTGCGCACAGAAATTAAGTATTTATTGAACGTCACACAGCTAGTGATTTTAATTTAAACAATTTTTCAGTGGATTAATGAATGACACACTTTTCAGTGTTTCTAAAAGAGAAATAGAGACTATCTTTACATGGATGAGCTATTTTAACTTGCCAAATTTAGCCATAAAACCAGTTTAATTATTACTATAGTGTAATTATCATCTTACAAATTAAACTGTTCAGCATTAACCAGCCACTACCATTTATAAAACTCTTTGAATATATGGTGTTCATCTTCAGTTTACTGTGCTAAAGAAAATATCACCTGCTTATAAAACTCACTAAAAGTACATGAAATATACATTCTAAGTACATTCTATAGAAACAATTAGTGACTGTTTTTCAAGGGTTTTTGAAATTCTGAGTCCTTAAAGAATTTGTATGGGAACAAAGATTTTCTACCACACTCATCTTTCTTCTGTTCTTAGCCATGTTTAACTAGAAAAGATTAACTGAGAGTAAATTATTATACAATTTTACTTCTTTTAGTGATAAAGAAAAGATTCCACAGAAAGTTTTGATTTTATAGTTCATGTCACCACAGCGTAATAACTAGTATATCTCATTAAATTCATCTAGGAAGCCTGGCTTCGTTCATTATTTTCAATTCTAAACTTATGCAGGATTTCTAATACTTTTGGCAGTCCCTCACAATGTTATTTCCTCTGCAATTCCTATGATAACCTCTCAGTTGAGTTTGCATTGTAGGCCTACCACATGATTTCACATTGACTAAGGAAATCAACAGTAGACACTTTTTGTTGACAACCACAGAATTCTGACTATGGGTTCTCTCCCACTGCTAAGCAAACTATACACACTCCCTGATATTATATAATTTATTCTTTATGAGAGAAAACAAGTATTAATCATATCATTACGTAGCTATACAATCATAAACTTTTGAAGGAATTCAGGATTTAGGGGAAACACAGCAAAAAGGATATAGCTTGAAGAATCACCATTTGAGCAATATCTGAAGGATAAAGAGGAGTGAAAGGGTACAGTAGGGAGTAGAGAGCAGTGTTCAGACAGAGGAAGCAGCCGGTGAACCTGTGCCCAGGTGGAATGTGTGAGTGTGATGAGAGTGGAGGGAGCACAGAAGAGAGGGCCTGAGATGAGGCTGAGGGGTACTGGGAGGCTAAACCAAGCAGGCTGTGTGGCCCATGTTGAGAATTCAGCTGTTCCTCAGGGACAGGAGAGCATTCCAGTTTCTCACAATGCAGAAAACTTTTCTTCTATTTTTCCTACCTTTTGATACTGCTTTTTAATTCTTGTTAAAAGTTATCAGATTGACTAGAAAACACTGATGTTTTGGTTAGTATTGCATCTTTTTAGATGTCAAAATTTAAAATGATCTAATGCTATTGTACTTAGTTTCTTTCTCTCTTTTTTTTTTTTTTAAACTGTACTTTCAAACTGCTTAATGTCTAATTTTGGACTCTCAATAATAAAACTTTCTCTTTTTTTTGTAACACAGGAAACTAGAAAATTGAAAACATACTGAAACTTATGTGGAGTGCCCACAGGGATAATAGATTAAATTAGCATCTGTGAGCAGTCCTGAGGTGCAGAATTGTACTGCTCTTTTGCCTTTTTTTGGTAAATATAAATGCTTTTCCTTAAGGAATATTTTTAGATCTCTGAAGATTTCTCCCTTTTAGTAAGACTCTGAAATCCTTGAATCTGGTATAGATGGATAAATATTCATTAAAAAAATTTAGTGTGGCTAATCCATACAATATGATTATACTCAGGAAACACTTATCCTGTTCTGTCAGCTAGCATCAACACCAAGAGTTATTCAGCATAACCATATGCTGTACATTCCTTGTTATTTACTATCTTGCATCACTTGAAATCTTGATTTGTAGGGTTGTTTGGTGTGTCTTTTTATTTCTGTAGATTAAAATGAACCAGCTGACAAAGGTTGCAGAAATTATGAAATTACTTTCATTTTTTTTTTTTTACTTTCATATTTATAGTGTTTTAATATCAGGTAAAATCCTGAGTGTAAGCAAGAACATTACAAAATTACTTTCTATAAATTTATAAAGGCACAGTGTGTATCTAAATAAAATAGCACTATATTTGGCCTTTATTAGGCACCTAGTTTAAAATTTTATTGAAGTCATGCTTTATATATATTCAACATAATCACCATGAAACATTTTTCACTTAAATCTTTCGATTTAGGATCTATTATTTCTTCCAGCAGTCTACAAAAGATAATACCGTAGTCCCTCCTTATCTATAGTTTTGTTTTCCGTGGTTTCAGTTACCCACAGTCAACCACAGTCTGAAAATATTAAATAGAAAATTCCAGAAACAATTCATAAGTTTTATATTGTGTGCCATTCTAAGTAGCATGATGAAATCTCACATTGTCCCACTCTGTCCTGCCGGAGATGTGAGTCATCCCTTTATCCAGCGTATCCACACTTTATATACTATCTACCCATTAGTCACTTAGTAGCTATCTCAGTTTTGAGATTGAAAACACATAGTATATATAGGGCTTGATAGTATCTGTGGTTTCTGGCATTCACTGGGGGCTTGGAATGTATCCCCCTAGGATAACAGGGGAGTACTGTACAATAAGATACTGCTCTGTTTGTATCAGTAAGTAAAAAATCTATTAATAGCATTGTATTGGTGTGACCTAAAGCCAGTTGTGTCCAGGTATACTAGATGGATTATTCTAACCAATTGATTAATTAATTAATTAGTTATGTATTTAACTAAATTGGATCCATTTCCCAGTCTTACTGAAATTAGCAGCCAGGTGATAAAATCAACCAACTAATAGACTATTCAAATTAAACAATTTAATTATTATGCCCTTCACAGTTTTCATTCTATAGAACTTTAAAGATAGGTACCCTAGAAAGAGTGCCATATTGAAATAAGCTTGGAAATTGCTACATACCTTAGCTCCCAGAGTCCCATGTGCCCCAACACCCAAACTTGGAGATTTTTATTTTAAAGGCTCTCAGAAACCCCACAGTAAATAATTCCTTTGACCTTGTTTAATTTCTCAAATGCCCTTAAGCATGGCATCCACATGCAGTCTGCCTCCACTCACAAAAAAAGACAGTCCGAGAGATAATGTTTTGCAGGGTACTGATTTAGCATATGGACTCTCAAAATTATTGAATATCAAGGATTTTTTAAGATATAAGGACATTTCAGCCATAATTATAGAATGTAAGGCATTAAAATGAATTACTGGAAAAAAAATTTTGGTGTATTCCCCCTCGCAATCCTAGTACTTAGGAAACTTCCTGCTTGTCCCACTGATGGCCCAGTTGAGAGTAGTAGGGTTATTTTCTAGAGAATTTCAGTGATTGGAATATATAAAGACCCCTAAAAGGAGCAGTTTAGCATCATCTCAGCTACAGGATAAGACCATTAGAGTAGTTTAGGCCCAAAGTACAATAAATACTTGTAGAGTCTTTTTTCTTTTCTTTTTTTTTTTTTTGGAGACAAAGTCTGGCTCTGTCACCCAGGCTGGAGTGCAGTGGCGCGATCTCGGCTCACTGCAAGCTCCGCCTCGTGGGTTCACGCCATTCTCCTGCCTCAGGCTACCGGGTAGCTGGGAGTACAGGTGCCCGCCACCACGCCCAGCTAATTTTTTGTATTTTTAGTAGAGACGGGGTTTCACCATGTTAGCCAGGATGGTCTCGATCTCCTAACCTCGTGATCCACCCACCTCGGCCTCCCAAAGTGCTGGGATTACAGGCATGAGCCACCGCGCCCGGCCACTTGTAGAGTCTTTAGATATTGTTATGTAGTCTTTGTTTCTGCAGGCTAGCAAGTAAAAATATATAGATTAACATCTTTCATACTGAAGTCTCAAACATGATTTAGTCTTCTGTGTGATGTGTGTCTTCTGAAAACACAAATCGTGAACACATTGTTCAACAAACTGAGAAATTTTAAATTCTAACTTTTCACAGATACTGGATGCTCCTTGAATTGTAGTGAAGGAGTTTTAGCTATGTGTTCTGAATCAACCTTTAGGTGGCTCCATTAAGTCATTGTGTAGATGCAGAATATCAAGTGAATACTGGATGCCAAAACAACACACACACCTTAGAGTGAGTTTTTTTATTTAATTAGCTAGGACTACACAATCTTATCACAGTCTTGTGGCTGCAAGGGGCAGAAAAAGATGCAGCATATGTCAACCCAGTATTTCCCCACCTCCGTAGAGTGCAGTGGAGTATTGCCCAGCTGCCACTGATACAGTTTATATAAGGTATTGTCTTCCTGAACCTACAAAAGCTCAGTTCTTACTTTGTTATGCCAGATGCTTACAGTATTATCCTTGAAGAAATTGCCCAATCCATGCACTTTTGTTTTGAGAAGTTATTATAAACATCAGAATTTTCATGGTTTCCTATTAAAGCTTTTCAGGGTCCTAAAGAGCTCATTTCCCCCCATAGTAACCCAGTTGCAGTCACATAGAATTTATGTGGCAATATTCACTCTTAATAAAGATTCTTCTTTTTAATGGAGTTTTGAAGAAAGTTATTTGTTTGCTTTCTGATATCTTCTTCCTATATTTTTATTATTAATGTTATGAATTATAAAAATTAAAAGAGTAAAGCCGGGTGCGGTGGCTCACGCCTGTAATCCCAGCACATTGGGAGGCCCAGGTGGGCGGATCACAAGGTTAGGAGATCGAGACCATCCTGACTAATAGATGAAACCCCATCTCTACTAAAAATACAAAAAATTAGCCAGGCGTGGTGGTGGGCACCTGTAGTCCCAGCTACTCGGGAGGCTGAGGCAGGAGAATGGCATGAACCTGGGAGGCGGCGCTTGCAGTGAGCCGAGATCGTGCCACTGCACTCCAACCTGGGCGATAAAGCGAGACTCTGTCTGAACAACAACAACAACAACAAAAAAAAAACAGTGAGGGGGTAAGAGTCTGCTATTAATTCATTGATTTTTTAATAAAATGAACTTTATTTTGTTTTCGAATTATAAAAGGAGTTCAAGCTCGTTCCAGAAAAATCAGAAAGCACACAGAAACAAAAGAATGAGCATATGGGAAACTCGTGATCCCACTCACCAGGAGATGACCACCATTAAGACCTGGTACTCTGTGTCTTTGCAGATCCCTTCCTCTTCCATGCTTCATTTACAAAACTAGGCTCACACCGGTTATGCTATAACCCACAACTTGTTTTTTCTTTTATTTAGCAATCAATATGGTGTAATGTGGGAGAAAAATAACATCTCTGGAAAACTATGTTTTAAAAGCAGTTGATTAATTTGAGATATGTAATAGTTTATATAGAGAGTTATGCATGGAATGACACATATATTACACATACATGTATGTATGTTTTGCCAGAATTTCTCCAGGAAGGCTATAACAATTTGTACCCTCACAACAGTGTTTGCCTTTTGGGTTTTTTATTTTTGTTGATGTTTACCAATTCATTTTAGAAATATATATAGAGAGGGAGATGAAATTGCATGTACCAACTTAAAATGTGGTAGTTGACCATCCCGTCTTTTCAAAAATAATTTATTTTCATACCTTGATTCTTAAACATTGCTAACAATGTATTCAAAGTTTAAATCTCAAAGTATTTGAAAATTATTTTTTAGTTTAGCTGGATAATATAATCGTCAGATTCAAATATCTAATTTTTGTGGGTTTTTGGTACCTGAATTTTAGACTTTTTAAATGTCAAATTAGGTACATAAAATGAATGTTCAATTACTATATATTTACTCTGATCATCATGAGCAAACCTCATTTTTTACACAACTTTAATTTTATCATAATGTTTATCTTAGTTGCAAAAGTAAACACGGTGGTGGTTTTAAAACGAGATAGGTTTTTATTAGCTTCACTCTATGTTTACCTAACTGGTCAGGCTGCAGCTCTCACTTTGCTTGCTGCATATTTTGATTAATGGCCCCTTGGCCTTGTTCCAGAGTATACTGATTATGGTCAGTGCACTTCAAAGATGATTTATTAATTGTGTTTGTGACCCAAAATAATTAAATAAAGATTGATCATATGCATTATTATAGATTTGCCAATAAAATCAACAGTCACACTTTAAGATAATGTTTGCCTGAAAGGATTTTTTAAATATACAAAAACGACAAAAATTTTTTTTAAATGTATTCTGTATTAAAAACAGATTTATGGCCTCTTAAAGCATGATTATTAAATGTATCATAGGCTTGGTCTTATAAGTGCATGAATTGTAAGTTCTACTTTAACATAATTTCAAGATAATGTGTTTCATTGGAGCTTACATAGGTGTTTTAAAAAAATATTTCCATGTTTACAACTCACCCTGGGAACAACCCTTACTACAATTCCCCCAGGCTATTACATACATTTAAATCTTAAATTACTGACAGACTCAGATGTCTGTTTAAAAAAAAAAAAAGTGTTTATAGGAGGCTTTTATAATCTTTCCGAGTTTTAAGTAAAGGGGATTTATCATATGTTTCATATATGTTATACTCCTGTCATTTGAAAGACTGTGATACATAAAATTTCTCTAAATTTGGTTTGATAATAGTATTGTTTCAGGCATTTTAAGCACTCTACCAACATAGACTAATGTGTAAAATATTCATTGTACATGGCCGGCAAAGTTATTAATCAAAGGAAATGACTCCTTGCTCATAATTTATGGTTCAGTATTAAAGGAAAAATAGGAGGTATATTTTTTTTGGTATACTTTACCCAAAATTTACACTGTAATGGTGAAATTCTATAACTTAAATCATCTAGTATGATATGTAACTCAATGTAAAGTAAGTATTTGGTCCATAGTAAAACATTATGAAATAAAATATTTTATCCCACTAGAAGTGTAGACTGTTTCATGTTGCCTGAAAAGTATAAACTAGTTATGCCAAAATAAGAAGATACAAACCCCAAAAGTAACAGATGTCAGCAAATGGAAGAAAGAAATCAGATATGAGAATAAAAAATAAACCTAAGAAATTAAAAATATATAATGATCCATTAGTATTATTCAAGGACTTTGTTTGTTTTTGGAAAATTTTTAGTAAAGGACAAAAGCACAAACATGCTTTGTTTAAACATCATTATTCAAAAATACTTCTAGTAAAATTTTAGGACATAATATTTTGTTTAATTGAAAATCTTTTATAATAACCTTGTTTCTAAACAATTTCTAAAACTTATTTCTCTAGATCAAATATGTATATGTTACTTTGTAAAATGTTATTTTTGTAATAAATGAAGATAAATTACCAGTGTATTAGATAAAGCAGTGTTTTTATTCCCACCATTATTGAATGTTTGTATGGAGTCACTTCGAGAAATACAGAAGAAGAAGTTGACACAGCCTCTGTCTTTGTCTTTGTATGTGAATAGAACAATGAAGGAGGAGTAGTGAATAGCACACATATGTTGTTTGCTTTTGGACTACATTTCATTTTCTGACAAACTATCTTTAATATGTATATGGCTCACTATAATATGTCTAGATTGTGCCAGATTCCATAGTAGGTATGAAAGCTATGAAATTTCAGAGGAAGGAGAGTTGCTAATCTTTTTGGAGGTATATGGAATAAGGAGATAGGATAAAATCAGAGAAGACTGACCAGAAGGAAGTATTCTTTGAGTCTGGCTTTGGAGTTGAATGTTGTTTCCAAAGGCGTAAACACCTGAAGTGGTGTTGAGTTTGGCTTTGAAGATGAATGTTATTTCTAAGGGCGTAAACTGAAAGAAAGAGAGTTCTAATTGAACCCAATCCACAGCATCCCCCTATTTCTTTTAGTAAGAGAACTCCTTTCCACCACCTGCTCTATCCACAGAGTTTAACAGTGCATATGCCTACCAACCTAGAGGCTACAATTCCCAGCCTCACTAGCAGTGATGGGTGGCCATGTGGCAAAGCCATTGCTAATGAGATATAAATGGAAATGATATGGACAATTTGGGGATCTTGCCCATAAAATGATTGGACATACATTCCTATGTCTCTTTCTTCCTTCTCAGCCATCTTAACATTTAAGGAAACCATGGTAGGAGATGGGAAAGCAAGATAGGAGGAATCATGGTCCCTGGACAGTCTCAGAGAGCAGGGCAGCATACCTACCATGGACCACCCAGCTACCTCTGAACTGTTGCATGAGAAGAAGAAATGTCTAGCTTGATCAAAGCCATGGTGGTGGTTTGTTTTTTTTGTTGTTGTTCTCTTTGTTAGAGAAATCTGGAATAGTCCCTTACTAAAAAGAAGGACTGTCCTGTCAGGGGAACAGATTGTATAAAACAAATGCATGGAGAAAGAGTCTGAAAGATTGAGGACCAATGCCTATATCATTGAGGTGCTTAGAAATATGAATAAAGCGGGCAAGGTAGGCAGAACATAGAGCACAAAGAGACTTAGATGCTAAACTTATTTATTTGGACTTCTTTTATGAATGCTACAGGGAACTGTTAAAAGATTTTGAGTCAAATAGTGGCATAATGAACAGTGCTTTACAAAAATTTTCCTGGAAACCATATATTGGATGGAAGGAAAGTTTATGGGTTGGCAGTAAAGACAGGAGGATACTCTAGTAGTAATCCAGGAAGAGTTATCTGAAGAATAGTGACTGTGATTGGTGTAAGAGTGAATGTGATTGGTGTAATAGTGAATGTGATTGGAAGGAACAGCAGGGATGAATTGAGAAACATTCGAGGTTGCTATCCTCTTACTACCAGAGATCTGGGAAGCCTCGTTGGTTGTTGAAAGCTATTTGGTAAACTTGGTCTTTACCAAAATAAATCATCTCTCTTAATTTAGAAATCAGCCTACCACAAAAGATGGATAAACAAAACCAGTCATGGGGATTGACTTCTCAAAAGACTGGAAAAGCTCCCTTTTCCATGCTGCTGTATTTATATACTCAAATATATAGATTGTGATGCGTTAATATTATATCATTTTACATCATTTCATTTATTTCACTATTGAACTTAATGCACCTATAAGTAATTTATCAGCAAGCTTTCTTCAAATTGTGCTCTAAGAAGGGTTACTCAGGAAGGTGTATTGTAGCCTCTGAAAACCTTCCTTGTCATAGAGGTTCTTGTTTGCTCCAATCACAGGGAATATTTTCTCTGGACATGTGTTTTGATTGTGATCTGAAGGCATGGGGTTTCTCTTACTTGGGGATATATGATATCCTCCTTATGGAATACAGAGAAAATCAACTTTTTCACTGACACATTCTGTTATGGATATAGTGCTGATTTTAAAGAGTATTTTCCCTAGGACCATGATATATGATGTTCTAGAAATTTCCCAACTTTAGAAAATAAGATATGAATTGAACAGATCAATTTAGCAAACCAATGAAGTAATGAGATATTAATATAAAACCAAATGGACCTATATATCCCATTTCAAGAAAATCATGAAAATGATAATTTTCTCTTTATTGAGGTTTATTTTGGGTTAAGCAATAAATGGCACCATATAAAACATAGAAACTGTTGGAGAACATTTTATCTGTTCTCAACTGCTATGTGGGCAAATAAGGCAGATGAAAATCTCAGTGTTCTCACTGAATAATAAGATGGTCTGTGAGGTCTCAAGTATATTTTTGGAGTGTTCCATTTAAGCTGTCAGGAACATACACCAATAACTTCCAGAAGAGGAAAACAAACCCATCATAGTAATGAAAATTTGGCATTACACATTATCCTTAGACAATGGTTATAGGCCTCTGCCTTTTATTTCCACTTTAATATAGTAATGATGTACCTACTATGTGCCAAGCACTGTGTCCCATGCTGGGACTAAAGCACCAAACGAAAGAGACCAGGTGCTTTCCCTCAAGGAGGATAGGATGTAATTTCAGAAACACACCAATAAATAATTGGTGTACAGTGTGATAATGAGGCCACATGGTGTAATAGTTCCACGTACATCTAGAATGCCCAATTAAAATGAATACTAGAGGGAGGCACAAATAACAAAGAAAAAAGTTGTTACTGTTTTTCATTAACCAAGGATGGATGCACAGATAAGTAACTCTAGGTGAGAAAATATATTACATTTGATAGAGTTCAAAAAATAACCTGAAATTGGGAATTCAGTAAAAATAGACAGTTACAAAAAATAAAATATTATAAAGTAGCATAACCTAACACATAGTAGATATTCAATAATTACCAAGTAAATGAAGTAACAAATGGACCTTTTGTATAATACAGGAAATAAAATATTAAGTTGATCTAACTCAGCAGAATCTTCCCCTTTTTGGAAAATGGTACTACATCTGTACTAGAGGTCCCCAACCTTTTTGGCACCAGGGACTAGTTTTGTGGAAGACAGTTTTTGCATGAACCTGGGGTGGGTGGGGGGATGGTTTGGGGATGATTCAAGCACATTACGTTTGTTGTGCATTTTATTTCTTTATCTATTACATTGTAATAGATAATGAAATAATTATACAACTCGCCATAATGTAGAATCAGTGGGAGTCCTGAGCTTATTTTCCTTTAACTGGATGGTCCCATTTGGGGATGCTGTGAGACAGAGATTATCAGGCATTAGATTCTCATAAGGAGAACACAACCTAGATCCCTCACATGCACAGTTCACAATAGGGTTTGTGCTCCTCTGAGAATCTAATGCTGCTGCTCATCTAACAGGAGGTGGAGCTCAGGTGGTAATGTGAGTGATAAGAGGCAGCTGTAAATATAGATGAAGCTTACTTACTCACCCACCACTCACCTACTGCCATTCAGCCTGGTTCCTAATAGGCCATGGACCAGAGGTTGGGGACCACTGGACTATACAGCAACTAAAGCCTGAAATTTAAGAATTATCTTTAGCTTCTTCTTTTCTCTCACCCCTAGCTCTACTTCATTTGTCAGTCTCATACTTTATGCTTCTAAAATATCTTAGAATTTAATCTCATGTTATCTATTTCTGCTACCACTAACCTAGTCTAAGCTATGATCCTTTTGCATGCATGACTGCAACCTACTCCCTTTTTTCCCCATTTCCACTTCTCTGACCTCTAAACTGTTTTCCACATAGTGAACTTCTGAAAACACAAATTGGATTATATCTTTATACTTTTCCCTATGTCTCCAGACTTGCCATCCGTTTCCTGGAGTATTCCAGTGCCTTCCCATTGTACTTAGTCTAAACTCATTACCATAGGTTATATGCTCTGAATGACCTTCCCCCTGCATCATCTTGAAACAAATTGTGTGATTTATTCATTTCTTTGGGAAAAAAAAAAATATATATATATATATATATGTTTGAGACAGATTCTCACTCTGTTGCCCAGGCTGGAGTGCAATGGCAAGATCTCGGCTCACTGCAATCTCTGCCTCCTGGGTTCAAGCTTTTCTCCTGCCTCAGCCTCCTGAGTAGCTGGGATTACAGGTGCCCGCCACCATGCCCAGCTAATTTTTGTTTTTAGTAAAGATGGTTTTGCCATATATTCGAAGACAGAAGGGGTTTTATTTAGCCCATTTAATCACCTACTAACTAAAATGCATTCCTGGATTGTCTTTCACAGTCACCGTGAACCTGATTGAAATTTTTTGTTGGTTGAAGTTACCTGAAATTTTGAAAATTCTTATTTCTCCTGATATTTATATTATTTTACTTAATTGCTTACTGCCTTTTGGCATCTTTTGAAACTTGAAAATTATTGTAATCCTGTTCTACATTTCAAATAATTTACAATGATAGGGAATTGAATTCAGTAACTCATTCTGAATGTTTGGAATATCATAGATTATTCTATACTCTAAGAATCCTAAATTTATTACTAATTATACTCCCATTTGAATTACAAGCAATAGAGGAAATAATGTCAATCTAAAATAGAATAAAGTCATTGTTTTTTTGTTTTCTTTTGTTTTGTCTACTTGTTTCACAAAAGTATTGTTATAATATTGGAATGGAATGTATTTATTATCTAATCCAAAATAATAATATATGGCACGTAACTATTACATCAGTGCTTTGTGGGACAAAAAGGCATATTACTTTAAATGAGAGCCCATTTTATCTGGTAATGTCTACTCTTTCATCACAGTTTTGCCTTCTGTATTATATCAGATAAATCTACATTAAAGTCACTCATATAAAATAGAGTCATGTTGAGTACATAAAATGTGTACAAATGCATCATATTCTCTCTGTTCCCCTCGCCTACATAAAAAAGGGGGAGGGAAGAGAGAGAGAGAAAAGGGAACAATTTAAATAGTGCTGGGCATTCTAGTCCAGCATATGCCCAGGAGTGGAAATAAAATGGAAAACATATATCTCCTTTCCCTAGCTGTTTTGGAATTCCCACTATCTTTCTATTATGTGAGCACTGCATTTAAAGATAAACCTGTACATGCAACTAAACACAAGGCAACCATGTAACATTTTCTACTGCTTCATGGAAAACAAATAGCCATAAATCCCAAAATAGGAGGAAACCTGTTGATCCTGGGGTGCTGGACCAATTGAAATTTGTATAACATGCTGGACTATAGTATTTTCCTAAGGAATTTTTCAGGATAATTTGATTTTCACATTAAAACCTACAATTAGAACTCTATCACTAAATTATATATAATTCTATTTAACTTGAAGACCTTTTTATGCTCTGTGTTTTTTCTTCTGCAAGCTAAAAGAGCCTAAGTTTGTAACATTCTTGCATATAATATTGTTGTCACACGTCAATCTCTTAGTTGGATTTGCTTTTCACTTAATGCATATAATTTTCCAGTGTTCCATTAAACTCATGCCCCCCACCAACTCCTGTTTATATCTCAGACATGGTGTGATCTTTACAGAAAATAATGGGATACTACACTTCTGTTAGTGTGGGGTGTTCCCTTGTTGTTACACCTTTTTTAAAATTATTATGTATTATACTTTAAGTTCTGGGGTACATGTTCAGAACATGCAGGTTTGTTACATCGGTATACATGTGCCATGGTGGTTTGTCACACTCATCAACCTGTCATCTAGGTGTTATGCTACATATGCATTAGGTATTTGTCCTAATGGTCTCCCTTCTCTTTCCCCCCACTGCCCAACAGGCCGTGGTATGTGATGTTCCCCTCCCAGTGTTTATGTGTTCTCATTGCTTAACTCCCACTTATGAGTCAGAACATGCAGTGTTTGGATTTTTGTTGCTGTGTTAGTTTGCTGAAAATGATGGTTTCCAGCTTCATCCATGTCCCTGCAAAGGACATTAACTCCTTCTTTTTTTATGGCTGCATAGTATTTCATGGTGTATAAGTGCCACATTTTCTTTATCCATTCTATCATTGATGGGCATTTGGGTTGGTTCCAAGTCTTTGCTATTGTAAATAGAGTTGCAGTAAATGTACATGTGCATGTGTCTTTATAGTAGAATGATTTATAATCCTTTGGGTATATACCCAGTAATGGTATTGCTGGGTCAAATGGTATTTCTGGTTCTAGATCCTTGAGGAATCACCACACTGTCTTCCACAATGTTTGAACTAATTTACACTCCCACCAACAGTGTAAAAGCATTCCTATTACTCCACATACTCTCCAGCATCTGTTGTTTCCTGTTTTTTTAATGATCGCCATGCTTAGTGGCGTGAGATGGTATCTCATTGTGGTTTTGATTTGTATTTCTCTAATGACCAGTGATGATGCGCTTTTTTTCCTATGTTTGTTGGCCACATAAATGTCTTCTTTTGAGAAGTATCTGTTCATATCCTTTGCCTACTTTTTGATGGAGTTGTTTTTTTCTTGTAAATTTGTTTAAGTTCCTTTTAGATTCTGGATATTAGACCTTTGTCAAATGGATAGATTGCAAAAATTTTTTCCCATTCTATGGGTTGCCTGTTCACTCTGATGATAGTTTATTTTGCTGTCCGGAAGCTCTTTAGTTTAATTAGATCCCATTTGTTAATTTTGGCTTTTGTTGCAATTGCTTTTGGTGTTTTAGTCATAAAGTCTTTGCCTACATCCTAAATGTTATTGCCTAGATTTTCTTCTAGAGTTTTTATAGTTTTAGGTTTGACGTTTAAGTCTTTTAATCCATCTTGAATTGATTTTGGTATAAGGTGTAAGGAAGGGGTCCAGTTTCAGTTTTCTGCATATGGCTATCCAGTTTTCCCAGCTCTATTTATTAAATAGGGCATCCTTTCCCCCTTGCTTGTTTTTGTTAAGTTTGTCACAAATCACATAGTTGTAGATGTGTGGTGTTATTTCTGAGGCCTCTGTTCTGTTCCATTGGTTTATATATCTCTTTTGGTGCCAGTACCATGCTGTTTTGGTTACTGTAGCCTTGTAGTATAGTTAGCAGTCAGGTAGCATGATACCTCCAGCCTTGTTCTTTTTGCTTAGGATTGTCTTGGTTATATGGGCTCTTTTTTTTCTGTTGTTCCATGTGGCCGTTACACCTTTTATTCCTGAGTTATCATGACTTTTCTAGTTGTAGATGCTGCTGCTCCTGTGTCAGGACTTACCACTATGTGAGCAAGCTACTTAATGAGTCTATGCCTCAATATTATAATTTATAAAATGGGAATAGCAATACCTACCTCGTTAAAATTAAACAGATGACAATTATATTATGCCAGGCACATGATAAATGTTCAATATTAGTAAATGCCTCAACTCTTGCTCTTGTTCATTTTGTTTTCCTTTTCCAGCACCCAACTGTCTAGGTTTGAATGTAAATGTCTTCCAAGTCAGATTAATTACTTGTGGAAAAATTACACTACAAAAGCATTTGTCTTTGTTATGTTTGATAGTTTATAATCTGATGATTTTTGTAATCTGAAATTCCAGAATAATTACAAAATACCAAGTGTTGTGTTATGTAACTTTTGTACGTTCCCTGCTCATACCATGTACTTTGTGTATTTTGAAATCATAAGCATCTCTTCAACAAATATTTGCTGAGTACCTAATGTGAGCCAGACAGTGACTTAGGCACAGAAGAGAGAAAACATGGTGGTGAGCAAAACAGCTGAGATTATGTTTTAGTGGTGTGATACAAGTGAAAAAGAATAAATAAACATGGACACACTATAAAATAATAAAGAATTATGCAGATAATTAAGGTGATGCAAAAGATAGTAATGAGGTGGTTCCTTTTTATATAGAATGGTCAGGAAATTGGCATTTAAGCTGAGCCTAAATGACAAGCAGACTTCCTGCAAAGATGGAAAGAAAGGTAATGCAAAGGCCCTCAGGCGAGCAAATCCATTGTATTGAAGGAGTAGAAATATGTAGTGGGAATGAGAGGGAGTGGTATGTGATGTATGTATCAATGAAATAAGCCTCGAGGGTCAATGGTCTTTAAATTTTATTCAAAGTATAAGGGTAAATTTTAAGGGCAATGACATTGACTGATGTTTGTTTTTAAAAGATTGCTATTAAAAGTATGTGTAACATGGATTTGGAAGTAGGGAGTTATCACTGTGTTGAAAATGGATTTGGAAGTAGGGAGTTTGTGATCACAGACAGATCAGTTAGGAGGTTTTAACAGTAGTCCAAGTGGAAGTCGGTCTTTGAGTAGGCTAATAGAGGACCTAGTGAATTCTTAGATCATGCATATGTTTTAGCAGTAAAGTTCCCAAGACTTGCTAGTAGGTTTGATTTAGAATAAGGGAGAGAGAGGAATCAGAAGGATTCCTATGTTTTAGCTTGACAAACTGGGTAAATGGCGCAGCTTTCAGACATGGGAAGAACTGAGAAAGAAACAGCTTTGCAGGTCATAAAAATAGATGGCTCTGTTTTGGCTAGGTTAGGTTTTAGAAACTTAACAGACATCACAGCAGAGATACCAAGATATATATGAATCTAGAATTCCTGCGATAAGTGAGGTATAGAGATAAAGACTGGAGAGTCCTAGACATTTTGGATTTATGACCGTGATTTTAAAGTGAGCACAGACAGCATAAGTGGCTGTTTGTCTTCAACAATGTGTGGATGGTTCCTAATGTGTAGATTTACACAGCAAATACAATGAAAGTAAAGGAAGGGATTATTGTGGTGTCAGATTTACATGCATGATTCTTTAATGCATTGTAGCATTTGTGGAAAAATGAATACAGTTGGTCTTTGAATAACTATTTTGTTGATTATACCTGGATTTGATAACCAGGTGATTCCTTCCTGGTCTCTTAACTCAATTTTAGAATGATCCCAGAACTGGATTTAAATACAGACAGTCCTTGATTTACAATGGCTTGACCTAGGATTTTTTGACTTTATGATGGTGCAAAAGCAATATGCATTCAGTAGAAACTCTACCTTGAATTTGAATTTTGGTCTTTTCCTGGACTAGCGATATGTGGTGCAATACTTTCTCAAGATGCTGAGCCAAATCATTTAACACACAGAGCCTATTTTAATAATGAAGTGTTGAATAACTCATGTATTTTATTGAATACTGTACTGAAAGTGCTCTGAGCATATCCAAGATAGGTTAGGCTAAGCCATGATGTTTGGTAGATGATATGGTTTCAATACTCGTTTCTTCCAAAATCCACGATGACATTTAATCCCAAATGTGTCAGTATTGAGAGGTGGGACCTTTAAGTGGTGTTTGGTTTGTGAGGACTTTACCCTCATGAAGGGATTAATCCATTCGTTTATTAATGGATTAGTCATTCATGGATTAATGCATTAATGGGTTATCATGGGAATGAGGATGATGGCTTTATAAGAAGAAGAGAAATCTGAGCTGGCATGCTCTTCCCCCTTGCCAGGTGATGCCCTGAACAATCTCAGGATTCTACAGAGGCTTCACCCATAAGAATGGTCTCTCCAGATGTGGCCCCTCAACCTTAGACTTCCCAGGATCCAGAACTTCAATAAAGAAATTCCTTTTCTTTATAAGTTGCCGTTTCCTATTTAATATACCTAACCTAGTGTCTTTGTGTGTTTTCTGTTGCTTATAACAGAATCTTGTTAGAATTTGTTGCTTATAACAGAATCGTGTTATAATTTTTTGCTTAGAACATTTTCAATTTGTGATGGTTTTATTAGGATGTAACCCATCATAAGTGAAGGAGCATCTATATATTTAGTATTGGAGGAAAGTTCTAAGAGGACATAATTAATTTACTTAAATCACACTTTATATTGAACTCATCTATCTATGTAGAATCAGTGAATCAAAGGAATTTGTTGGGAACCTTTCAAGTTGTAGATTCTGATTTCATAGTTTAGTCAGGCAGAGAAAACAAAGATATGTGAAACCATAATAGAGCAATTATTTGGGTAACTGTGATAGTCATTAGTTCTGTTCACCAAATATTTCCAGCTCTCTGCCTTCTGGGCACATGATGAAATTGCACTTCACAGCTATCTTTGAGTAAGACTATATTAGTTCTTGCCAGCAAGTTTGATTAAAAGTGACATGTGTGACTTCTGAGCCAGAGAACTTTTTTCTGCCATAGCAACTGGCAAAGTTGGTGGCTGCCCTGTCGTCCTGGATCCTGGAGTAAGAAGACAGCACCGAGTGGAGCCCTCAGGCTGCCCACGATGGACATACAACAGAATGAAAAATTAAAGCTTTGTCATTTCAATCCACTGAGATGTTGGGGTATTAGTTACTGTATATAACCTGACCTATTCCAACTGATAGTTAGAACTATAGCATATTTTTAGCACCATCGTACTCCTGTGTCCATTTAAAAATAAGAAACCATAAGACAACATTGGTTGAAAGTTTAAAATCATTACCATGAAGTGAATATTGACACCTTCACTGTAAGCAGTATAGTCAGAATGGTTGTTTAGCTACCTTGTTACAAATTTATAAGTATGTAACACATTTCTAAATGTTACAATCTGGGAATTTTTTTTTCTGTCTGTACCAGTATGATTGTCTAGTACAGAAACTTTAGGATAGCTATACATTTTTTGATGTTTTTGCAAAAATAATTTAATATCTTGTTTAAGAAAAATACAGCATTTTCATTTAATATCATGTTTAATAAAGAAAATAATATCTTGTTTAATAAAGCATTTAATATTTTGTTTAATAAAGAAAAACACATTATTTTCAAGCAGGTAGTAGTAGTAGATTTTATTATTTACAGAGCTGTTCAACAAATGCTCTTTTATAAGCTCATCAATTTACCAGTCAGACAAATGGAGTCAAGCTCCCATCCAGAGGTTAAGAGAGAAAACACTCAGAGGTTTCACATCACTTCACCCCACCTAATGACTTCACTTTCCATTTGACTTGTTGTCTGGCTCAGTTAATTATTGAACTAAAAAAATGTATTAACCAAATTGAAGCAGTAGTCTTCACTCCCACTAAATATGCAGAGTTTAACCACAATGCAGATGATCTGGAAACATAAATTAATTTTAGTCATAGAATTTTTGAGGTAGAAGTATAGTAAGAAAGACTTTTCTTTACTAAATATATCAATATTTATCAAAAGTGATATATCTTTTATTTTGATATTAGATATATCAAAATTGATATATCTAAATATATCAATATATCAAAAAGTGATAAAATAAGACAGATATCATTAAATAGTGATATCTGTCTTAGTCCATTTTTACTGCAATAATAAAACACCATAGTCTGGGTCATTTATAGATAAATAGAAATTTACTTCTGTAGTTCTGAAGGCTGAGAAGTCTAAGATCAAGGGTCTGGCATTGTGTCTCATGAGGGCTTTCTTGCTGCATCCTCACAAGGTTAAAAAGGACAAATGCTATGTCTTCCCATGATGGAAGGCAGCAGCGCAAAAAAGGGCCTAAACTAGTTTTCTCCAGCCCCTTTTTTAACTGTACAAAAAATAAATAAGTTAACATTATTAAGTTACTACTTAAGTCTTTGTGTTGTTTTTTAAAAACAATCAGTTTGAGGGCAGGTGCGGTGGCTCATGCCTGTAATCCAGCACTTCAGGAGGCTGAGGCAGGTGGATTACCTGAGCTCAGGAGTTTGAGACCAGCCTGGGCAACATGGTGAAACCCTGTCTCTACTAAAATACAAAAGAAATAAGCTGGGCGTGGTGGCATGTGCCTGTAATCCCAGCTACTTGGGAAGCTGAGGCAGGAGAATTGCTTGAACATGGGAGGCAGAGGTTGCAGTGAGCCAAGATCACGCCACTCCACTCCGCCTAGGCAGCAGAGCAAAACTCTGTCTCTAAAAAAAAAAAAAAGATATATGTATATTAAATATATTATATATATTTTATATATTATATATTTTATATTTTTATATATAATATATATTTTATATACAATATATTATATATTGTATTATATATTATATATAGTATATATTTTATATGTGCTATATATTATATAGTGTATATATTTTATATATTATACATAGTACATATATTTTATATATATATATAAATTTGAAACACATTATTGAAAGTGAATACACACAATAAATTGAAAAATAGGGATGCGTAGTGCTGGATACGTATCAACCAACTTATCTTCATCTGTTGCCTGCTGTTATAGACAAAATTTGACACACAATTAGCATATTGACAGAGCAGCCAGAATACTTAGGAGAAAGTGGCAAACTACTAGAAATATAGCTTAAAGCTCTGGATCAATCACCAGAAATACTAAAAATAAAACTTAAAAAAAATTCACTGTTTATCTGGGGACTAACCACACTATGGCACTGAATTATCTACTACTCACAAAACAATTTTTAAAATATCAAAAGTGCCAGAGAACCTTCATTAACATTGTTTTTAAGTCAAAGTTTTTAACTTTAAATATACGATGATAACTCAAATATCCTAAGCCATATGGCAGGCCCTATCACAATAAGTTACAAATAGTCTGAATTTAATAACTTAAGTGTGATATGGTTGCTTTAATACATACTGTGTGAATATCTTAATTAACCTCTTTCAGGTAAGGTGATAATATTAAAAGATTTAAATTTACAGTTTCAATTTCTGCTCAGAAGAATGATGTCAGTATTCTAGCAATAGTGATGGCATCCCTTTATTGTAAATGCAGAACATGATAATGTCTGTATAAGTGAATCTATATTCTATGTGCAAGTTTTCAGTGGTGCAAGTTTATAACCAAAGCTGGGTTTAACAAATGCTTTCTGACTTCTGAAAACATAAAAATGCTTGCTAAAGTGAACAAACTAAAGTTAAAAGTCAGTGACACCAGTTGTTTTTTCCCTTTATGCATGATGAACTTCATGAAGCATTAACTCCTGAGGTATATTTGTTTCTGGACCATACAGCTTACATGCTCTTCTTTCAAAGGCAGCTACCATCTGCTTTATGACTTCATCGAAAAACAATGTGGCAAATTGAGAGTGTAGAAGAGATTGAAATTCAAAAGAAATTGAAAAATCAGAGGTACACATTTTTGAGTAGCCCGGAAGACCTGGGCTAAAACACCAGTCTCCAAATGATTGAGAAGTTTCCCATCAGTACAGGATACCTTTCCGAAATGAGGTTTCACCAAGGTTACTACTGATGTATATTGCCCCAACACAGGTGGAAACCCAATTTCTAATTGTGTTTTGCAATATGCAGATCTCTGATACTACATCTGATATTTTACACCAAGGAATGAAATGCTTGTAATTCTCTATTCCTGATACTACATCATGCACTTCCTGCATGTTTCCTGAATGTCTTATAATTCTTCTCTCTGAATATTCTTTCCTTTTGTTTATTAATGGTGCCACGATTTTGAAGAAAGTTCTTGCACATGTCTCCTTAGGCAAAACTGAGGTATGCAGTAGAAAAGTTCTGCTCATCAGTATACCACAGGAAGCTAAATATCTGATATTCTGCCCAGGCCCCTGCACTGGAGCCCACACTCTGACCACTGTAGCCTACTTCAGATGGCATCCCAAGACCACCCTTCTAAGTCATGAGGGCAGAGCCCTCATGACTTAATTACTTCTCCCAAAAGGCCCCACCTCTTAATATCACCTCATTGGGGATTAAGCTTCAACATGAATTTGAGAGGGTCACCATCGTTCAAACCATATCAATCTGCTTATCTGTTGTTTAGTTGCAAACTGGCATAGAAAGCCAAATGAAGTATGAGGGACTTTATTCACGGTCAGTGTGTATGCCCACTGTGTATCTCATCAGGATTTCTCTATATATCCTCTTTCCTGGAGTTTCTTTTAGTGCAAGGTTTACCTACACTACATGATAGCTATAGGAAAAAATCCTGGTATTTCAAGCTAATGTTTGTGAAGAACATCTCCTGTATCTTATGACTTGCAAAATAAATAGCATTCCACTCAAAAGATATCTTGCAATATTGGTATAGTTAGTTATAAGAATATCAAGCAATATAAGGTAGGAGACCTGGGTTCAGGTTTCAACTGTGTAATTTAGTAAACCATATGACTTTTTAACCTCTTTCAACTCTGTCTCGTTCTTTCCATGCCTCCTTCACTGCTTTGATTTAAGCCCTTCTTACATAGCTCCCTTTCAGACTTGACTCCAATACAGCTGCCAGAGTGATCCTTCTAAGATGTTAATCAGTGTCAAGTCTTTTTAATGAGTCCCTACAGTTCTCAAGATAAAGTTCCAACCCCTGAGTTTAGTATACACAGGCTTTCATGAGCTGTTCTTTCCCTAACTCCCTAGTCCTAAGATTGTAAAGTGAGACAGGCTGTTAGCAAAATGCAGCTCACATATGTGTTTGGTCGAGTTTGCACTGGTTGTTGTTTTTTTTTTTTAATTTTGTACCATCATTAATTTAAAAATTGAAACCTTTCATGGCTTTGGAAACTAGAAGATATTCCCTCACATGGTGGCGATTGGCTATACTGACTGTTCTCTTTAGAATGGACATTCACTCTTACATTTACTACAGTTTCCACCCACAAAGTTTTACCCCCTTATGTAACTTGTGGGCAATTTGCATTTGCCTCTGGCCCCATCTCTAACCACTTTTTTATGTTCATCATTTATAGCACTGAACTATGCCAAGTTCCTCCAATGTTGTCTGATTACCCTTGCCTGGAATTCTCTTCTGCCCTTTTCATTTCTTTGTCTCACTAAAAATGCCAAGTAACAAAGGTATTCCCCCCAAAGGGGACTATCTGCTTTTGATTAGCCACCTTCTTATAGAAGCTGACTGCTTGACAGATCACTATCCAAAGACAACAAAAGGCTCATCCAGTAGGCACCCAATGGCATTTAACAGGAAGGAAGTATTGGTGCTTCAAGGAGGACATTTATTTAGCCTTAATACTAACCTATTTGGCATCATAAGTAAGAGAAAGAAAAGATGAAGAAATATGTCAGGAATAGATTCTGATTCGAATGCTACAATTGGGGTTAGTTACCATTAAATAGCAGAATAGAAAATGGATGACTCCTATGGCAAATGGTTTGGGGAGAGACAGTGTCAAAGTTGCTTGGCATGACAATGAGTGCCTTAAAACCATTTGGCCTAGAAGTTTCACCTGCAAGAATTGGTCCAAGGAAAATAACCATGAATGTACACAAAGAACTGAATGATATTTATGATAGCAAAAAAAAAGAAGCAATTTAAATGTCCAACATTAGAAAATAGGTTAAGTCATTAGTTTTAAGACAGTACTTCTTAAAGTATAGGATTCCATAGGAGTGTGTTGACAACCATGTAAGAAAAGCCCCAGGCTCTTCATCACTACTAGAGTAGTTTCAGTTTTATGTGTTGTACACATTGAGGTTCCATGTGAGACTTTATTTAGAAAAACAAATCTGATCATAAAAATACAAATTTGAAAACCATTGGACTCTGTAAATTCTAGTAACTTATACAACAATATATATTTGGAAACATGTATGTTAACAGCTCAGGTAATCTTTGGGTAGTGACTTTTTTTTTTTTTTTTTTGGTTTTTGCTTGGATTTGTCTGTGTTTTCCATATTGTCTACAGCGAACATGGTACTTCTATAACCAGACAAAAAAAAAAAAAAAAAAGATGTTGCAAAAAACAAAAAAGGAATTGACAACAAATAGGCCACAAGCCACTGAAAATTTTCCAGCTTACCATTTTTGGCACTCAAATAATAGGTTTGTAAAGCTGCTGTAGTTATGAAATTTTCCCCCTAAGTATCATAGGTTATAAAGAACGTTGGAGATACAGTTCAACACCCTCATTTTACATTTGAAAAAACTATGTCCAAAATGTTTCACTTTGTTGACGCTAGAGCTTAGACCTTGTGGGCTTCTGATTCCATTGCTTTTTCTGCTATCCACCTAATTTATAAAATGGATATTCATAATTCTCATTTCTTCCATTTATGTCTACCTAGTTGGAGCATTATCATTGTGTTACTACTTTTTCCTATGAGTGAAAACCAGTATTTTTGAGGTGCCAGTGATCCAAATTTCTCTGTTTAAAAAAATTAGTCACAAACTAGGACATTAAAACAGGTCCAAAAGCTATCATATAACTAATTGTTCTGATTTACACAATCGGAGTTTTATAATTGACTTTATTCCACTAATTCATTAAATGTGTATGTTTAGTCAAATTTATAATTTGGAATTGAACTAAACTGACTCCAAATATTCTTACTGTTTTCATTCTCTCTTGGCATCTACAAGGAAGACATTAGGTACATGTTCCATGTGCCCCACCTTCCTTCTCAGACATGAATGTACTTGTGAAGCACTCTGTCTTGTATTTCAGGGTCTTAACTCATCTCCAAGTTATCTTACTATGATCACATTGATGTAACCCCCAAAGTAATGGCTTTGTGTAATATTTTCTACGTATGTATATATGTCAGGACTTTCCCATGGTTCCTTCTCATTTTAATGTTGAGAAGTGAAAACTGGGTATCCAGTCAAGCTTGGAGAATCTGAAGAAATAGTATGAGGTAATGTGTTTCAAATAAAGGAAATTGAGAAGATTCATAAACATAAGTCACTTGCCAAAAACCTTCTACCAACCCAGAGCAAAAAAAAAAAGTGAATAATTCATGATGAAAGGTAATCAAATACATAAAATACATAGAGATTTTAAAGGTGAAGTTGATAGTTTGTTATTGATGATCCTATTCATGAAAAAACTTAGAAAAGAGGGACTTTGTAGAGCACTCTTTTCATTTGACATTTAATTATTCTTTTGAAAAGTGAAATCAATATGCCCAATAACATATTAGATCTATAACCAACCACACGATATTGTACCTTAACTTAGTGACTAAGAATTTTTTTAACCATTTTCTCTAAGAATCCTAATGTTTTAATTTACTTAAAATGTAAATCAGATGTGTATCTCATAGAGAACATTTTTGTTAAAAGAATTGTAATTAAAACTGAAATCATTTATAAAGTTATTTTTACCAAAATAATTCTTTTGAACATCACATGTAAGAGATTTGGGGTGAATTTTTAAATATTTTTAAATGTCATAGTTTTATAACCTCTTCTGATGTAGTCATTCTCATTGTTTTCATGCACTTGGGCTGCGTGTGGTTCATTTACTCTAGGATTGAGCATAGAAGCTCATGGATGTAAAAGTGGAATTTGATTTGTAAACAATCAATTTAATAACTTGAATTTGCATGTAAATATATTTTCTCATGATTAATCCTTTGTTGACATAATATGTCAGTGTTTCCAAGGAAGCATTCACATTTAGGGATAACTATGCTATTACCTAAAAATTTCAATATAGAAATATTATTGTGACACCTCTTAAAGTTTTAAGTTAAATACTTATAGTATATGCTATTAGAATAGCACTACCTGATTATTTTCTAGATAATATTTAAGAATAATATTTTATGTATATATTAAACAGTACAGCTTTCAAAGCACACACAGAGATTACTTCATTTAATTTTGACATATACCCTGTGAAAGACAGAAATGAGGAAGATTATTTAAAAATTAGGATAGTGAGATTAGTGACAGAGTCAAAATTTCATGGCTGTTATTTGATAGGGCAGGCCTAGAACCTGATGCTTGCACAGGATTATTTCTGCTAATCTTTTAACCTCTATAAATGAAGGTGTGTATGCTAGAATTGTTTATAGCTTAATAAAAAGCAAGTTGCAGAATTGTACATATGTTATAAAGCAATAATATAAACAAAAAATACCAAATATTTTCCATTGTTACCTAAATAAATTTGTAGAAAGGTCACATATAAACTATTAAGATTGGTTATCTCTGGGGTATGTGGGGCTGGAATTGACACTGAGGGGTGTTTCAAAGGGGATTCTAGCCTTATCTGAAATACAATCTAAATATATTTCTGTATGGCTTGTGAAGTTAAAAATTTTTCATTTAACTTTAAGGAATGTACAGGTACACTGTGAGAGTTACTGAACTATACCAGGAAGGAGTGGGAATGGATAGAGAGGTAAATGGAATTGTTGCTGCTGTTTCATGAATAAAAACAGGTCATTACACTGTCTTTGGAATCCCTATGTAATTTTTTTTGTCTTGTTTTAACCTACTGGTTGGCAGAAATAAAGGAATCAAAAGATCATCTTTTCACAATCATTCTAATTTGTTCATAGTTTTGGGAAATATTCAGCAAAGATTAACTGGCCATGGTGCCATATTGTGCAACAAATTAATATCAGTCGCGGGGGGGGGGTTGTTTGTTTCATTGACAATAGCACTGGTAAATTAAAAGTAATAAATTCAGTTGAAACCACGTGTAATTCTGAGTCGTATATGTTCTGATCCCACTGGTAACTCCTTTGGGCTTTGTTCAGCGGGGTGGAGGCATGGTTCATGATTCCCTCCACTGTCACGTCACCCTCCTGGAATGTAGTAACTGATTTTCAAAAGCTGAAACCATGACTTTTCACAGGAGCTTGTTATTCCTTTTTTCAAAGTTTGTTTGAATCAGAAGTGGGATTAGTCTAAGATATCCCCTGTGCTTGGCATGTGTTTCTTTAGAGAAGCTAGCTGATCCAGCCCTTAATTCCTGGTTAGTAAGATAATAGACATAGCTGGGTGAGGTTCTAAAGATGGAATAATTTGGCACAACACATCTCTGGCTGAAATCTAAATGTGTCTCTTGAGACCAATGGACTGAATTGGTCTGTCTGCATGAATTTTACTTTCCTTTCTCAATTAATCAACTTCATGTCTGAAGTGTCTAAAAGAAGCTCTTCTCTGACTTTTCTGGCTCACACATTCACTTTTCTGTCTGACAGCTTGTCACCTTTATTCTAGGCCCAAAGCATCCAACAAGTAGTTTTTGCCCTTGGCTCTCTGATACGATTTTCCAAAATGTACACTTTATAATCCAGGAAATCCTCTGCATTCATGATAGCCATAACAGTGATGGCAATAATAAGAGCAACTAACATTTATTTAGCCCCATGTGATTATGGGGAACGGCAAGTCTGAAATATGTATTGCAAGCAGGCTGGCTGGAAAGTCAAATAGGAGTTAATGCTGCAGTCTTGAAGCAGAATTTCTTCTCTTGGAAACCCCATTTTTTGCCCTTAAGGCCTTTCAACTGATTGGATGAAGCCCACCCATATTTTTTGGGGTAATATCCTTTACTGAAAGTCAACTGATTGAATATATTAACTACATCAACAGAATAGTTCATAGCAACACCTAGAATAATGTTTTATTGAATAACTAGGTACTCTTACCCAGCCAGTTGATACGTAAAACTTACTATCACAAGCTAGGAACACAAAGTACATGAGAAGATTGAGAAGGAATGTTGAGAGAGGTGGACAGTGGAGGGTTATTGCAATAATGTGGATAACTGACGATGTGCACCTAGACTAAAGTTGTTGAGGACTAGATGAAAATTATGGGACAAATCTAAACAATGTGAAAGAGGTAGAGTTGACAGTATCTGATGACCATTTGGACAAATAATCAGTAGTAGGAGACTGCCACCAATAATAAATTCATTGACCATCAGTTTTCTAGTCTGGCCTGTGAAGCATTAAGATTCGTGTATGTTGCGTATCTAGGATTTGTTAGGCATACTGCCTCGGTGTAATGACAGAGTTTTTTAATGACTCTTCTCCAGCCCATTCTCCTGCCCTCTTACCCTGCCTTTTCACATCAACATATTCTTAGATAGGAAATTGAAAAAGAAAGGCATAAATTTTGAAAAGATCCATTAGTAGGCGTGGCATTCTGCCCATTCATAACGTTTCAGGGACAATATGAGAAAAGAAGAGAAACATCTTTTGTACAAAATCATTGGCTGAAGCTTAGCCATCTTGGCTTACAAACAGTCTAAAACCCAATATCCTAGTGTAACAGAGAGAATAGCACAGCTTTCTGTGCCTTATTTCACACGTGTTAATGTGAAGGAAAAAAATAAAGCAAGTTAATTTTATTAACGTTGATATTTGACTATGCCAACCAGAAAACTTACTATTTTATAACTTACAATAGTTTTATTTGCTTACATTATAAATGATTCAGAATGGAGATGGAGAGAGGTATATAGAAATCTAATCATAAACTCCTCATGATACATTTCCATTCATATAATATTCAAAAGACTGGAATTGCTTTCAATGTTTTGACCATCTGTATAGTGTTAAGTTCCTCCCTAAAATGTGTAATTTTCTTATTTGAACATGTTTTAAATGAATGAATAAATGCATGTCATATATTCATCTTTTTTCAAAAAACAAGTTTTTTGGTTTGTTGATTTTCTCAATTGTTTTCGATTTTATTGATTTCTGCCCTAATATTTATTATTTCTTTTCTTCTGCTTGCTGCATGCTTAAACTGCTCTTCTTTCTCTAGTTTACTAAGATGAAAGTGTAGGTTATTGTAGACCTTAGACCTTCTTTTCAAATATATGCATTTAAGGCTATAAATTTCCTCTCTAAGCACTGCTTTTGTGGCATCCCACACAGTTTGCTTACTTGTATTTTAATTTTCATGTACTTCCAAATATTTTTAAATTTTTCTTGTCTTCTTGAGCCATATGTTCAGAAGTATATCAATCTCCCAATATTTTGGGATTTTTCTGCTATCTTTCTATTATTGATTTCTAGTTTCATTTTCATTGTGGTTTAAGAACATACTTTTTATGATTTCTATTCTTCTTAATGTGCAAAAGTGTTTTTTATGGCACAGAATGTGGTCTGTCTCTGAATGTTCCATGTGAACTTGAGAAGAATATATATCATGCAGGTGTTGGATGGAAGATTCTATAAATGCCAATTAATCAAGTTTATTGATAATGCTATTCAGGACAACTATATCCTCTCTGATTTTCTGCCTACTTGATCTATCAGTTACAGAAAGCAGGGTATTGAAGCCTCCAACTCTAATAATGCATTTTTCTTATTCACCTTTCAGTTCTATCAGTTTTGCCTCGTGTATTTTGACATGCTTGTTAGTTGCATACAGGCTTAGGATTATTATGTCTTCTTGTCTATTATGTCTTTTTTGCCTGAAAAAGTCTTTATTTCTCCTTCACTATTGAAAGATAATTTCATTGAATATAGAATTCTAGACTGGTAACTTTCTTTCTTTCAACACTTTATATATTTCCCTCCACTCTCTTTTTGTTTACATGGCTTCTGATGACCACTGTAAATCATACCTTGTATCTGGGTATGTAAGATATTTTTTTACCCTCTGGCTTCTTTCAGCATTTTCTATTTGACTTGGGTTTTCTTTAGTTTTTAATATTCTATGCCTAGGGATATGTCAGTTGGGCTTCTGGTATGGTGTTCTCTAGGCTTCCTGAATATCTGAATTATGTGACTGGCATTATTTTTAGAAAATTCTTGATAATTATTACTTCAAATATTTTTTCTACTCTGTTTTCTTTTTCTTCTGGTATTCTGTTATATATATATATACTTTTTGAAATTGTCTCACAGTTCTTGGACATTCTGTTCTAATTTTTCATTCTTTTATCTCTGTTTCAGTTTATATCATTTTTTTGTTGACCTGTTTTTAAGCTTACTGATTATTTCATTGACTGTATTTAGTCTACTGATGAGCCCATAAAAGGTATTCTATATTTCTGTTACAGTGCTTTTGATTTCTAGCATTTCATTTTGATTCTTTCCTGCAGTTTCCCTGTCTCTACTTACATTACCCGTCTGTTCTTGTATATAATCTACTTTTTCCATTAGCATCCTTAATATATTAATCATAATTACTTTACCCTGTCTGATGGTTTGAACATCTGTGTCATATTTGAGTATGGTTTTGATGCTTGCTTCTACTCTCAAAACTACATTTTACTCCTTGCTTTCTGGAATGCCTTGTAATTTTCTGTTGAAAGCTGGACATGTATCAGGTGATAGGAACTGAAGAAAATAGACTTTTAGTGTAAAGACGTGCATTTAGGTAAGAATTGTGCTATATTTAATGCTTGTTGTAGCTGTAGGTGTCAGAGGCTTCAGATTCCCTCCTGCTGTCCTTGCTTTTGTCTCCGCTGTTAACTTTTCGCTTTCCTAAATTCTCGTCAGAGAGTCTGCATCATTCAGCTCTTTCAACTGCAATCCACTGTTATAATACTGGAGTCCTGTTGGTGTGGTGGTATGATGTGGGAGAAAAGCATTCTCGATTTTTATGATTAAATCTTAGTCTTTTAGCTGACCTGTACCTTGGGGACTGTGACTTCTACAAGTATTTCTCTGGTGGTGTACCTTTTTTTTCCCCTCTCAGGTGAAACAAGAATGGTGGAGGAGGTTGAAACAAGAGCAATATCCATAACCCACGTGGGATAGGGTTAACTTCTTTCCTAGAGAGTAGGCCTTTGTTATGGAGAAGGACCAGGGCATATTTCACAGTGATGACTCTCCCCCTGCCAGAATCAGGAGAAGCTCTTTCTTGGATCTTTGCCATGAAAATCTGGTGTGGTTCCTGGACATAAACTGTAGGAAAGGATGAAGACTCCCTGAGACTGTGGCCTTCAGGAGTTTCTCACTCTCATGCTAGTCTACATTAAGTCTCCAGCAGTTCATTAAAATTCCCATTTGAGTGTTCCTATCAGTTTTTGGCTCCAGTGGCCTCTACCCCAGGTAACCACATCTCAGTTGTGACTCTCTGGGTTTGTCTTTCTCCAGATTTTTGGATGGTGGTTTGCACTGCAACCTCAGTTGTCTAATTCGTATTAAAGAAGTAATTGATTTTCAGTAATTTCTTCAACTTTTTCTTTTTATGGTAGAAGTAAAGATTATCTTTACATATTGAATATCTCCTTCATGTAATGAATTTATTTAATCCATAAATAAATGGAAAGCCACAATATTCTTATTTTGACTTATATATACATTGTATAAAATTATATATAAAGTGGATACCCTTTTATTAATTCTGTTTAAGAAAATAGAAACAAATATCTATATTTTATTCATTTTATAAATATAACATTATTACTATTATATATCTTAAGTATTCTGATCATATTCTGCACTATGTGATTTGTAAAGATTATCTGCTAAAAATCAATCTTTAGTAGTTGGACGCTTTGTAAAACATTATTAAGACCCAACCTGGCGTTGCTTGTCTGAAAAATAATTTAAAAGAATCTGTTTCACTTTATCTGTTACTCACTTAAAGGGAAAATTTTCATTCTGACTTCTTGTTTAAGAGTTCATGTAGCAATTTCAAGAGTTTAGGGATTTTCTAAATTAGTACAAAGAAGTTCAAGTTCTCCACAATTTTTCCCTAATTAAATAAATTGAATTTTTATCCTTTTGTCAGTGCCCACTATTCAGAGTTCTGCAAAGTGCTGTGCTACAAAATTCCCACCCCTTATGAATATTGGCATGTAAAGACTTACTCTTCCTTAGGCATTATAATGTGCCTTTATTGAAGGGGAAATACAGTATACCCACAAAAATCATTACTTTGTTGTTTTGTTGGGTTTTGTATTTTTATTCAGCTTACATAGATTATTCATGTATTTTCAAAACTTTAAAATCAACAGATGAATGTGAATACATTCTGGTAGAAAATAAAGTGAATGCTGCCGGTATCTTGTAATCTCTCTAGACATCTATGTATGTAAATATTTGTGTATCATTTTTTTTCTGAAACGTATGGCAGTTCTCAAAAGCAAGACAAAAGAAACAAACAAAAATCATGGGAGGCACCCCAGTGAACTGGAACACTTAAAGGACAAAAGTTTAAAGACAGGTTCTAAGCCTTGATTTGCCACCAGTTTGTGTGACTTTGAGCTCCTTTACCACCCCATCCCCCCTTTTAAAATTTCAACCATAAATGGGAATACTGCACTAGGTAATTAGTAAGAGCGCTTTCAGCTCATAAATTGTATAATTCTATGTCACACTCCACACTGAGATTATTATATTTAAAAAGCTGGTCATTTTTCTGTAATACTTGCCCATTTCCTTTGTATATTTTTCTTTATTTTGAGTTGGAAAGGAAAATAAAGAACAGTGAAAATAAAATAATACCTTAAGTAAAGTAGCAATGCTTTTCTTAGATCAAAATCTATTACTGGACTTACATGTAAGCCAGGTAAATAGATACTTACATAGAATGGCTACTGGGGCAGCAGAATAGAATATATTCCCTCACACTTCATCTGCCTTTGTGCCGCAATGCTATGTGCGCTCTACTTCTTTAGATTAAGACAGCTGGGCCTGTTTTTTTCAAATTCATATGTACCTGACTACTTACCAACTTTATCAACCAAGTCATCTTAATTTATTAGGTGCTTTCCTCTGTAACAGCTCATTTGGAGGCACTGTATGTTACAACTTTTGATTTGGACATGATGGTAAGAGAAGACAACTGGATTCTGAGGCACTGCTCAGGCAGGGTAAATGTTGACTTCAGATATAGTTCAGAAGGATGGATGGATGTACGGACGGAGGGACGGACGGACGGACAGACAGACAGATAGACAGATGAGTTATATATGTTTATGTTTATGTAAATACTATATATGTTGTATGTGTATTTCTGGGTCTGTGTGTGTGTGTGTGTGTGTCTTTTATGGTGTAGTAGAAAGTGTAGGACTTGAGGACATCCTGTAAATGAGATATCAAGAAAGGTGAAGCAAAACCAGCAAACTTTGTAAAGGAAAAAAAATGTAAACTTTATTATTTCTTATAGAGCAGCATCTCATAGAGTTTGTTCCTTGATATGGTGAAAATTGTTTGGCAAATAACAGGTTTCCTAGTCATATGCTTTTGGGAAACTTCGCAGTCTATAGCTCTTGCCTAAGATTCCCGGTGCACATTGTCATGTTGGCATTATTGAACCAATATTTTCCAAATCTGTTTGAATTGAGAACCCCTTTTACTGGAGTGTCTCATGGAATTTTGGAAAACATTGGTCCAGAGCAGTTTCTGATTATAATTATTATAGCTTCTGCTAAGTATCTGTCAGTATAATTGGGATTGACTAAATATTTTTCTGCTGAAGAATTCAGAGTGTTCATGTTATTCCTTACCCACAAACTTAAGCTCAAAATCTAATTTAAAACAAATCTTTAAATATACATTTGACTTACCCATTGTTTCTTTTATGATAATGAAATAGCAATATTCTATTTTGTAAATAAAACAGTTTGGGTAGTACTATATTCCCCAAATTAATGAAATTATTTAACTTTTGTAATTAAAATTAATGAATAGTTCTGCAAGTTAAACAAAGCAGTAATCTTGCCTTATTCTCAATATTACGGGCTAGTTAATATCCCAGTAGACTGAATACACAAGAAACCCTTTTTCGTTTTCTTCTTTAGCTAGTTGTTTGAGCAATAGCATATTAACTAAATGATTTTTTAATAAATTCATAATTTAATCAAATGTGTGTTTTTGTTTATTTTCTAAATTAGATGACAAAACTGTATTTTGGATTTCTCTTAGTTTATATGAAAAGAAGAAATTAAGTCTTAATCTTATTGTAGATGTGATGAGAGGATAAAATGCTCTTTTAAATCGGTACATATGGTAATCTAGGTATAATTAGTCACAGTTGTCATAAACAATAGAAATAGGTTATAGGGAGCAAGATGGCCAAATAGGAACAGCTCCAGTTTCCAACTCCCAGCGCGAGCGACACAGAAGAC
>NW_012115488.1:1719838-1728641 GCF_000951035.1 Colobus angolensis palliatus
CACCAACATGGCACAAGTATACATATGTAACAAACCTGCACGTTATGCACATGTACCCTAGAACTTAAAGTATAATAAAAAATAAAAATAAAATAAAATTAAAAAAAACAATAGAAATAACAATGAGATTTATTATAGGCCTTTTATCTACTCAGTGTAAATTTATTTAACAATTATAATTTTACATGTAAATAAGGATGTGGAACTCAGGATTTGTCAGCTGACTAAGCCTGCCTTCCCATGGTTTTATTCCCAGGCCACCCCACCAGAAACTGTGTCCCTAGCTGTGAACCCTGTAGTAGACATTCTTTACTCTTTCTAATTTACTGCCAGTCATATTTCTCTTATGTATCACCATATGTCTTCCTTCCCTTCCAAAGGAAATGATATTCTAACTCCTAGCATAATACTACACTATGCTTATCAGTGCTTTTCTCAAATTGGACTTACAGAAATTACTCACATATATCTCTCATCTCATCCATTCATCCCTTCACATTTCTTCACATTTCTTTCTTCTCTTTTTCTTTTTCTTTTTTTTGTTTAAACTGCTCTCTGTTTGAAAATTATTATTCCTTCACATCTTTTATAATTTAACCCATCAAAAGTTACCTCTTCTAATCAGACTTTCTTGGAAATCATGAGACAATCTCTCTTTCCTCTTTGAACTTGTAGGCTGCTAAGTACATCCTCTAATATCGAACCCATTTTGCCCTGTATTTATGTATGTGTCTTCCCTTCATTATCAGTTTGTAAATTTCAGACAGATATAGCACCCCTGCATTTTCTGTATTTCATGGCACTTAGCATACTTGTACATTGAGTGATAGGTATGCAAGAGATATTTTTTGAATTGATAACAGAGTGAATGAATGTATTTTTACATCAGATCCTCTAAGAAAAAGAATATACAATTACAGAAGAAATTCTGGTTTTGAACAGAGTAGATTACAAAAGATACTTTTAAATTAAAACTATAAAAATTACTGATACATCAGTATTCTTTTAAAAGTTAGTTTTATTTTAAAAATTGTAGATACCAGTGACATTAATAGCTAACTAATTCTTCTGGTTTCTTTTGACATCTCTTTCCCAAAATGTTCAAGGATGTTTGACTTTTGGTGTTTTATTTTTTCTGTCTTTTAATCATAAATAGATATAAACAGTACTTTAAATACTCTGAGTACTAAAGAATAAAATTACGACAAAAAGAAAATTACTGTGACTAATTTTTAATACTGTCTGTTGGTAGCAACCAGATACACTTGCATTCTAACCAGTGGCATGTATTTGTACAAAAGTTTACAAGTACACAAGAGGAACTTGCAGGTCATTTTTTGCCAAATAGTATTTTGTGCCAAAGAAACATAATTAAAAGATGATAAGGATAATAGATTCAGTTGTTGGATTTCTACAGATTTAAAATGTTGGTATTTTGAACAAAAAATGTAAAGTTACGAAATACTTCAAAGATAGAATAATAAAAATAACTTTACCGATTACTTTAGCTGTATTGTGCTCTAAAAAGTCGTGTACTCCAATTACTCATGACGATCAGTTAAACTTCTGGTGAACTGGCTAAACAAAAATGTTTTAGAAGCAGTGGATAACTATGTAATATTTTACTAAAAAGAATTAGTGTGTCTTATGAGATTTATGGGTGCAGATTGCCATTAGCAGCAAATTTTATCTCAATAGCTTTTTATGAATTAATTGAGAAGACTTCTGGTTGCCTTATTAGTTCATAGGCAAATAATAATAAAACTAACATAGTTATGGTTAAAAGATCATGTATCAAAAATGAAACATATAAAATACAATATCAAGGATAAGGCCTGAATTTTAGGTATTCATAATTTACTGGTGATATATTACTAGTTTATGTAAATTTAGTTATCTTTTCTGATAATGCTTTTTTTCTAGCATTCTAGCTAGAATTCTACATTCTAGCATTTCTACACTCACTTTTTATAGTGTGATTTTATGGAACAAGAGGTTTCTTGGAAGCACTCTATGGTGATATGATAAAAATCCTTGAATCCATTTAAATAGGTTAATAGCGAAGTTAGTAGACAAATAGTGCTTCCCTGGGGTTCTGAGCATCATTTCTCAAAGTTTTTTATGTTAAGCATTATACCTTAGAAGGTTAGTAAATGCTAAATAAGGAAAAGAGTGAGGAGTTTGCAGACTCTTCAAATATAGGAGTCAATGGACTGAGTAAAAGTAAGAGGATTTCTTCTGAAATCTTTTCATATACTAATGTGCATCGTGAACTCTCCAGAGGGACTTAACAGTGAGTAGCACTTGCAAGAATTATTTGACCACAGAACCACTTTTTAATTGAACATCACTTACCAGTATGGAACGTGTTTTCTGAAACACTGTCCTCCTAAGTGTTTCTAATTGGGGAAAAAATAAAAATGATGTGCATATAGAATAATCTACCTTACATATCTGTAATAAAATGTTGTATATAATAAGATGCCATGAGAAAAGGCACCCACTTTGTCATCATAGAGCTCTCATGTTAGGGGAGAAACTTTATAAATAAGCTGACAGATACAATAAATAATTATACTCCATGATATATGCTTTGAGGGAAACAAACAGGGAGTTGAGATAGAGAATCACGGAATGAATCTGCCCTAGGTAAGATGGTCAGGAAGGACTCCAGGCAAGTAATATTTAAGCTTAATGTAAACAGGAAGTACTCATCTTTTTAGACGTGAAGTACTCCATGAAGAAAGAAGGACATGCAGAGGCTCCAAGGTGGGAAGAAACTGGCCATGTTTAGATAGAAGTATACACAGGAAGTAACACACACACGCACGCACGCACACACACATGCACAAACATGCACATGCACAAACATATCTAGTGTGGAGAGGTAAGCAGGATCCAGATCATGCAGAGCCTGGATGCCAAAATGAGAGTTTGGAATTTATTCTGTATGCTTTGGGAAGCTTTTGCAGGGTTTCAGAGTTAACTGTGTTATTTGATTTACATTGTGAGAAGATCCCTTTTTCTACTCTGAGGTAGATTGATTAAAAGTGGCCACGAGTAGAACTTTAGAGGACCAGTTAGGAGGCTGTTGTAATCCAGATGAGAGATGAAAGGGATACTGTTATCAGACTGAAGATAGAATTTGATGCTTTCCAGTGGGAGATAAGAGGGAAGTAGCAAATAAGCATGACCTTGATCTCATTTTCATCCTCTTCTCTCCTTTCCAAATAGCACAACCAGAGATATTTAGCACCACTGCTTTATGCCAAAGTATAAAGTATATTAGTGACAAATCTCTCTTGAGTTTGACTTTATTTGATGTAATGTTTGGACGACTTCCAAAATGACCAACAGAGACAATGTGTAAGATCTCTTGAAGTCACATTTTCCCTTTGGCCTGTTTTATTCATCTTATTCTGACATTTTAATTTATTTCAACACACCTTTTCACTTTGAAGAAACTTCATTTGCTTTCACCTTAATTATGACAATCTTGCATAGGACATACAAATGAACAATACATTGGTTCTATAAGAAATAAGAATTTCTTTGACAAGGATATGCCACCATGGCATTCTCTGCCATAACTGTTCTTATTAGTATCATTTACACTAACCAGATGTTATTTCCCCTAAATTTAAATCATCCTTAATACCATTTATGGACTTTAAATCAATGATAAAAATTTTATTTATTTTATTTTTTGTGGTACATGAATTATATTTTATTAGATGGAAGGAGGTTGTGAAAGTGAGAGCAGAAATTAATTAAAGTAAAAAACAAAATTGAGCAATACATTAAAAATTTGGCCCTCTGGAAAGATTAAAAACATTGTTTTGGTGAGATTTTGAAAGGAAACAAATTTGAAATATGGGAAAAGTAAGTAATATTAGTAAGGAAAACAGTAACAGAGATTAAAATTATAAATAGATATTACTATGACCATTATATACCAATATATTTGAGTCTAATCAGAATAGACAAATTACTAGAAAAAAAATAATGTGAAGAAGCAATTTAAAATATTCCCATTAAATAAAAACAATTCGGTGCAATCTTACAGACAGTTGCCAACAGACTTGCAAAGAACAGATCATTCAAATTGTACAAAAACCTTGAACAAATAAAGAATGAACATCTTGGATAATAAAGGCAGATAATATTATTAACAGAAATAAAAATTACAGGGCAATCTTATGTATGCATATAAATGCATAATTTCTTAACAAAATATAAGTAAACTGAATGTGATAACATTTCAAAAAATAAAACATCTTTTCCAATTTGGAATTATACTAAGTGTTAGTGTCATTAAATATTATGTAACAGATCAAAATTTAATGATAAAAAAATTAAAACAAGACTAAGTTATTGAGGAACCTCTTTCATATAGAGTACTTGTGCTCCACAGAAGTATTTTGAAGATTAATTTTAACTTCACCTATTCAAATTTAAATTACACATGCTTTTATATGTTAGCCAAATTTTATGTAAATGAGAATTGTAGAGAAATTAGAGAAGTTTGCTTACTATTTGCCGCATGTGCATTTACAAACTGAATTTCTTCAAAACACAATGCTTAGGAACATTTTCTCTTGAGTTTTCTAAGATTATTAAATGAATACACCAACACATATTTTAAATAGCTATTAATATCAGTTAACAGAAATAACAAGTATTTTTGTTTTGGAGGTTGGTTGTGAAGAAGAAATACCTAATAGTGAAATTTATTAAATTTTAAATGATATTATAGAGTAAGATTATATAATGCTTTCAAAGTAGACTTAGATATATGTGACTTAAGTATAATAGTAGGCCTAGTTTTTGTTATTTCTCTTTGGGATTGAAATTGTTAAATAGGAACATGAATATATGTGAAGGTATGTCTTTTCACACACACTTCAAGTTCTCATTATTTCTCATCTTATTTATTATCTTTTATTCCTAATGGAGCTGTCTCTGCTCCCATCTCTAAGCCAGTCTCTACCTTATTGCCAAAAACAGCAGATTAACAGAATCATTAACAAAAGATTTTGTCTTTCTAAAAACTTAACACGCCATTCCTATTTGTAATGTATTCGGTTTAAAATGCAAACTTTTCATCTTGACATATAGGACCTTTCAATGCATCATTTCTTTATGTCTCTGCCTTACACAGTAGAAGCATATTATCATTATCATTACCATTTTGCACTTTAGGAGATTGAAGCTTAGAGAGGTTAAATGAGTTCAACAAAGTCATAAAGAACATAAGTGACAGTATAAATTACACACTGTATGAATCCAGTCCTTTGAAGTTTGTTGAAAACTATCTTATGGCACCATAAATGTTCTACGTGTGTTGAAAAAAAACTGTCTACAATTGGGTGAAGTTTTATATACACATGTATTTTTTTCAGTTGATCAAATTTATTACTCTTGTTATTAAGATTTTCTGTATTCTACCCATTTCCTTCTGTTTATCCTATGAAAAGAAATGTGGTAAAATCTCCCATATGTCTTTGTAGTTGTCAATCTAAGGCTGTATAATTTGATCACATAGTTTTATCTTCCTGAAGAAGAGAATCTTTCATTATTATAAAATGGCTCTCAGTATTTCTCATGTTTTTATCTCAGTCTGTTTCATCTGATACTAATATAGCTACATGAGCATTTTTTTGATTAGCATTTCCCTGGTATAACTGGTTGTTCACCCTTGTTACTTTCTACCCTTATGTGTCCTTACATCTTAGAAATCTCTCTGACATAGTACATTTAGATGGATTATTTTCTTAATCTCATCTTGTAGTTTTTATCTTTTACTATTTTAGGGGAAATATACTGTTTCTCTTCTTTTAGTATCTACTCTAAAATTACAACATGCTTTCTTAACTTATGAAAGTATAAAGTCAACCAAATACCCTGTGCTCTTCTCAGACAACAAACAGGAGTCTTCTGATTTGGAAGACATTAATTCCCTTAAATGTTAACTCCCTTAATTTCCTCTAATTCCAAGTAACCTGCTAACTTGCATGTTATTTTTATGTCCTTGGAGAAAGTTTAATTCTGTCTCTTTCTAAAGAATAAGATATTCTCATGTCATTGCTCATAGTCAATGCTCATTTTAATTTATCTGAAAATTTATAGCTTTCCATTTTTTTCTTCTTGCTTTTTAGTCTTATTTTCCTAGATTATTTTACATTTGCATGAAGTACATTCTCTAGAATTTCTTTCAATGAAGTTCCATTGGAAGCAAACTTCCCAATCTTAGTGGACTGAAAATATCTTTATTTCACTTTTGATTTTTGGAAAAAATTCTACTGGAGCTAGAATTCTGAGTTATTTCTTTCAGCATGCAAAAATTTAATTTCATAGAAAGTTGAAAAGTTGGCCAGCAGTTTAACAATCATTCCTTTGGCAGTAATCTGTCTTTTCTTACTGGCTATTTTTTAAGATTGCCCTTATGTCTTTGGTGTTCTGAAACTTCTATATGATACAACAAAATGTAGATTTCTTTTTAGTTATTTTGCTTGCAATTTGTGATTTTTGAGGTGAAAGTTTGGTGAAATTCATCAATTCTGAAAATTTCTCAGCCATTTTTTGTCAAATAGCTCTTCTGCCTTTTTCTCTTTGTCTCTTCCTTTTGTAACTCCAATTAGACTTGTCTTCTCACTGTGTTTTCCATGTATTTTAACCCCTCTTTTATATTTGACTTTTTATGTTGAATTCTCCATAATTCCTTCTAGCCTTTCTTTCAGTTTTCTAATTATCTCTTCAAATACGGGCAACTAATCTCTATTAAACTTGACCGTTGAATTTAGAATTTCAAGTATCATATGTTTTATTTTTAGATATTACATGTGTTGTTTTCAAATGTGCTTTGGCATTTTTATAGTTTTCTGTTACCATTTTAAGCTTATATTTTATTTCTTTAAGTATCATCAACATGGTTATTTTATTGTTGTGCCTGTTAGTTATAATATTTGAAATCTTCACAACCAACTTTTGTTGCTTTTGTTTCTACTAGTCTCACTTATGTTCTTTGCCTCTTTACGAGTGAAGTAATTATTTACTGTGCGATAGCCATTTTTCATGGAAAGTTACTTGTGGGAATTCTTTGAGGCCTAGTATGAAGGCGTTTTTCCTGAAAAATGTTTGTCTTTGCTTCTGCTATGTACGTACACTATTGGACCACTTTAATGATTTGAGGTTGTTTTGTTTTAAAACTACATGAATTATATTAACATGGGCTGCAAACATACCCAAGTGATTTGCAAACATACTTTTTGGTCACAAAGTAAGTAGTGTCCCACCTTTTTAGAAGGTCTCTTATTAGACTTTCCACTTTGGACAGGCCCTAGGCTTTCTCTCTCCCGGCTGTGCTTCCCAAGTCTGTAAAAATACCTCCCTAGCTCTCCAGTGCTATTAAGAAAAAGAAAAAAAGTGTGTGTATGTTCTCTTTCTCTCTCTCTTTCTCCAGCAATTTTAGTTATTTTAAGCAGGAGATATTAGCTGAACACCTGGCCTTTTATGTAATTGGATGCAAGCATTCAAATGCATAAGCTTCTGAAACTTAGCAAGAATTATACTAAAAGTATAATGTAGAATAACCTTATGGGCAAAGCTTATTAAATGGATAATAGCTAATTATGTCACACTAATTTTATCTTTGATGTGTATGTGTGTGTGTGTGTGTGTGTGTCTTTTTTTAATTATACTTTAAGTTCTGGGATATACGTGCAGAACATGCATGTTTGTTACATAGGTATACATGTGTCATGGTGGTTTGCTGCACCCATCAACCCGTCATCTACATTAGGTATTTCTCCTAATGCTATCCCTCCTCTTTCCCTCTACCTCCCAACAGGCCCTGATATGTGATGTTCCCCTCCTTGTGTCCATATTCTCATTGTTCAACTTCCTCTTATGAGTGAGAACAAGCAGTGTTTGGTTTTCTGTTCCTGTGTTAGTTTGCTGAGAACAAAGGTTTCCAGCTTCATCCATGTCCCCTGCAAAGGACATGAACTCATTCTTTTTCATGACTGCATAGTATTCCATGGTATATATGTACCACATTTTCTTTATCCAGTCTGTCATTGATGGGCATTTGGGTTGGTTCCAATTCTTTGCTATTGTGAACAGTGCCACAATAAACATACATGTGCATGTGTTTTTTGTTTTTTGTTTTTGTTTTTTTTAACAGTGGAATGATTTATAATCCTTTGGGTATATACCTAGTAATAGGATTTCTGGATCAACTGGTATTTCTGGTTCTAGATCCTTGAGGAATTGCCACACTGTCTTCCACAATGGTTAAACTAATTTACACTCCCACCAACAGTGTAAAAGCATTCCTATTTTGCCACATCCTCTCCAGCATCTGTTGTTTCCTGGCTTTTTAATGTTCACCATTCTTACTGGCATGAGATGTATCTCATTGTGGTTTTGATTTGCATTTCTCTAATGACCAGCAATGATGAGCTCTTTTCATGTTTGTTGGCTGCATAAATATCTTCTTTTGAGAAGTGTCTGTTCATATCCTTCACCCACTTTTTGATGGGGTTGTTTTTTTCTTGTTAATTTGTTTAAGTACCTTGTAGATTCTGGATATTAGCCCTTTGTCAAATGGATAGATTGCAAAAATTTTCTCCCATTCTGTAGGTTGCCTGTTCACTTTGATGATAGTTTCTTTTGCTGTGTAGAGGCTCTTTAATTAGATCCCATTTGTCAATTTTGCCTTTTGTTGCAATTGCTTTTGGTGTTTTAGTCATAAAGTCTTTGCCCATGCCTATGTCCTGAATGGTATTGCCTAGGTTTTCTT
>NW_012115488.1:1728691-1737066 GCF_000951035.1 Colobus angolensis palliatus
TCCTGAATGGTATTGCCTAGGTTTTCTTCTAGGGTTTTTATGATTTTAGGTTTTACATTTACATCTTTAATCCATTTTGAGTTAATTTTTGTATAAGGTGTAAGGAAGGGGTCCAGTTTCAGTTTTCTGAATATGGCTAGCCAGTTTTCCCAAAACCATTTATTAAATAGGGAATCCTTTCCCAATTGCTTGTTTTCTTCAGGTTTGTCAAAGATCAGATGGTTGTAGATATGTGGTGATATGTCTGAGGCCTCAGTTCTGTTCCATTGGTCTATGTATCTGTTTTGGTACCAGTACCAAGCTCTTTTGGTTACTGTAGCCTTGTAGTATAGGGGCTTTGTTTACCCTGTGAGGGGAAAACCGCCTACTCAAGCCTCAGTAATGGCAAATGCCCCTCCCCCTACTAAGCTCGAGCATCCCAGATCCACTTCAGATGACTGTGCTGACAGCGAGAATTTCAAGCCAGTGGATCTTAGCTTGCTGGGCTCCATGGGGGTGGGATCTGCTGAGCAAGGCCACTTGGCTCCCTGGCTTAAGGCTTAAGCCCTCTTTCCAGGGGAGTGAATGGTTCTGTCTGGCTGGTGTTCCAGGAGCTACTGGGGTACAAAAAAAACTCCTGCACCTAGCTCTGTGTCTGCTCAGATGGCCGCCCAGTTTTATGCTTGAAACCCAGGGCCCTGGTGGTGTAGGCAACCGAAGGAATTTCATGGTCTGCAAGTTGTGAAGACGATAGGAAAAGTGTAGTTTCTGGGCCAGAGTGTACCGTTCCTCACGGCACAGTTCCTCACAGCTTCCCTTGGCTAGTGGAGGGAGTTCCCCGACCCCATGTGCTTACCAGGTGAGGAGATGCTCCACCCGGTTTCAGCTCTCCCTCTGTGGCCTGCACCCACTGTCTAACTAGTCCCAGTGAGATGAACCAGATACCCCAGCTGGAAATGCAGAAATCACCTGGCTTCTGTATTGGTCTCACTGGAAGCTGCAGACAGGAGCTGTAAATCCTCAATTTTATGTTTGATAGAAAACAAAGATCTTATTCAAGGAGAACAGCTCATTAGGGTTCTTGGGATGAGGAGGGATACGATCAACTACAAAAATAATAATAGCTAACACTATCAAGGATTTACAGTGTAGCAACTTCCCAAAGTGCTTTATATGCATTACCTTTTTTAATCCTTATAATAATTCAATGGGATAGTTAATATTTGTATCCCCATTTTATATATGAGGAGACTGAGGCACAGAGTCACAAATAATAAATAGTACAAAAGATGTCTGGCTGGGCACGATGGCTCACACCTGTAATCCCAGCACTTTGGGAGGCTGAGGTGGGTGACTCACTTGAGGTCAGGAGTTGGAGACTAGCCCGGCCAACATGGTGAAACCCCATCTCTACTGAAAATACAAAAATCAGCCGGGTGTGGTGGCACATGCTTGTAGTCCAACTACTTAGGAAGCTGAGGCAGGGGAATTGTTTGAACCCGGGAGAGGGAGGTTGCAGTGAGCCAAGATAGCGCCACTGCACTCCAGCCTGGGAGACAGAGCAAGACCATCTCAAAAAAAAAAAAAAAAGATGTCAAACTTGTGTAGTAAGAATCTAAAGTACTCTATAGTAAGAATCTAAAGTATGCTGTATACTATACTGTTGCCCTAGCTGTAAAATAAAATGAAAGATATTTTTATTTATGCACAGAGAAAAGTTTCAAATATATAGTATAGGGGATAGAATTAAAGCAAAATATTTGTACATTCGTCAGAACAGTTATCCTGTAGTGTAGGAGCCATCACATAAGATCACGTAAGTGTTGGTTGGTGAATGAATACTTTTGTTATGAGAAACACTAATGATAATTGTGGTGGTATAATAATAAATTATAAGGAAAGTAGTAACAACAATTTACGATTGTTCCAAATTGTAAAAGAGAGAGATTACTCTTATAATAAATCTTTTAAAAAAATGAGTCAATTAAAATATATTTAATTTCATGCCTCTATAACTTCCAAAAATCAAGTACTGTATAATATAGTAAAAAATACAAATAATACAATAGCAAATTCACTTAGAGAGGCAGCACCACGTAGACTATTTATATTTGTAATGTTATATGGAATAAACTGAGAATGAAAGATCTAAGATAATGATACAAATGAGTGTAATTTCTAGCTCAAAAAATGTTTACAAATATTATTAAAGAAAGCATTGACAGTATTTGTGTGCATGGCAAATAAGGGGACAGTTTTTGAAAATATGATAAAACTAATGACTTTGCACTCAACTACAATCAACTCTTAATTAATTGACCTAATTGGGATGAGGTGGGAAATAAATAGAAAATTACAGATTACCTAGAAGTGGTTAAAATAGAAATAATTTAAAATGTGACATAAGTAAATTTTTTAATAATCTAGTATTTTGGAACACAGTTCACAGATATGATCCAAAACTGTAAAAGTAATACAATTACTTTTATTTAAGATCACATGAATCATCTGCCCAAAATTACTGGGATGTTAAACAACTTATGTTTTTGTGTGTTTGTTGTTTTTGAGATTAAGTCTCACTCTGTCGCCCAGGCTGGACTGCAGTGGTACAATCTCAGCTCACTGCAACCTCCGCCTTCCAGGTTCAAGTGATTCTCATGCCTCTGGAGTAGCTAGGATTACAGGAGTGTGCCACCGCACCCAGCCTTAAGCAGCTTCTTCGTAAAGATCTCTGTATTCATCAGACTTGAGTTAACCAGACTGGTGACTCTTTTCTCTGTCTTTGCTCTCTTACCTGAATCCTACCAAAATCCTTTGCTCTGTGGTATTAGAATACACCTATAAGGCTGTATTAGGCAGCTCTGTGTCATCTATTGGTTGCTGCAAATGTCTTTTGGCATGTAGATATTTTATTGATGTACAGAATTTTAATTTTAATTTGTTCACAAATCTACTCTCTGTGATTATTACTTTAGTTATCTTCTACCAGAAAATGAAGATTTGAGTATCCATACAAACATGTAGTCATTTAGAAAAACTCTTGATCAAAAAAAAAAAAAGAAAAAAGAAAACCTCTTGATCAAATTTACCTTTGCTTTGCTTTTATAAAATTTATCCAGAAATTTTCCATAAATTATTGATTTTTTCATAAGTTTGATAGTTAGATAAGACTGTAATTTAACTAATTCTATATTTAGATGGATAAGACTAATTTGCTTTAAGTTTCTTCTAAAGCACTCAGACTGGCTAGTATATCTACCTAAAAGTATCTGCTAAATTGAATTACTAAACTGAAGTTCAATTTCTGAGTTATGAAATAAAATTACAAGCAAACAAACTCATTCATGTCTTGGTACCATTTTATAGTTATTGGGAAGAAAAATAAAGTTACAGTAAGTTAGTTTTAGTTACCTAAGCAAGGTCTCCCAGAAGAACTCAGTAGAGCTAAGACTACAAGTCAGGTTTCTTAACTCCTTTCTTAGTATTTCATGTCCTATTTGCATTTTCAAATTTTTTTATAGTAAGCTTTATTTTTATAACAGTTTTAGATTTACAGAAAAGTTGACAAGATGGTACAGAGTTCCCATATAATGCACACTCAGTTTCTTTTATTATTAAAATCTTACTTTAGTGTGGTATATTTACTACAATTAATGAACCAATATTAATAGGATGGCCGAGAAAGTGTTTAGTTCCTAGAGGTGGCTATTGAACGAAGGTTAAATCAACTCTCCTGACCCAGCTGTATGGTAACTAACTCTTCTTGATGTTTTACTCTCTGACTATAGCTAAAGCTTAATTATACAAAGTCTCAACAATTAAACATTCAAACATAATTCATTAAAAGAGAGAAACATGATATCAAGTATTTTTTAAACTAAAAATGGCCATGGAATTTTAGAATAATCTCTTCAGAATCACAGCACAATGAGAACTGATTCTCAGGATGATCACCAAAGATATTACATTTTGATCTGCAGCTTCTGTTTATCAAGTCAGGAAAGTATAAGGATATGTTTTGCAAAAGTTTATAGGCAACAGTTTTTGCTCAGTTACCCAGTTTTAAAAAGTACTGTTAACTATACCAAGTTTAGCCCTGAACATTTTAGTGAATTCTCTACCGAAGGTTGCAGATTTCTAATGAATAGAAACCATGTGGTCCTCATCAAGTACTGTTATGATACCTATATGGGCTGATGTATAATCAGTACTTTTATATATATATATGTACACACACAAACAGATATACATATATATTCATGAAGATCACAGAGCAGAAAAATGAGTAGCTACAAAAACCATATAATTTGCCATCACATTAAAATTTACTCAATATTAATTAGTCATTTGTATGTTCACCTCACTTCAAATACGAAAAGAAAAGTGTTTCAGTATATAAAATCAGAGAACATTACTGAATTGCATGTGAGATTTTCTGGTCACATTTTAAAATAGGGCAAAACAATAAAAGCTTTCAAGTTGTCAAGTAAATCTCAGAATTGTGTACTTTTCTCTTAAGAATGACTTTCAAAGCACCAAATAATTAAGATGTTATGTTACCATAAGTAATTTCATAAGCAAATGGAAACCACAGAAATGGAGTAATACAGTTCTCAGTCATTGTTGTTTGATAATTTGCATGATTTAGGCTTCTCAAATTAAGCAATACATAGCATTGATGAAGAGTGGATGATGTGAGCAGAGCCACACAAGCACTGCCCCTCCCTGACTCCAGCAATAGGACTGATGGGGCAACAGGAACTGCCTCCGTGAAGTGCTTTAGCCCAGGCAGTGGGTGCATTAGAGATGCTGGAAACTCTGACTCATGTTTTTGTGGCTTCTTTTCTCCTCTCATGAGGCACAGAATAGAACAGAACAGAGAACAGAAAGCAGAAAGAAAAAGGGGGAACAGAGGAAGGGAAATTTCATAACTCTTTAGAATATTTCATTGTTCAACTCTGGTCATACCTTATTTCCATGGGAATAAGTAGTCTGAGTTGGTTGTGCTTGGGATTCAGAGCTTCTACTATGCCAGAGTAAGCACACACTTCACCTTTCCCCTGTTAACATAGTCTAGCCTCACCCTGGCCAAATATTGAAAAGTACAAGACTTCTTTCTAAAGCATCTGAATCCAGTGCACACTTTCTTGCTAATGGACAATTCTGTAAGTGCTAAAGAAATTCTGATGGAGTTTTTAATTTTATTAATTCAAACTAGTAATGTTTACTCATAATGTTTACGCATTTATTAATTCAACTAGTAATGTTCTAGACAGTGATCATATATTGTTCCTGCCAATTGTTTGATGCTTGGAGGGGCAGAGTCATAGAGAATAGGTAATATTTCTATCTACGGCCCTTCCATAAACAGATCTGACAGATTCCACACAGTATTCAACACTGAGGGGCTACCAGCTTTCCCTCATATAGCTCCCTGAATATACTTGCAGTGTAGCTGAGGGATTAACAAATTCGCAATATCTATATTTCTTAAGGCAAAATAGGATTTGTGTCTTAAGAGAACTATAAAGAGAATGCTTTTAGTTGAAAGTCTTTTGAGAGACTCGTAAGCAGAGTGTCACAGACCAAGGTTGGAATCCACATTTAGTTGTGATTATCAGAAAGCTTTACATCCAAGTGGTAAGAATCTGAGTTGATGAATGGTGGAGGCAAGGCAGAGTCCCTGACAAAGAATGACAAATTCAGAAGCACAGAGATAGAAAGAAAAAAAAATTATTTAGGAGCAGAAAGCATTTACTTTGGTTGGAACATAGGGTGTACTGGGAAGGTTGAGAGAGAGAGAACTGAAAAAGTAAGGTGAGAGCCGGGAAGCATTTTATGTATACACCTGTTTACTACATGTACATACTGTAAATATTGGCTTTCTAGAACCAGTGGAATTCCAGATGGAAAATTCTAGATGAAATAATCAAATAGCTTAGCTTTAACAGTAAATGATTGAAATTTATGTTTTCAGTTTTGTGACAAAAGTTTTTATTAAGCATACAATATACTCTGTATCTTACCAGAACATATTATATATTCCTCTTCCATGGAGCCCTAAAAATTCCTCAAGTGTATTTTGGAGGACCAAGAAAAAAGTTGGTAAATGAGAGAATGTTCCTCCTTCCGTCTCTCCCTCATTCCCAAGGCAGTTCAACTTTTTACTGTTTTGCTTGTTGGAAGATATCTGCAATATTTCATTTGAAGAAAGTGTTCCATCAATAAAACAAAGCTTAAGCCCTGTAAGAAATTCTTGTGTAGTCATATTACTAAGAAAGCATTTAATCATTCTCAGCATTCCATTTCTTTTAATATACTAGACATAAATATCATGGAGAGATGAATGGATAGAACAAGCACATGGATGGATAGAAATAGTAGTATTTGGTGTGGGATCTTTTCATGAAAAGTTGTGTATGCAGGAATAAGTTAATAACATATTACAAAATTGAGCCACTTTTAACCATTTATATTTTGGGGGAAATAGAAATCTTACTTTATAAATGGATTTAGCCATTTACAAAATAATTTCCCAGATTCTTAAGAACGATCAGTGCCAAATTTTCTCCACACTTTCGTACAGGTTTTGTCCTTAATTCAAAGGCTCCCCTTAAAAATAATACTCTTTACATTCTAAGAACATGCAGGTACTTGTAATATTTGGCATGTATTTTACCTAACAGAAATGGGTTCTTATTAAATACATATTTCCCCAAATTAAAATAACAGTAAATATAATTCTAGTTATATTTTTAAAATAAAATGTTTCAAACTAACATTTATTCCTTATATAATCCACAAATCACTCATTAATATTTCGATTGCACAATTATTTAATATTTGTCCTTGTCTTAATTCATAATTATTTCTGTTATCTAATATTTTTAATCCAAATATCCAAATTTGACTTCAAATTTTTATACTTGTGTAGGAATTCATGACATGAGAACTGTATTTTTCATTTATTGCACGGCAAGCAATGAATCTTTAGAGAATGTCATCCATAGAAATATAATTTGCAGCCAAGTGTGGTGGCTCACACCTGTAATCCCAGCACTTTGGGAGGCTGAGGCAGGCAGACTATGAGGTCAGGAGATCGAAACCATCCTGGCTAACATGGTAAAACCCCATCTTTACTAAAAATACAAAAAATTAGCCGGGCATGGTGTTGGGCACCTGTAGCCTCAGCTACTTGGGAGGCTGAGGTAGGAGAATGGCGTGAACCCAGGAGACGGAGCTTGCTGTGAGACGAGATCGTACCACTGCACTCCAGCCTGGGCAACAGAGCGATACTCCGTCAAAAATATATATATATATACACACACACACACATACACACATATGTATATATACATATTTATATATATACATATATATATAATTTGCAATTTTGAGAAGGCTATGCATGGCAATCACATTAATTTAACAAATATTGAAATAACAACACTGAAATTTTCACTAGGCTTTATTAAGCCATTTCTACTAACATTTAAGGGAATGTGGTTTCCATATGCCTTTGAACAGAATTATATGTGAGTCTTCTAGAAAATGGATTAAGATTTTAGGAACAAAAGGGATTTTTAAAATATACCATCTATCACATCTCTGCAGTTGTTGACTGGTATAAGTACAATGTGAAAGTACCACAAGTTAGTAAGATTTTAAAAACTAATTTTTATGTTGTGAGACATTTAGAGAAAACATAAACATATTTGAAATATTCTTTTATGCTTAGTAGTATAAATTTTCTTTTTTTAATTAATTTATTTTTTATTATACTGTAAGTTCTAGTGTACATGTGCACAACGTACAGGTTTGTTACATATGTATACGTGTGCCATGTTGGTGTGCTGCACCCATTAACTCATCATTTACATTAGCTGTATCTCCTAATGCTATCCCTCCCCTCTCCCCCCACCCAGTGACAGGCCCTGGTGTGTGATGTTCCCCTTCCTGTGTCCAAGTGTTCTCATTGTTCAATTCCCACCTATGAGTGAGAACATGCAGTGTTTAGTTTCCTGTTCTTGCAATAGTTTGCTCAGAATGATGGCTTCCAGCTGCATCCATGTCCCTATAAAGGACATGAACTTACCCTTTTTTATGGCTGCATAGTATTCCATGGTGTATATGTGCCACATTTTCTTAATCCAGTCTGTCACTGATGGACATGGTTGGTTCCAAGTCTTTGCTATTGTGAATAATGCCACAATACACATACATGTGCATGTGTCTTTTAATAGCAGCATGATTTATAATCCTTTGGGTATATACCCAGTAATGGGATGGCTGGGTCAAATGGTATTTCTAGTTCTAGATCCTTAAGGAATCGCCACACTGTCTCCCACAATGATTGAACTAGTTTACAGTCCTACCAACAGTGTAAAAGTGTTCCT
>NW_012115488.1:1745340-1745660 GCF_000951035.1 Colobus angolensis palliatus
TCTTTTCCTAACTGAATACCCTTTATTTCTTTCTCTTGCCTGATTGACCTGGCCAGAACTTCCAACACTATATCGAATAGGAGTGGTGAGAGAGGACATCCCTGTCTTGTGCCAGTTTCCAAAGGGAATGCTTCCAGTTTTTGCCCATTCAGTATGACATTGGCTGTGGATTTGTCATAAATAGCTCTTATTATTTTGAGATACATCCCATCAATACCAAATTTACTGACAGTTTTTAGCATGAAGGGCTGTTGAATTTTGTCAAAGGCCTTTTCTGCATCTATTGAGATAATCATGTGGTTTTTGTCTTTGGTTCTGTT
>NW_012115488.1:1746011-1746509 GCF_000951035.1 Colobus angolensis palliatus
TGTTATGTACCCAGTAGTCATTCAGGAGCAGGTTGTTCAGTTTCCATGTAGTTGAGCAGTTTTGAGTGAGTTTCTTACTCCTGAGTGCTAGTTTGATTGCACTGTGGTCTGAGAGACAGTTTGTTGTAATTTCTGTTCTTTTACATTTGCTGAGGAGTGCTTTACTTCCAGCTATGTGGTCAATTTTGGAATAAGTGTGATGTGGTGCTGGGAAGAATGTATATTCTGTTGATTTGGGGTGGAGAGTTCAGTAGATGTCTATTAGGTCCATTTGCTGCCAAGTTGAGTTCAATTCCTGGATATCCTTATTAACTTTCTGTCTTGTTTATCTGTGTAATGTTGACAGTGGGGTGTTAAAATCTCCCATTATTATTGTGTGGAAGTCTAAGTCTCTTTGTAAGTCTCTAAGGTCTTGCTTTATGAATCTGGGTGCTCCTGTATTGGGTGCATATATATTTAGGATAGTTAGCTCTTCTTGTTGAATTGATCCCTTTACCA
>NW_012115488.1:1747043-1747534 GCF_000951035.1 Colobus angolensis palliatus
CCTTGCTATGTTGGGGAAGTTCTCCTGGATAATATCCTGAAGAGTGTTTTCCAACTTGGTTCCATTCTCCCCGTCACTTTCAGGTACACCAATCAGACGGAGATTTGGTCTTTTCACATAGTCTTATATTTCTTGGAGACTTCATTCATTTCTTTTTACTCTTTTTTCTCTAAAATTCTCGTCTCACTTCATTTCATTCATTTGATCTTCAATCACTGATACCCTTTCTTCCAGTTGATTGAATCAGTTACTGAAGTTTGTACATTTGTCACATAGTTCTCATGCCATGGTTTTCCGCTTTATCAGGTCATTTATGGACTTCTCTACATTGATTATTCTAGTGAGCCATTCATCTAATCTTTTTTCAAGGTTTTTAGCTTCTCTGCGATGGGTTCGAACTTCCTCCTTTATCTCAAGAAGTTTGATCATCTGAAGCCTTCTTCTCTCTACTTATCAAAGTCATACTCCATCCCGCTTTATTCCATTGCTGG
>NW_012115488.1:1747584-1768251 GCF_000951035.1 Colobus angolensis palliatus
AACTTCCTCCTTTATCTCAAGAAGTTTGATCATCTGAAGCCTTCTTCTCTCTACTTATCAAAGTCATACTCCATCCCGCTTTATTCCATTGCTGGTGAGGAGCTGTGTTCCTTTGACAGGGAGAGGCGCTCTGATTTTTAGAATTTTCAGCTTTCTGCTCTGTTTTTTCCCCATCTTTGTGGTTTTATCTACCTTTGGTCTTTGATGATGGTGACGTACAGATGGGTTTTTGGTGTGTATGTCCTTTCTGTTTGTTAGTTTTCCTTCTAACAGTTAGGACCCTCAGCTACAGGTCTGCTGGTGTTTGCTGGAGGTCCACTCCAGACCCTGTTTGCCTGGGTATCAGCAAAAGAGGCTGCAGAAGAGTGAATGTTGCTGAACAGAAAATGTTGCTGCCTGATCCTTCTGAAAGCTTCGTCTCAGAGGGGTACCCTTCTGTGTGAGGTGTCAGTCTGCCCCTCCTGGGGGGTGCCTCCCGGTTAGCCTACTCAGGGGTCAGGGACTCACTTGAGGAGGCAGTCTGTCTCTTCTCAGATCTCAAGCTCTGTGCTGGGAGAACCACTACTCTCTTCAAAGCTGTCAGACAGAGACATTTAAATCTGCAGAGGTTTCTGCTGCCTTTTGTTTGGCTATGCCCTGTTTCCTGAGGTGGAGTCTTCAGAAGCAGGCAGGCCAACAAAATTTATCATCTGGTCATTTTGGTAGAGTTTCTCATAGAGCAAACAGATAAAACAAAAAGTTTTATGTGTATCTGTTTTATGTATATTATTAAAACTCTTACAGTAATGCATACCACTATTTTGTGCACACTAATTTAAGTAGGCCCTTTATTCCAGATATAGTTTCTGTACCTATTTCTTCTTTCTAATAAAGGCTTTTTATTAAATATTCAATATAATATCAATAATTCATATAGCCTTTTAATATATTTTATAAAAGATTCATGAATATGGAAAGAAAGTCCTTTGTGAAACTGAAAAATATAAAAGAATGCAAGAAGCCATGCATGGCAGCCTCAAAATTGGTAAAGGAGCCTGGGAACATATATTCTGCCACCACCTCTACCACAACTGCCTCTTGCCACACAGAAAGCTGAAGAATAGGCACAGAAATCTGCTACAGAAAACCCTCTCATACTCTATCAAGACTTTGCTTGTTGGGGCTAAAAAACAAAAACAGTAAAATGAGTTAAGAGGATACCCTTTGCATCACTTTCACCTTCAAAACATCTCTAATATTTCACAGAGGAGACTGAGAAATATAATTTTTAGCTTTCCAGTTTCTACAGTAGCAAAAATCATCCTGGAAGGAGAGTTCAATGAAAGAGGAGCAGGTAAATCGACAGAATTTACACAAAGAGTTTGAGGTTATTTATAAGACCACTCTAGGCTCTCTCATTCCCTATGTTTTTGTAGAATTATTTTCTAAGCAATATAAATTAATAGAATTAACTATGGAGAGATCACCTGTTGTGTGAGGAGCATCATATTAGGTCAAGATGGGAAGATACTTTAAGAAAGCCTTAACTTCTGCTCTTTAAGAGAGTACCTTAATACAGAAAGAGAACTGATACCTGCATAGGGTTAATACAAATTAAATTATGTTTAGGAATGCTCAGTGATAAAAATGAGTTGGAAATGAATTTAGGAACTTTTCATATGGGAGGAGAGTTTTGAAAGAAGAGGCTTTCTCTGAGAGGAGGGGAAATGCATTTCTGGGTGGTAGAAGACAGCCTGTTGGCAGTATGGAGGCAGGAGTGAATACATTCATATGTGTGATTATAGTTGGTTGCTACAGGAGTCAGCATGGAGAAGTTGTGGAAATGAGAGTGCTAAGATGCATGTAGTTGCTAAGTAGCCAAGAAGTTCAAATTGGGGAACTGATTTTTTAGTGAAATTGTCATGACTTCAGTAAAGTCATTGGTCTACGCTCTGATAAAGGAAGTTAAGAAACAGAACACTTGCAAAAGTCATTTTGGGGATGCTGAGATGGCATTCAAAGGCCAAAAGGCAAAACTCTTATATCTACTGCTGATGAGATTTGACAGAAACCATGCCAACAAATGTCTGTTTTGTTGTTGTTGTTGTTGTTTTATGGTAAAAGTAACAATACAGGTGGTCAAAAAAACAAAAACCATGGTATAGAAAAAGCATAAATTGAAAAGTAAAAGCTTTTCTTATATTCCACCCTGCCTCTGAATCTTCTGTCTAAAGATTGCTGCTATTAACTTTCTTATGTATCCTTTTAGAGAGCACTTTTCTGACATAAAGATCATGTATTAATGTACACAGAAGGGACCATGATGTGTACACAGTACTGTTGCTGTCCACTGAAATCTTCTAATAGACAACACATTTAGGTCTAACCCATTCTTGGTTATGATTCCAAAAAATCTCATTGTATAGACTTTCCATAATACATGTAACCAGTTTACTGCTATAGGATATTTATCGGGTTTTTTCCCCCAGTTTTTACCTATTTGCCCCATTTACCTTTCTGGGCTCACATCTGATTGCAGCATGATTTGCTCAATATATTAGGCCTACTGTGGAGACATACTGCTCAGAAAAAAAGATTCCTTTCATACTCTTCTCCCCAGCACTAAATCTGCTCCAGCCACGCCAGTCTCTTACATATTTGTCTAACACATCAGCTGTAATCCTGCTTTTTGCACAAGGATTCCTCTGCCTGGAATACTCTTTAGATATTGACTTGCTTCCTCCTTCACACCTTAGTTTCTATTCCAACTTCTCAGTGAAGCTATTCTTGATCACAGTATTTAATATTGTAACCCATCCCACTCCTAATATACTTCCCGTTAAAATTTTTCTCTGTAGACCATATCAATCTCTAAAATATTATGTTCTAATTGATTTTACTCATCCCTTTTCACTAAAATATAAGTTTTATAAAGACAGTAATATTGTATGTTATTTAATTATTACTACATAGCTTTCTGAGTAAAGAATTTCTAGACATCTTGTGTCCAAGCAAGAACAAAATCTTTAATAAAAATCTTATTCTTCGTTAATACTATTTTATTATTATTTAATCTCATTCTTGCTTCAAATACCTCCCTTTTGATTCTCAGATATATCCTAGCAATATAGACTTTTCCTTTAATAAATGTTACTTCAATATGTATTCCTTGTAAAGCAAAGTAATAACATGTGGTAGACACTAATTTTAAAAAATTGTATCAGTCAAATAAATAAATTATAGCCCTTTCTCTAACAAAGGGATATAAGTAATGCAGTTCTATACTTTGATAATTATCCTTTAACATGCTTTTTAGATAATTGTTGCCTAGTTAAAGAAAACCATTTGGTCGCACAAGGAAACAGTCTAATTGTAAGTGAAACTGACATAGGATGTATATTATTCCAGATTCTCTATATCCATAATGGAAAGAAATAGTAATGAGTGCAGTTAAAATGTAAATGATATACATGATAACAGCTTTCAATAGGCAGTGTTATTCTAATACAGACATAATTCATTTTATTTTGCTTCACTTGTGGCACTTTGCAGATATTGCATATTTTACAAATTGAACATCTCCAGCAACCCTGTGTTGAACAAGTCTGTCAGCGCCATTTTCCCAACAGCATGTGGTCACTTTGTGTCACTGTCACATTTTTGTAATTTTCACTATACCTCAAACTTTGTATTATTACTATATCTGTTACAGTTATCTGTGATCAGTGATCATTTATTTTACTATTGTAATTATTTTGGGGTGCCACAAACCATGCCCATAAAATATTACAAACTTAACCAATAAATGTTGTATGCATTCTGACTGCTTCATTGCCTGGCTGGCTGTTCATCTCCCTCCCTCTCCTCAGGCCTCCCTATTCCCTGACCCACAATAATATTGATATTAGGCCGGTTAATACCCCTACAATGGCCTCTAAGAGTTCGGATGAAAGGAAGAGTTGCACGTCTCTCATTTAAATTCAAAAGCTAGAAATGATTAAGCTTAGTGAGGAAGACAAGTTGAAAGCCAAAAGTCAAAAGGTAGGCCTCTTTCACCAAACAACCAAGTTGTGAAAGCAAAGGAAAAGTTTTTGAAGGAAATTAAAAGTGCTACTTCAGTGAGCACATGAATAACAAGAAAGTAACACAGCCTTATTACTGAGATGAAGTTTGAATGGTCTGGATAGAAAAATCAAACCAGCCACAAAATTCCCTTAAACCAAAGCCTAACCCAGAGCAAGGCCCTAACTCTCATGAATTCTATGAAGGCTGAGAGAGGTAAGGAAGCTGCAGAACAAAAACTGGAAGCTAGCCAAGATCGGTTCCTGAGGTTTAAGGAAAGCAGCCATTTAAAACAAAAATGCAAGGTGAAGCAACAAGTGCCAGTGGGAAAACTACAGCCAGTTATCCTGAAGATCTAGCTGAGATAATTGATGACAGTGGCTACACTAAACAAAATCTTTCCGGTGTAGACAAAACAACCTTCTTTTGGAAGAAGATGCCATCTGGGACTTTCATAGCTAGAAAGAAGTCAATTCTTGGCTTCAAAAGAAGAGGCTAACTCTCTTGACAGTGGCTAATGCAGCTGGTAACTTTAAGTTGAAGCTAGTGCTCATTTATCATTCTGAAAATCCTAGGGCCCTTTAGAATGAAGCTAAATCTATGCTGCTTTGATCAAGAAATGGAACCACAAAGCCTAGATGACGATACACCTGATTATAGCATGATTTACTGATTATTGCAAGCCTACTATTGAGACCTACTGCTCAGAAAAAAAAGATTCCTTTCAAAATGTTGAAAGCTCATTGACAATGCACCTAGTCATCCAAGACCTCTGATGGATATATACAAGGAAGTTTGTGTTTTCATGCCTGCTAACACAACATTCATTTTGCAGCCATACATCGATGAATAATTTTGACTTTCAAGTCTTATTAATTCAGAATTACATTCTGTAAGACTGTAACTGCCATAGATAGTGATTCCTCTAATGGATCTTGGCAAAGTAAATTGAAAATGTTCTGGAAAGGAGTCATTATTCTAGATGCCATTAAGAACATTCATGATTCATGGGAGGTGGTTAAAATATCAACATTAACAGGAGTTTGGGAGAAGTTGATTCCAATCCTTGTGGATGATTATGGGGTTCAAGACTTCGGTGGAAGAAGTAATTGGAAATGTGGTAGAAGCAGCAGGAGAACCAGAATTAGAAGTGTAGTCTGCAGTCTTACAGTAACATTTGAATGGATGAGGACTTCTTATAGATGAGCTTCTTGAAATAGAAACCACTCCTGGTGAAGATTCTATGAACATTTACAAAATTAGTTCATAAAGCAGAGGTGGGGTTTGAGAAGATTGACTCCAATTTTGAAAGAAGTTCTACTGTGGAAAAAATGCTGTCAAATAGCATCCTCATGCTGTAGAGAAATATTTTGTGAAGGGGTCAATCAGTGTCATAAACTTCATAGTCTTATTTTAAGAAATTGCACAGCCACTCAATACCTTTGGCAACTACTACCCTGATCAATCAGCAGCCATCAATATTGAGGCAAGACGCTGCACCAACAAAAAGGTTACAACTTGCTGAAGGCCCAGATGATTATTAGCATTTTTTAGCAATAAACATTTTGAAATTATGTACTTTTTTTTTTTTTTTTGAGACAGAGTCTCGCTCTGTCACCCAGGCTGTAGTACAGTGGCGCAATCTCGGCTTACTGCAACCTCTGCCTCCCGGATTCAAGCAAGTCTCCTGCCTCAGCCTCCTGAGTAGCTGGAACTAAAAGGTGCCAGCCAACACGCCTAGGTAATTTTTGTATTTTTAGTAGAGATGGGGTTTCACCACATTGGCCAGGCTGGTCTCGAACTCCTGACCTTGTGATCCGTCCGCCTTGGCCTCCTAAAGTGCTGGGATTACAAGCATGAGCAAGTTATGTACATTTCTTTAGACATAATGCCGTTACACACTTAATAGGCTACAGTGTCATGTAAACAACTTTTTCTGCACAGGGAAAACAAAACATTTATATGACTCACTTTACTGAAATTTTGACTTTATTGTTTTGGCATGGAACCAAACTGGCAGTGTATCCAAAGTGTGCCTGTATTCACTAAATAATAGTTTTGAACTTTATGATTGCAGTAAGTTTATATCAGTTTCACTTCAGTTTTTTAGGGTTGCACAATTTGCCACAATTTTCATCACATATTTTGGAATGATGTAGCAGAATACATCAAGAAAATCTCCAGTTCTTTTGACAATGTTTATTAGAGCTTTTTGATTCTTACCCCCATGGAAATGCTTGTGTATGAATCTCGAAAATCTCAGATTAAATTATTTTCTTGGTAGCTTTGCCTGTTCCTATTAAGCCACAGAAAATATTAAGAAGGTTAATATGTTAACTTTTTTATTTTTCAAATTATTGTTAATATCAGCATACTATGAAGAACATGAATGTGCTGTACACACAAACAACTTGATATCTCACTAAATAAAAGACACATGTGTGTTAGATCCATCTACCTTTCAGGCTCAGGCATGGGGTTTTTAACTCCACAACATTAACTGGAATTGTGGGATACAGATAAGATCATAATATAATTGCAAAGATGTGGTATTCCCTGAAGAATTTTCTATCTATGATCAACGTGCAAAAAATTTAATGTGTTATGGTAATGTCCTTTATTATCCATGATTAAGTCACACCAAAATGGCACAAAGACCAGGAAACCAGCCAAGCATTCACTGGAGGCGTTATTCAGTGTCTGAGAGATTCAGCTGATTTATATGACTTAAGAAATATTTTACTATCTAGTGTCCATCATTTAAAATAAAACAACCCTTTTAAAGATGATAATTGTAAACATTTGAATTATGTTTTTAATTGGAAACGTAATGAGCTTGTACTGTTAAGCTGGTTCTTATTTTATGTTCTGTGCTTTCACAATTAACATTTACTTACTTGTAAACTGTGTTATCTGAAGAATTTTTTACATATATGATATCTGCATAACTCTGGAATATTGTTAGACATTTAATAGGAACCTAATTATAAAACAAATTTATTTACTATATATGCCATTAAAAACATTACAATTAGCCTGTTTAAGCTTCAATGTATCTCAATGATGAACTCTATCAAATGCTATAAACTCACAATTTTTCATGACTTTATATGCAATTAAAGACCTCAGTGAAATTATTTATGTTTTTATCCCACAATTATATAGTACCTACTCTATGCCAGGCAATATGCTATGGACTGAAGGTACCAACATGAATAAGAAACCTTTCCCTCACTGCGTGTGATAGGCTGAATAACCACTCCCTCCATCTTCCCCAACCGCTGCATGCGCATGTCCTAATTTGTGGAACGTGCGAATGTTATCATATGGCAAAGACTTTGTGGGTGTGATCAAGTTAACGATTTTGATCATCCTAGGATTATCCTGGATGATCAGAGTAAGCCCAAATGCATATATCTTTATAAGAGGGAGTCACAGAGAGATTTGGCACAGACAGAGAAGAAGGCAATGTGACATTGGAGGCAGAGATTGGAGAGATGTGGCTCACAGCCAAGGAATGCTGCAACCACAAAAAGCTGGAAGAGGAAGGAACAGATTCTCCCCTAATGGCCTCAGAGGCAATGCAGCCCTGATGATACCTTGATTTTATCCCAGTGTTACTGATTTCAGACTTCTGGACTCCAGAACTATAAGAAAAGAAACGTGTGTTGTTTTAAACAACCAAGTTTGGGTAATTTGTCACAGCAGTCATAGGAAATAAATACACTGAGGAACTCAAACTTTAATGAAAGAGACAAACACAAAAAAATAATCGTTATAGTACAGCAAGAGCCCTGTTCAAGTATGTGGGAGCAGATGGGGAGCATGGGTGGAGTGTTGACTCTGGCGGATCTAGTACTTTAAAGCTCCTTAGATGATCTGAACTGAAGCTTGAAATAAAATAGTGTTTTCCAAGCAGGGAAGGGAGTACAAAAATGCAGAAACCAAAACAACATGGTAAGTTTTATAATGCAAAATGGTATTTTGAAATGCACAGTTTAAATAAGGAAATAATTAGCCCTAAAGTAATTTTCATTGATTTTAAATTTTCGATTACTCATATTTGTCAAAAAAAAGTATATGGCTGTAAAGTATCCTTGGAAAAAGTAATAGCAAATATATTACAAAGAAGATAAATGAATATTCCAGCATTACAAATTATTTTCTATCATTGCCAGTTGCTGAGGATTTTAGAGAGATTTTTACGTAGAAATATTAATTAAACCATATCAGCAGTACCATACTTTAATCAGTTGGAGAGAAATTATTTATTCTAGTTATGAAAATAATTACCAATTCCTCAAATTCTAATAAAAATAAGGCAACAGTTTTAATAAAAATATTTCTCTTCTCTCCTTCTATTTTTTTTTTTATTAATACAAATTTTTGCCTAAAAGTTTTTGGCCAAGTGCAAAATAAATAGAGGTCATTTTTCTTGTGTTCTCTTGTCAGAGTTGAACAGTAGAAGTGGTCAGATGAATGAACAAAAATATCTGATACTGTGTTTGGAACTCCTAGAAATGTTACAGACTAGACAGAACTTGGGTGAGTTTTGAAATCTGTTTTCAAGGTTAATTTATATTAGAAAGAGAAAAAATGGTAAAGAAAAGATGTTATAAGCCAAATGAAGATTTACTGTGGTATAGATCAAGTATCAGTGATTTAGCAATGAAACCAAAGGAAATGAAAAGTTATAATATGAAGGACAGTTTGATTATCCAGGGATGATAGGAAAAGCAAAAGGCAGCTGTTGTTTTCAGAGCCAATAAACTGGATTAGTTGATCATTAGATACTTAGATACTGGGAAATTGATTCATACTGAAAATTTCAGCATCCCCACCTCACCTGAAAGCCATGGACTCACAATCCCTTCCCATACCTTTCAGCCTCTGGCCCCCACACTTGGTAAACTGAACCATGTTACATCCCAGTTACACATAGGTAGGTCCATAAGGGAGGTCTCACTTCATGTATAATTATGGTAGAGGGTCTTCTGTGATAATCACCTCTAATATGATCTAAAACTTTACTATTAATGCAAATAAACACAGAACTGAGAGGGAGATTAGAATTCATTTAGACAAATATCAATATTCTGTTTGTTTTTATCAATGATCTAAGATAACTCTTCTATTGATCAAACAATAATATTTTATTCATAGAAATATCCTTCTCAATATCCTTATCCTTGTCAATAGATGTAAGAGGAAAAGTAGAAAGTGTTGATCAATATTTTGGGGTTTCTTAAGTACATAAGATACTGTTTGCTTTTGCCATTTCTGCAGCTTTTTAGTGTAGCTGTAAGAAGGAAAATATAGTTTTTAGTATTCTAGGAAGACAGACACATACTTGAATTCGATATATGTTCATGCCAGTGGAGTATTCCTACGGCTGCCTTTGTTTCCTCCCAGTACACTCTAATGATTCACCCTAAGACTCTGCTAAGATTATGAACTATTTGACATTCGGTAGTACCTTAGGGAGAGTAAAGATTTTGATTGACTCAAGATAATATACATAGAATCACCATGTAAATTCAAGAACAAAGCCACTTTATAAAAGCAAACTAAAAGTAATTTGAAAATAGACATACTGGGAACTCAGAAGATTTACCTCAGTCTCAGGTGATCATGTAGAATGGACTGTCCCCCACCTTTGGCTACTTTGGAAACCCTTCAAGTGATTTTTTTAAGTTGCTTCCTAGAACAATGTAGCATAATCCAGTCTTCTTTGGCACGTAGGCAACTCCTATTCTATTCCCTAGTATGAGCTTTTGCTAGTCAACATTTCCCTTTTGCAATAAGGCTGGAAATGTTTCTGCTTCCTAATAAAAGCTATCACATATTTGAGCCTGCTGTTTTTTAGAGTCCATGACCTTATCTGATTTCAGCCAGATTCTCTGATTACTTATAGGCAATTTTCTTCCAAATTTCGTTTTATTTTGTTATTATTCATAATGGAATCTGTCCTTAATTGTTTTCTTTTTTTCTACAAGTTTCATTTTAAGTTCAGGGGTACATGTGCAGGACATGCAGGTTTGATACATAGGTAAACATGTGCCATGATGGTTTGCTGCACAGATCATCCCATCACCCAGGTATTAAGCCCAGCGTCCATTAGTTATTCTTCCTGAAGCTCTCCTTCCCCCAACACCCCCCAACAGACGCCATTGTGTGTTTTGTTCTCCCATTGTGTCCATGTGTTCTCATCATTCAACTCTCACTTATAAGTGATAACATGTGATGTTTGGTTTTCTGTTCCTGCATTAGTTTGCTGAGGATAATGGCTTCCAGCTCCATCCATGACCCTGCAAAGGACATGATCTCATTCCTTTTTGTGACTGCATAGTATTCTCTGGTGTATATGTACATATTTTCTTTTTCCAGTCTATAATTGGTGAGCATTTAGGTTGATTCCATGTCTCTGCTACACACTGTTTTCCACAGTGGTTGAGTGAATTTACACTCCCACTAACGGTGTAAAAGTGTTCCTTTTTCTTTGCATCCTCACCAGCATCTGTTGTTTTTTGACTTTTTAATAGCCATTCTGACTAGCATGAGGTGGTATCTCATATGTTCATTGACTGCACTTATGTCTTCTTTTGAGAAGTGTTTGCTCATGTCCTTTGCCCACTATTTAATGGGCTTCTTTGTTTTTTCCCTATAGATTTGTTTAAGTTCTTTGTAGACTCTGGATATTAAACCTTTGTCAGATGGATAGATTGCAAAAATTTTCACCCATTCATTAGGTTTTCTGTTAACTCCAACGACAGTTTCTTTTGCTGTACAAAAGCTCTTTAGTTTAAGTAGACCCCATTTGTCAATTTTTGCTTTTGTTGCAATTGCTTTTGGAGTCTTGGTCATGAAATCTTTGTCCATTGCTATGTCCTGAATTGTATTGCCTACATTTACTTCTAGGATTTTTATAGTTTTGGTTTTTACATTTAAGTGCCTAGTTTACTTAAGAGTTTTTCAATACCTAGTTTATTGAGAGTTTTTAACATCACATCCCTAATTTTTTAACCATGATTAAAAGAAGTTTTAAAATCATTCTAACCAAGCTTGAGCCCTATCGCATTTAATATTCTTTATGGGAAAATTCATTTGGGATCTATATATTCTACTAACATGACATTTTCCAGGCTTTGAACTACAATATGGTTTATTTCTTGAAGTTTTGCTTTTACAAGTGTAATTCTGGCATTGCATAACGTGAGTTTTTTGTAATGTCCAATTATGTTTCTTTTAGTCTTATAGCAAACAATTCGTGCCAGAAAGCAGCTTGTAATCTATTTCTTAAAGAGTGTTAAGAGAAATAGAAAATCTAAAGAAGCATATTAAGCATCCCTTGACAGTTTGACACTAGCAAACTGCCTTCCTCAATTGCTTGTCCCCATTCCCAAAGGATTGCTAAGGAATTCTTATTGCCGTTCCATGAATATATATTTCACAATGAACAATACATTGTTTTTAAAAAAATAGCTTTTTTACACTTAATGGCATACACCTGCATGTTAATCAGAGACAAAAGCTCATCATGAATATTGAATTGCTAGAAAATGCTCTTCCAGGAAACATTTCTATCATATTTTTAAACTTGTTTGTTTTGCTTATTGAAGTATAGTTAACACAAAGTAAAATTCATGCTTCTTAGGTATATAGTTCTATGAATTTTGGCAAATTTATATAATCAGACTGGGAACATTTCCATCATCCTAAATTTCCTTGTAAGTATTTGTAGTCAATCCTCTTTCCCCACACCCAGCCCTGGCAACTGCTGACGTGACTTCTATCTCAATAGTTTTGCCTCTTCCAGAATGCTGTATAAAATCCTACGGTATATAGCCATCTTGAGTCTGGCTTCTTTCATGTAGCATAATGCCTTGAGATTTTTCCATGTAGAAATATATCAGTATGTATCATTGCTTTTTCTGAGTAGTAGTCCATGTGCAGATGTACCACAGTTCGTTCATCTATTCATTCACCTTATGAAATTTTTCGCTAGTAATAATTTCATTATTATGAAATTTAGCTGTTTATTTTATGTATTCTTATTATACAAAAAAGGTAACTATGTGAGGTGATACTTATGTTAATTAGCTTGATTGTTGTGGTTATTTCATATTGTATATGTATATAAAATTTTCAAATTATGTACCGTAAATATATACAATTATTTGTCAATCAAATCTCAATAAGCTGAAAAATATATGATGAAAAAGTTAAATATTTCAGGAAGGAGTAAATATACCACAATGATTAAAGGAGTAAAACCTCAATTAGTGCAAAAAAGTTGAATAAAATTCAGCACTCAGCTATAACAAAACATTTTTGCAAGCTAGGATTTATGAGAATCTTCTTATGTATACAACAAACAAACACCAAGAAATAGAAACATTTCTTCTCAACAAGATGCCCATGATCACTACTTCCATTCCATACTGTGTTGGAGGTCCTAGCCAGAGAATGCATAGCACAAAAAGAAATAAAATGTGTAAGTCTTGAAAAGAAAGAAATTTTTCAATATTTCTGTTAGTCCATTTTCACACTGCTGATAAAGACATGCCTGAGATAGGGAAGAAAAACAGGTTTAATTGACTTAAAGTTCCACATGGGTGGGGAGGCCTCAGAATTATGGCGGGAGGCAAAAGGCACTTCTTACATGGCAGCAGCAAGAGAAAAGGAGGAAGAAGCAAAAGTGGAAACCCGTGAGAAACCCATCAGATCTTGTGAGACTTATTAACTATCACAAGAATAGCATGGGAAAGACTGGCCCCTGTGATTCAATTACCTCTCCCTGGGTCCCTCCCACAACACATGGGAATTCTGGGAGATACAATTCAAGTTGAGATTTGGATGGCTACACAGCCAAACCATGTCAATATTCATAGTGCATATTATTGATTACATAGAAAATTCAAAAGAATCTATAGGTAAATACTTGGAATTAATAAGAATATTTACCAAAGTGACTTGATACATGACAACAAAACAAAAATTATTGCATTTCTATACACCAGCATCAGAGTTAGAAAACACTTTCAAAATATACAAGGGTTAAATAATAAAAAGATGGAGCAAATTATAAAATTTAAAGGACAGGAATATTCAGTATCTTAAAGATTTTTATTCTTTCTCCATTATTTATAGATTCACTTATTTGGCATCAAAATTCTAACAAGATTTTGGCAAGCTGTTTCTGAAATTTACATAGAAGAACAAAAGGCTAAGAATAACCAAATCAGTCCTGGAGAAGAATAAAGTGGGGAAACTTTATCTACCAGAATCATGACTTATTATATAGGAATATTAGTAAAGCATGATATTAGCACTGGGATAGACAACAGGTAAAGGAAAGAATCGAACAAGACACTCATGCATATGTACAAATTTGGCATATGGCAAAAGTAACAATAAAACTCACTAGAGAAGGAATCAACTATATAATAAATAATACTATGACAATTGAGTTTTTTATTTTTAATTTTTTAAATTTTTCTTTTAGAGGTAGGGTCTCATTATGTTGCCCAGACTGGACTCCAACTCCTAGCCTCAAGCAATCATCCCACTTAAGCCTCCTTATTAGCTGGGACTGCAGACATGTGCCACTGCACCCAGCAAATTGATTTTTTATTTAAAAAAATAATGAAATTTGATCCCCTCTTCACACCTACATGAAAACAAATTTCAAATGAATTTAAAATGTGAATATAAAAGGCAATAGTTTAACACTTTTGGAAGAAAACACAGGAGAATATTTTTAAAGTCTTAAGAGAACATATTCTTAAATAAGACTGAAACAGAGTGCAATGCCACAAAAGAAAAATGTATAAATTTGACCACATTAAAATAAGAAGTGTTGGTACATCAAAGAACATTATAAAGAAAATGACAACCCGTGTAGTGAGAGAAAATATTTGTAACCCATATAGCTGACAAAGAATTTGTATTCTCTAAGTCAATTAAGTAAAAGCCAAGAAAACAATAGTAAAATAGGCCAGAGACTTAATCAGACATTCCAGAAAAGAAAAGCACAAATAGTTTTGAAACATATAAAAATATGGTCAACATCATTACCTCTCCATAAAACACTTATAAATTTTAAAGGATAAAAGAGAAACTTTTCAGTAGAAAAGCATGGTAACCTTGTGATCAAAATCAACATCATCAGTAATGGTACAAATTGAACCCTATACCACCTTGATCAAATGCAATAGGAACACAGCAGCACTTCTGTAATAGTCCTACCAAAGGTGCACAACTTTAATCAAACCATGAGGAGATCTCAAACAAACTCAAATTAAGTACATTCCATTATATCAATTGGCCAATTATCATCAGAAGTACCTCAAGAAATGACTGAGGAACTAAGGAAGAAGCCTAATTTGATGTAACTGCTAAAGTTTTGTATGATTTGGGACATTTCGAGATAAAGAACATTAGTGGAAACTGAATGGAGGTTGAAAATTAAGTGGCGGCAATGTATCGATGTTAATTTTCTGTTTTGATGGTTGTGTTGTGCTTAAGTAGGAGAATGCTTAGAAGGACATTTATGGTCACCAGATACAAAACTATTCAGAAGTAACACGGGCAACATATTAGCAACTTATTTTCAAATAATACTCTTCCTGTAACTTCTTTCCACATAAAAGGGAATTTTTTAATCCTACAAAAAGATATGATTTTAAATCATTTTGGCAAATATTTAAAGTTCTGGCAATATGAGGTATTGAAGAGGAAGGTCAATAGGAACTCTTATACACTACTAAAGGAAGTAGAAAACAGTATCACCCAGAAATTCATACTATGCAAAGAGAAAATCTAGTACATTTGCTCCAAAAATTCATATTAAAACGTTCATAGCAGCATTGTTTATTTTAGCAAAATATAATAATAAATTATAGAATTATACAAGATAGTATTACACAACATTGAAAATTAAAAATATTTATAGATGAGTCATAGTTTCTTAATGGTGAGTATAAGAAGAACGCTAGCTACAGTGATTCCATTTTTATAAAACTCAAAAAGCAGCATTTATAAAAGCTATTATTTAGGTATATGTATACATGTAATAAAACTTTTCTTTTTAAGATAAGAGGATGATTAACACACAGTATAAGAGAGGGTTATACCTATGTGGAGAGGCAGGGAGAGCAGATTGGATATAACTACATTGGCAATTTGGGGTTTTTAGGTTAGGTGGTAGCTCTGCAAGAGTTTAATATACTATTATGCCCTATAACATGTATATTACATATTATGTCTATTATAAGTATATGTATCAGATATTACATAAAATATTTTCGAGTAATTGAGATCATTGAGCAATTTAAGATAGCAGGTTTGGGTTTTCCCTTTTAATGCTGGTGAGAAAACATTCTAAGGCTGGAGAGAAAGGGGAAGACATAGCAAGATCTATCTGTCAGGACATTTTTTGACTAATGTAGGCAAACAGTAAACACAAAAAAACCCTGGGACTGAAAAATTAAAATATTTCTTGGTATTATATCCCAGGGGCCCTGGTTATTTGAGACTATTTAAAACTATCCCTACCTCAGCATTAAAATACAGCAGGAATAGGTAGATGCACTACTCTAGTCATCTGTGATGCTGTGTGTCCTCCTGGTGTAGTTTAACCAAAGTTCTCAATAGACATAGATGTTGGTGTGCTGACTTTTTTGTTTGTTTGTTTGAAAGAGTCTCTCTGAAGCAGAAAAACTACTCCAAAATGTCTTTGCTCTTAAGTGTAGAGTTCCTTTTCTATTTATCAGATGGTGCTCCAACATATGAAGAAAACAAGCAAATTGATTATGTAACAAGGTAGACAACTTTATGAAACACAGACCTGTGACCCTTGGAGCTCTAAGACTCAGTGTTATAAAACATAGATGCTTCCTGACAGCTTTTTCATGTACTTTGTTTGCATTGAATCCATATATATGTTATTAGAGAGAAATTGATCAACGGCAACCCTTACACACTGCTAAAGGGAGTGGAAATTAGTTCAGACACTTTGAAAAACAACTTGGCACCATTTTGTAAAAGATGTTAAACATTCACAAATGGTATGACCCAGGAATTCATACAATGCAAAGAGAAAATCCATATATATGGAGTCAATGCAAGCATTTAAACTATATGCAAAAGAAAACTTTCATGTCAAGCTCACATTCTGCGATATTGTAAATGAATGTTTACCCTACAGTCATTGATTAGGTAGATAAGAGTTGTGTGGTCACTAAACATTTTATTTTATGTTGAAATAAAATTCTTTGAAATGGAGGTGATAGAATGTAAACTTTATTGGCACAACTTTGCTTAGTAAGAAGCAGCAATAGATACCTGTCCCAAAGATAATTGACTGAAAAAATAAAATAATTGCTTCATCACAAGGATAATAGAGCAAAGCAGCAGCAGAAGAGTTGATATCTGAACATCTCCAAGTACCCGTTTTTGTATTTTTCACTACTTCAGGATGGATAGTACTATATGGCTTCAACAGAAGTGGAGTGAACCTGTTACTAATAAACCTGGGACTGATGTGTAATTACATTTTCAGTGATTCATCTGTGAAACACCCTGGGTTATTTTACATGGAAGCATCTGGTTCACATGTGTCCAGTGGTTATTCTGTGGTGACTGACATCTGTATTCTTCTAATAAAGTCCCAGTTGCACAGATGTGAGCTGTTGCCTTCTTATAAAGACAAAGCTTACAATTGAAAAATCCTAACCTTAACTCTTCTTGAATATGAACGTTTCAATCTTCTATACACACACACACACACACACACACACAGAGAGAGAAAGAGAGAGAGCGCGATAGGAGATGGACCACTTACACTGTGTCTGGAACATAATATAAATATTTCATGTAGTGTCTTTCAATCATTGGACATATGTATATAGGCACCTTTATCTCTTTTTATGTTTGTTTATAGCATAGCATCTGTTTTAGATTGTAAGCTCAAAGAAGGCAGTTACCCTGTCAATTTAATATTATACAGACAGTGTCCAGTAAAGCATAATTCACTTTTGAGTGCTTGCTAAGTATTTGTCAATCAATATGGTGATGTTAATGACTTTCAGGAAAAACGGAGTTTATAATCTGACTGTAAACACCTCTTGCAGTTTAAGAGGTAAATGCTGTACATGGACTTGCTTCTTATTTCCTTCATTATAATTAGACAGGCAACGCCTAAAACTTTGTTGTTTTGAGAAGAATTTATTTATGTTAGAATAATCCTCTAGTGATATGTGATATATGAGATTTTAAAGTGGCAGACTTCAAGGCAAGTTTCATGAGGGAAGTAGCATTTTAGCTCAGCCTTCGAGGATAGATATAATTTGGACACATAATAATGAAGGGAAAAGAAGGAGAGGCCATTGGTGAAAAGCGTGGAGGAGAAAGGCAGGCATGGGTTCAAGTCCTTCCTTGGCCAATAAGTTATGAGACCTCAGTGAATCAGTACGATATCTAAGGGTTTGTTTTCTCATCTGGAAAATAGACACCGTATTATTGTGACAATTACACGCATAACAAGCTTAAACACAGCATTTGGCATAAGGAGAACATTTAATACCTATGGACAGCTGTTACTCTTAGGACAAATTAGCCATTTTGAATAGACTTTCAACAGAATTTTGAATACGGAACTTGAAAAAAAATACCTGGAGGGAAACCCTAGGCTATGTGTGAAGATCTAAAACTTCTAGTGGAATTCTTACTTGCACAGAGAAAGTCAAGGTCCACTTCTTAAGACATCTTTTTCCATCTTAAGTTAGTCTTTTCAATTACATGTGTGGCAGGGTGACATCAAAGTGTAGTCATGTATACTCAAATTAAAATATCAATACCATAATGAATAAAATACTTTCAATGTGTGAGGTACTTTTCTTAGTCCTTTTATTTATCTTCTGCATGCTAGACTTGTAAGTATTGTGGGCTCTGACTCTGAATCCTATGAAAAACACCTGTTTGCCTTATTTTCAAGTTAATAATAACCATTTATTTTATGTGTAAGAAGGAGTTTGTCCTGTACACATGCATAAGCAGACACAAAACACTTATCATCTGTAATAGGTCATGTGACCTCCTCTAAATTCCTCAAGAAAAATTAACAAAAATAGCACTCTGTATAATATTTATGAAGTCCACCTCATGCATAGTTTCAAAACTTTTTATCACTGGCAAGGAAGGGGGACAGTGATCTCTAAAGAGAAACCTAAATAATTTATAACCATGTTCTATTTTGGTAATATGCAAATATTTTACTAAATACTCTCCTCATTCCTCCAAGATTTAAACCTTTTTTTTTTTTTGAGACAGTCTTGCTCTGTCACCCAGGCTGAAGTGCAGTGGTGCAATCTTGGCTCACTGCAACCTCCGCCGCCTCCCGGGTTCAAGTGATTCTCCTGCCTCAGCCTTCCAAGTAGCCGGGACTACAGGCACGCACCACCATGCCCAGCTAATTTTTGTATTTTTAGTAGAGACAGAGTTTCACCATATTGGCCAGCTGGTCTCGAACTCCTGACATCATGATCTGCCCGCCTCGGCCTCCCAAAGTGCTGGGATTACAGGCGTGAGCCACCGTGCCCAGACTAAACCTTTGTTTTCTTTCCAGGTTTATATTTATAGGAACAACCACTGTGATAGCTGTTTCCATTAATGTGTTTGTATCTCTGTTGTACTTCAGTCTTTCTATAGTAAAAATCACATCGTATCAAAATAGAACTTTCATTTAAAAATAATTTAGTTTCCAGGTAATGAAAAAGCATATATGCTGCTCTCTTGGTTGTAAGGCCTACTTCTTCCTCTAACTTTCCTAGAAATAAAAACTTCCAGGAACTATAGTGTTATAATCAACTGTTATCAATTAGAATTCAATAGACCAGTTACCTTAAGAATATTACCTAGAAGGAGTATATTCAAGGATGTTCACTGAAATGTGGTTTACAATGGGCATTTACCTTGTTTATGATTTTTGACTATGAATCAATAATCAGTTATATTTTTAAGGTACCTCAGTGTAATGGAATACTATGAGGTTATTAAAAATGATCAGACTATTATGTAGACCTGTAATTACTGACAAAGAAAGATTCACCAACAAGTTATTAAGGGAAAAATGGTATATAAACTCTTTTATAATACAATTACTTTTAAAAATATTATGTACATATGTACATGGTATGTGTGTGCAGATATATACATTTAAGATAGATACTAAAATATCAACAGGTGAAGTCAGAGAGGATTATCTTTATTTTGTCCTCTCTATTTTTCTGAATTTTCTAAAGGTTTTGCAATGCATATGTAGTGATTTATATACCAAAAAATAAATACTTTTTGTGATTACTGGGATCTATAAAGGATTTAGAATTTCTGGTATTTGAAATCCTACTCTTCTTAAGAAATGATAAGAGAAATTCATTATTTGTTTTTACCTAATATTTATTTTAAGTAGTAACTATTTCACCTAAAGAATACTTATTTGATTATGATTCAACACTCAAATTAAATTAAGGAGCTGACAGAAGATAGAAAATTTAAATTTATAACTTTGGGTGAAACCTAAAAGCTGGGCTATTCACCTCTGTCCTGAAAATACAATAGAACTTTAGACCTAGAATGGACCTTCAAATGCAGAAATGGCCTATTAACCCACCCTACCTAAATTTTAGATACTTGCATTGGGTTTGTTTGGATTAGAAGGGTCTATCATTATTTTAATAAAATTAAAATATAAACAAACTTTTTCCTTAAATGTATGGTGGCCTGATATAGCAATCAACTCAATTTTTGTTAGGATAAAAATTGCTTAGGAAAACAATTATTATTGTTAGAATAAGAATTACTTATAATTATTAACAGCTAAGTATTTTTTACAAGTTTTGGGAAATTGTCACATAGTACACGTTTCATAGTATTTTATGTGTAATATGAGAATTTTTATGTACATATCTACAAATACAAAAAAGCCTTCTGTAAGAGAAGATGTGTTCCTGTCATTAGATTTACAACTTCAAATGGATTTTTAATCCTGCAAATCAGTACTTTGTACGTTCTTCACTGTAGCATATTATAATTAATTGTTTAATATAGTTTTGATCAACTAGATTGTGAGATTTTCAAGGACAGGAGTGTTGTTTATCTTTTCATCTCAGAGGCTAGCACAATGCCTGACATTGAGAAAATACTGGTTGAAGTAAGGAATATTTGAAAAGCAGGGTTTTACAATTGAGTTGATTATTAGTTAAGTTTTTATAATTGCTACCTCTAATAGCTCTTCTATGTAATAGACTAAGTAGTCTTTATAGAATGGTCTGAAAATATCTGTTACTTATAACTTTTCTGAAAAATTTGTCCTGAGTTTAAGTTTAAAAATAAGCTTTTAAAAAAAAAAAATGACCATTTCTTAAGTTGCAAATCTCCTATATGTGGAAAACTATACATAAGCAACCATGGTTCCTGCCTTCTGAACACTTAATATTCTTACAGATGGGATTTTTCTTTTTCTTTTTTTTAATTGTTATATTTTAAGTTCTAGGGTACATGTGCATAACGTGCAGGTTTGTTACATATGTATACTTGTGCCATGTTGGTGTGCTGCACCCATCAACT
>NW_012115488.1:1769341-1769737 GCF_000951035.1 Colobus angolensis palliatus
TAGATCCCATTTGTCAATTTTGGCTTTTGTTGCCGTTGCTTTTGGTGTTTTAGACATGAAGTCCTTGTCCATGCCTATGTCCTGAATGGTATTACTTAGGTTTTCTTCTAGGGTTTTTATGGTATTAGGTCTAACATTTAAGTCTCTAATCCATGTCGAATTAATTTTCATATAAGGAGTAAGGAAAGGATCCAGTTTCAGCTTTCTACTTATGGCTAGTCAATTTTCCCAGCACCATTTATTAAGTCAGGAATCCTTTCCCTATTTCTTGTTTTTGTCAGGTTTGTCAAAGATCAGATGACTGTAGATGTGTGGTGTTATTTCTGAGGACTCTGTTCTGTTCCATTGGTCTATATCTTTGTTTTGGTACCAGTACCATGCTGTTTTGGTTACTGT
>NW_012115488.1:1774122-1779828 GCF_000951035.1 Colobus angolensis palliatus
TTTGTTCATTTCTTTTTCCTCTTTTTTCTTTAGACTTCTCTTCTCACTTCATTTCATTCATTTGATCCTCAATCGCTGATACTCTTTCTTCCAGTTGATCAAGTTGGTTACTGAAGCTTGTGCATTTGTCACGTATTTCTCGTGTCATGGTTTTTATCTCTGTCAGTTCGTTTATGGCCTTCTCTGCATTGATTATTCTAGTTATCCATTCTTCCATTCTTTTTTCAAGATTTTTAGTTTCTTTGTGCTGGGTACGTAATTCCTCCTTTAGCTCTGAGAAGTTTGATGGACTGAAGCCTTCTTCCCTCAGCTCATCAAAGTCATTCTCCATCCAGCGTTGATCCGTTGCTGGCGATGAGCTGCGTTCTTCAGTTGAAAATGCAGAAATCACCCGTCTTCTGTGTCACTGGCGCTGGGAGCTGGAGACTGGAACTGTTCCTATTCAGCCATCTTGCTCTGCCCCCCGGGTTTTTCCAATTGTTCCTTTTAGTCACTTCCAAATTTCTTTGTTATAGAAAAGTGTTCAGTGATAAAAATAGGAAATATTGAACATGCCTTTTCTCTTACAATATGACAAATGGGCCTATTTTTATAGAAGGCAATAAAAAATATACTTTAGCCATTTAAAACATTAAGATTTAAGTTTTTATCATCTGTAGAAGCCCAATAACATTTTGAAGGGAGTCTTGGAAGTTATGTACATTTTAAGGGAAATTATGACCAGACTGTTGAATTCAGCTGCATGTTTTCCGTGCATGTTTTGAGCCTGTTGGATTTTCATGGTTGTCTTTTGGGGCTGCATGTGAATTTACATATGACAACTTTCCTCATTCCAGACAATTGTTAGAATTTCTTGGTTTAACGTTTTAATTTCTGTTTATGCTTTCTGATTTTTGAAATCTGATTCTTTTTCTTGGTTGGTCATTGATTGTCAGATTGAGGGTAATAATTTCCTATTGATGATGGGGTCACATTTCAGAATAAAGGATGTCTAGAGCTGAAGACTTTATTTCAGCTTTCACTTACTTAAATTATCAAGAAAGAAGTATGATTGCTTGTTTGCTCTGTTGTTTCTCAATAACCAGATATAAGAGGTTTAAATTGACTACATTCATAAACCTTTAATAATCATAATTTAATGAAACATAGGTTAATAGAAAACCCAACTAACTAGTCTCCCAATAGTTGGGTTCTGAGTGTATGTGTGCTTAGAAGTTGACCAGCATTTGTTAGTGTGACTTTCAGCCATTAGGTTTGAAACACTATTCATTTAACTACAACTCTCTCTTCCCAGTCATTCCGGTGGAGTGGAATATAACTAAGCTAATGGTGTTAGTGTAAACTTGTAAGCATTTAAATTTATAAACATCCAAAACAACTTGAAAAATAAACATTTGAAGTTACCTCAGAAAGGAAAGTGAGCCAACTACTGACCAGCTATAGTTGTCAGAGATTAAAATTTCATTTCTGAGCCACAAATAAGATTTAAATCTTTTTCTATGTGATAACATTTCCAAAAAGTTTATAATGTTGTCCTCTGATTTAGAATGGATTTTATTTTGTGTAAATTGTGTATGAAACTTGCTATAGCTTTTTTCACACTCAACTCTAAGAGGAGGCAAATTCCCTTGACAAGAGGATTTTTGGTAAATTTATTCAACAGAACCTCAGTTCTTTATTACAAGGAACTATTCTTAATTCTGAATGAAACAATTCTAAATCATTGTCCCCGTCCTCAAGTTACTTACAAGATAAGTAACAAAGATGTCCACAATTAAAGTCTATGGTTGACACTCCTTCCATTGAGAGGCAGTTTCAATATGTGTGGGCTTTTTTGACTCGTTTATAAATAGTAGAATACAGGAGAAGTGATGCTGCGTGATTTCCAGAGCCTACATCAGAAAAGGCAACTTTGTGCTTAGAGCCCCAAGTTGTATATGTCAGACTACCTGAGACTTCCCTGTAGCAAGGAAGCCACACCAGTGTACACTCTCCAGTAGCCAGCCCTAGTCTTTGAGGCCTTCCAACACATCCACCAGATATGAATGAAAGAGCTTTTGGATGGCTCTCAGCCTTGTTTCGACCCCAGCTTTCTAGTATTCTCAGCTAAGACACTGACACCTTAGAGCAGAGACAAGCCATCCACGCTGTGTCCTGGACAAATTGCAGATTCACGGAAAACAGAAGCATAACAAAATGGTCTTTATTTTATGCCAGTAAGTTTGGGGTGGTTTATTACACAACTGTGATTACTGGAACAAAGACTTACTTGATTTAGTATCTACTATGGGTGAATAGGAGATAACGACCTTCTCTCCTGGAGGAGTCATGGGAAGCCTCACGAAACAATGACATATGAACTTGGCAAGATAATGACCTTCTCTCCCGGAAGAGTTGTGGGAAGCTTCACAGAAACAATGACATATGAACTTGGCTTTGAATGATGAGACTACTAAGAAGTCTACTAAGTAAAGAAGGTAGAAGAGTCCTAAAAGTGAGGGAGCTGTGTGGAATAGCCTGGAGGCTAAGAAAGAATAGTGTGTATGGTGAATGACAAGAAGTTTGGTGTGGAAAGAGCATTAGATAGTTAGAGCCAGAATGGTGATCAAGAAGCTAGAAATTGTACAATAATTTTTTTGTTATGCCAAGGAAATTTCAACTGTAGCCTTGTAGGAGTAGAAAATAATAATCAATTTGCCCTGTAGAAAGATAACTAATTATCAGCAGTGTGTAAGGTAGGCTAAAAGGGAAAGAAGTGAAAGGCAAGGAGAACAGGTAATTGTTACGTACATAGTTCAGATGACAGATGATTGAGGCTGAGATATGTAGCTTTCTTGTAATAGCAAAATAAGATCAGTTAGATAACAGTGGTTGTTTGAATTGGTAAATTAATTATGTATTGAATTCATATGGTCAAGGCATAATAAAGACTACAGTCCACCCTGCATTTTGGCAAATTAAATCAATGCCTTTATAAAACATTAATTTTATTAAATTTATTAATATTGCTGAACGACATCTAAAAGCTTCCTCCACTATGAAGTTTGGAGAATTATTATTTTTAATCTCATTTTTATATTTTCATTAAGCCATTGATTATAGCAGGACATTTAAAAGAAATGAGACCACATTGTATCAGTTAAATTCTCTAATGGAACCGTGTGTTATACGCACTCTGTTCCTCAAAATGAACATTAGTTCAGAATAAAGTCCTGAAAAAATTAGCAATTTGTGTAATCATAAAGATTTTACAGTCAGAAAATATGTATAGTATGTTTAGTTAATATAGTTATGTGAACATAACACACAGCTGTGGTCAATGGCGTTCTGTATGGATTTGATTGACTTTTAAATAGCATTTGAAATTACTTCACATATTTTTAGTGTGATAAATAAAAGTTCAGCAGTGACATATAACTTCTTATTGAAATCATAATACCATACATATTAAAGACTTTTCCAGGGCAAAAAGTGGCTGGATAGGTCTTTCTCCAGTAATTCTGAGCTTAGACTTGTGTTGCCTTATCTACACAGCAAATTGCTACCGATTGTGGAATACAGTGATCTGTTTTAAAAGCCTTCTGCCTCTCTGTACATTTTGGGTTTACTTTACAGTTTGGTTATATTTAAAATATCAATTTAAAAGTGTAATATTTTTAATTCAAAATCAAAAGCGACAGAATTTTATAGATTATTTCCATCTGACTTTTTCTAGTGCTGACCCCTTTTTAATATCTTTAAGAAAGAACACCTTCCAGAATTTGAATAGTCTTGCTTTATAGATTCACTTTTCATTCACGCATAAGTCTTCTTTAAAAATTCAAGCTGCAAAAGTAACACAAGAAGAGAAAACTAAACACCATATGTTCTCACTCATAAGTGGGAGTTGAACAATGGGAACACATGGACACAAGGAGGGGGAACATCACACACCAGGGCCTGTCAGGAGATGGAGGATTGGGGGAGGTATAGCATTAGGAGAAATACCTAATGTAAATGACTAGTTGATGGGTGCAGCAAACCACCATGGCACCTGCATACCTATGTAACAAACCTGCACATTCTGCACATGTAACCCAGCACTTAAAGTATAATTAAAAAAAAAAAAATCAAGCTGCAGAATCGTCCTTAGTCAACCATTTCATGGAAAGCCTAGAGAAATATTCAGCAGAGCATTAAACCAAATATGAAGCCCTTCTAAGCTCGTGGCCCTGTGTGATGTACAGCACCGGTCACATTCCCATAATGGTTCTTTAACAACCAGCCTTGCTCTTTAGAACCGTTGGAGTGAAACACAGCATTCTGTTTTGTTATCCCCCAGACAAGGGCTACTGTAAGTTTGTATTTAAGGGAATTCAGAAGTTCAGCATTGCTTCTGCCTTGGATTGATTGTTTGCTCACTTTAAATCCCATATCTCTAGCTCAGTCTCTGACTCACAATAGACACTCAATAAATAGTGGATGGGTAAGTGATAGACGATAGTGTTCGCCAGCCTGTCTCCATGATTCTGGTTCAGTTATCTCTCGATAAGACCCAATGGCCATTTCTTTGAGCTATAGATAATATTACACTGACCTTGCAGATCCCTCTTCCAACCAGCTTGGAGGATTTCTTTTAACTCGGGGCCCCTGCTCTTGCTCAACCTCTTTCTCTACTCAGTTTTCCTGAAATCTATTTAATTCAGCAGATTGGAATAATAATTAAGCCCTAATAACAAAGTTAAGACTAGAGTGGTAGGCAGAATAGTACATCACCCGCCCTCTTCCTCCAGAGATGTCTACGTCTTAATTCCTGGAATCTGAGAATATGTTAGACCACGTAGCAATGGGAAATTAAGGCTACAGATGGAAATAAGGTTGAAAATCAGCAGACCTTAAAAACAGTGAAATTATCCTGGATTATCCAGTTAGGTCCAATATAATCACAAAGGGCCTTAAGTAGAAAAGAGTGGCAGAAGAAGAAAGTCAGGGGAAGAGATAAGACTAAGCAAGCAACGTCAGAATGATGTGTAGTGAGAAGGAGTCCACCTGCTATTGCTGGCTTTGAAGACAGAGGAAGGGAGTGGCCTCTACAAGCTAAAAAAAAACCACACAGACACACACATAGAAACAGCTTCTCCATTAGTGCCTCCAGAGAAGTACACAGTTCTGCGAACTTCTTGACTTTTGATCAGTGAGATCTGTCAGACTTCTGACCTCCAGAACTGTAAGATGATAAATTGGCATTGTTCTAAGGCATTACGTTATGGTAATTTGTTGCATCAGCCATAGGAAACGAAAATCACTCATTCCACGCTATGGTGAAGCTACCACCCTTGGTCCCAGTTTAGAAATCACTATCCTCCATGACTGGTATTATTGTCTACCCCTTCTCTTGATAGCTAAAAGTAGAGTTCTGTCTTCTTTTTTGTGTATTTCTGTTTTCCTTCACTGGGCCACTAAGTTTATGGTTTCAGACTAATGGATGTTGTTTTCTCAGCAAAGAAGGTAATACAGCCTATTCCAGAAGACACTAGTTTCTTGGGATGTTAATGGTGAAGAGATTGTGAGAAAAAAGGCTTCTGCCACCAAATGCATTTGGAAAACCTAGGTTAAACAAGGTTCTTTTTTCTTAAAGCACTTATAATGTATGTATAAGGTTTTTTAAAAAAAAAAAAAAAAACCAACAGTTTAAGAGAATATTCAGCAAAGGTATCCCTCTCAGCT
>NW_012115488.1:1779878-1799924 GCF_000951035.1 Colobus angolensis palliatus
GTATGTATAAGGTTTTTAAAAAAAAAAAAAAAAACCAACAGTTTAAGAGAATATTCAGCAAAGGTATCCCTCTCAGCTAAAATTCCTCTCAGCAGCTACCATTTACCTCTGTATCCTCCCATAACTATTCTAGACACTTGAGCACATACACACATATATACATGCACATTTGGTATAATGTATATACACACACATTCTGGTTTTCTGTATATACTCTTCTACACGTTGCTCTTGTTCTTCCTAATTAACAGATTTCCCAATTAACAGAAATTTTAGTGTGTAATATGTATATGAAAGACTAAGAGAACTTAGTAGATGAAAATATTTTCTGAACGTTTTGGACCACGGATTTTTTAGAGAATATCTTAAAGAACTACTTTTTGAGACACACTGCACACAACCCAGCTGCCTTCCTCAGAAGAAAAAAACATCCTCTGGAGTAGAAATAAGAGTTAGTGATGACCCCCCACACCCATTAGAATGGCCTAATGTAAAGGGTATGGATTTTGGATTTTAACCTAGGATAAAATCCTGACTCCATTACTGACTTGACTGCCTGCTCACCCATGCTTACTGGCTGTGTGGTTTCGGGTACATTGCTTAACTTTATTGAGCCTTCTTATTAATACGCTCTCATGTATTCAATTATTTGTTATTTGGTTAATACATGCAATCAGTGGAACTTTTATGTGCTAACTATTGTTCCAAGTCTAATAAAGCAGAATCCCCCTAACTGGAGAGGCTTCTAGGCTAGTGAGGGAAGTTTCATTTTTGTAGCACAGCAAGCGGCAGTAAGCTCACAGATCACCTGGCTTGTCTTAAAGGAGTAACTTTCCACCAGCGTGACAATTTTCCACTTTTATAGGCATAGATCAACAGTAGCAAATGTCACCTACATGATTTCAAAACTTGGAATTTATGCAGGATATTTCAAGTATTGATTTTGTAAGTATCTTTGTACTTTGGTATTGTTTAATGAATTACCAGAACAATTTTATTTATCTGAATAAAGTACAGCAAGAGTGACAAAATCTTTAGTCATTATGAAAGTATGAAATTTTTCTGTAAGTGACTTGCATCCTTGTAGATTCTGGGTATGTTCATCTTAGTGGTTGACTTTAAAATTTGAATTCTCCAGAACTAGATAATCTTATTTTCAAATCTATAATATATGTGTATTTTATAGGAAAATTTTAGAATTCTCATCCTTTCCCAATATCTATAAAGCATGTCAATTCATTTTAACATTAAGTGTATTCACTCTTTATTATTCTGTTCATTCTATTTCCATTTTCTTCCTGCTCTTGATGAATTTAAACAAATTCTTATTCATTAGAAAAGTCTTATTCATTAGAAAAAGATATGTTTAGGAATCTAACTGAAAATAACAAATGCAATTTCTTTTATTTGCCATTTTGTCTGCCAGAAAGTTTCAGCTTCTCTTTTATTTTCTAGGCCAAGGAAATGACGTGTAGGCCTAGTGAATTCCAGGCAAGGTTCAGCACTGGTTTTACTGAATCTGGATGACTTCAGTCTGTTAATTTATTTAGGAGATGGTTTTGGTTTTTATAAGGTCAACTAGAAATTTGTAGGCTACTTTTCCCACTTATTCTAAGATCAATTTTTTTTTAATACTAACATTTAAAATTTGAAAATACAGTGGTAACTTTAGTGATGTCAAATCTTTAGGCACATTATTTAAAACTTTTCCATTTAAGAGGTGTTTCCATAATTGAGTTTATTTCATAATGGGAATTCTGTTAAGGTCAATCTGATAGCTGCTTAGTTATTTAATAGCAGCAAGTACCTGATATTTTGATTTGGCTGGTTTTTAAGGTCATTTCGATTAAAGTTTCATTTGATATGTTCTAAAAACAAACCATAAAATATTTGGCTTTTTTTTTTTTAACCAAATGATGTGTGCCCCAGCCAGTGCTTAGGATGGATTCTCAATTTGTATACTGCCCTTACCTTACCTCTCATCTTCATCCCTCTCCCCATATCTGAGCTTTTCCCTAGCCCTCATCGGTGATGAGGAGGATGGATGCCAGGGAAGTTTGTGATAAAACAAAGATGTATATACTTTTGTTGTTTTAACATGAGTAAAACAGCTGCCTCAGAATGTCCTGCCATGGTGGATAGGCAGGAATTGACCATTTGCTGGATTTTTGCCGTGACTGCTGCAGTCCGAGAATTTGAGACTTCATTCTCCCCAAAAGAAAACATTGCCTGTTCTTCTTGTCTGTAATAAATCATGAACATAGCAGTATTCTTCCAGGCTATTCTTCTAAACTCCAGATAATTTAGAGTGGATGAGACTCATTAGCCTGAAGTGTATTTACAGGTTTGTCAGTCAGAGTTGTATAGAGAGCCAGTGTTTGGGTGGCAAGTGGAAACAGCACAAGCTGTGGGCACACAAAGTCACCTTGGCCCTTGGCACCTGTGACAACACTCCTCCCTGGTTTTACTCATTTTTAGAGCCATTCCTTTTTTGACTCATTTCTTTCTCTATCTGTCTGTCCCTACAATTTTAATATTCTCCACTATTTCTTACTAAACCTTTTCTCTCTGATGGTCTCTTCTCTGGGTGATCATTTCAACTCACCCAGTTGCCTTATAGCAATGACTGCTGTCTTGGTGCATCTAGTCCAGACATCTCTCCTGAGTCCTATACCTGTGTATTTGTTAACCTACTCAACATATATCTGCATTTGAATATCCTTTGGGCACTTCAAACTCACCTGTTATGTCTGAAACTGAAGTCTTTATGCCTAATCTTAAACCTTCTCCTCTTCTGTGTCACCATCTTCACAATAGCTAAAGCTACAAAATCTAGAATTCTGAGAATATTGTCACGGAAGAGAAATAATAAGATCCAGAACCATTCTCTCATGAAATAGCAGATCAGATCCCAAAGCATTATGTATGTGCATACAAAGATACACTGACACAAATCACACACACACACACACACACACACACACACTCTGTTGTTCAAAGAGCAATATTGCATAGTTTTGCATGGTTTTGCAATTTAAATAAATATAATCATTTATTTAAATGTGTGTATTTTTTTTTAAGAGTTGGGGTCCCACTCTTATCACCCAGGCTGGAGTGCAATGGCATAATCATAGTTCACTGCATCCTCAAACTCCTGGGCTCAAGGGATCCTCCTGCTTCAGCCTCTTGTGTAGCTAGCACTACACACAGCTAATTTATATTTTATGTACCACCACACACAGCTAATTTATTTTTTACCTTTTTTTTTTCTAGAGATGGAGTCTCACTGTCTTGCCCAGTAGTATGGTCTCATACTTCTCATACTACTAGGCTCAAACGATCCTCCCGCCTCAGCCTCCCAAAGTGTTAGGATACAAGTGTGAGCCTTGCTCTTTTGCTCAACATTATGCTTAAGATTCATATATGTGTATAACTGTATAATCTCGTCCATTATATGAAAATTTAATAATTAATTCCCCTATTTTCCTGTGGAGAGACATTTGGGTAGTTCTTGTTTTTCACTGTTGTAAACAATGCATCTCTGATTGGGTACATATCTCCTGATACACCCAATGTTTCTCAAGGGACCGTACCTATCAGTGGAATTCCTAAGTTATAGGTACATATACTTTCATATACCTTGACAGTTATTGCCAAATTGTTTTATAAAATGGTTTCAAACATTTGCTCTCCTACCAGCAATAATTTATCTAGTTATTCCACATCCTCCAAAATCTTTGATATTATTGTACATTTTAATTTTTGCTTATCTGGTGTAAAATATTTCACATTGGCTTTAATTTGCATTTTCTTGGTCACTAATGAAGTTGAGCTTATTATCATATGCTTATTTACCTCCATTTTTCCCCTTTTTGGAAGTTCCTATAGTCTTTGGCATATGTTTTGGTTTTTAAAAAATCATTAATAGGAGTTCTTTGGATATTCTTTGTTACTAGCGTATGTTGCAGTATCTCCTCACAGTTTGTGTCTTGTCATTTCATTCTCTTTAAGGTATCTATTGATAAGCAGAAGTACTTACTTCAAATACAATTCAGTGTATCAATCTTTATCTTAATGGTTTTCAATTTCTGCCTTGAACAAACTTTCTTATTTCAAAGTAATGAAGACATTCCCCTGTATTTTCTTCTAAAAGTTTTAAAGCTTTGCCTTTCTCACTTAAGTGTTTAATTCACCTGGAATCATACTTGTTTGACTTTTGACACAAAAAATTTGAATTGTATGTGTGTTGTATAGGTAGAGATATAGTTAGGCCTCAAAAAATTAGTTATTTTACCTAAAATAACAATTTATTTTTTAAATTTAGATCATTGTTTGTGTCAAAGTCGAACAAGCATGATTCTTCAAGTGTTATGGTGTCATCAATCACTATTCATTTTCCTGAATCTCTCTGTTTGCTCAGGTTGACACTATGACGTATTTCAGAAATACTACTCTCAGAATATATGAGTCACTCTAAACAATACTAATGCTTCTCGTTTGAGTAGGAAGGGATTGCTGTTCCAGCCATAGTGCTACCATTTTAAACTTGGCTGAGAAAATGTCTTTACAAAATGAGACAAATATCATTTTAAGGATGTTATTAACTTAACTCCTATAAAGTTAAAAGAGAAGTCAATCATTTATTCTAACATTTTTAGAGAAACTTTCCCTGGATGAGACTTTGTTTTTAATAAATCTAGCTTTTGATGTACAGTGTTCATTGTTAGTTAGATGATGTAGTGCAATTTTGATTCAAGTTGTAGTTTGTGTATGTGTGTGTTTTAACACAGTATGAAATTCAACTAGTAGAACATAGGAATCTCTACAACTATGTTATTGAGAATATATACCACCTTTTAGTGAGAGTGTCATCTGGAGAAGTTTCATTATATTCTCTTTATTTGAAAAAAGACTTAGGCTTTAGCCTGTAACTTTAGTTTCTTATTCTGTCATTAATCTTTCCTCTTTAATTCACATTAATCATTTATTCCACAAATATTTCTTGAGAGCATGTATTTAGCAAAGTAGTCTATGCTGAACTATTCAAGCATAACAAATTCAGATTCAGGAACTGAAAGAGCTCTAAGATTACTTATAATGACCTCAACCTTCCACAAGTGAAGAAACTGGGGTCCAGCAGTGACCTGACCAAAATTTCTATTGAGATTCAGAGTATCTAGATTCAGAATATCCCCTATTGAACCAGTTTGCCCACAGAAAACTATCTGAACATATACCTGAATGTTAAGTATTAATATATTTATAGAGATGACTAAAGTGATAAGTCACTCTTTGTGAACAAATTATGTTATTTAGTTGTTACTTTCAAGCTATTTATAAAATTTTTAAGATAAAAAGACACATTTGAAAAAATTAGATAAAGTAAATGTTTAACTGAAAGCTTTCTGAGGGCAGGAGTAACACATTTGTTCTATTTTCCTAACACAGTGAGCTGTTCATAGTGTATAATCAACAAGTACAGTATTGATTAAATAAACAAAACTATATATTGAAATATAAGATACAGATATTAGGTACTGTAAGTGACCAGAGGAAATAATAATTAGGAATATGAAAATAAAGTAAGTCTTTATGGAAGGTTTAGAATTTAAACAGAGCCATAACTAATGGCTATAATTTCATTAGGAACACCCAAGTTTCTAATTATTTGTTTCTCTCACTTTATATTAAAACTTTAGATACAGGTTCTCTGAGTTGTTTTTTTCAAATTATACCTCTAAGCATGATTCCTTAGAACAAGCATATTCATGAAAAAATATATAAATATGCTAAGGTATATGTATAAGGATACTAATTGTTGTCTTGTTTATAAGGGCATTTAAATACTGAAGCAACCCAAACCTCTATCAGTGAACTAATGGTTAGTAAATCAAAATTAAAATTAATGATGAATGTAGATCTAAATTTTTCAGCATGAAAATACACCTCTAATATATTACAGAGTAAAAATATCAAGCTGCAAAACTATAAATGTATAGAATGATCACATTTTTGTAAAATAAAAAAAAGGCTGTGAAAATACAAGTAATGCAAATTAAGATAGTAGACATTTGTATTCCTCTTTTTTCACACTGCTATAAAGACAAATCTGACCCTGGGTAATTTATAAAGAAAAGAGGTTTAATCGGCTCACAGTTCTGTAGGCTTCACAGGCGTCTGCTGCTGGGGAGGCCTCAGGAAACATAAAATCATGATGGAAGGCAAAAGGGAAGCAGGCACATCTTCACATGACTGGCAGGAGAGAGAGAGAGAGCAAAAGGGGAAGTGCTGCACACTTTTAAACAATGAGATCTCATGAGAACTCACACACTATCACGAGAACAGCAAGGGGGATGTCTGCCCCCATGATCCAGTCGCTTCCCACCAGGCCCCTCCTCCAACACTGGGGATTACAATTCAACATGAGATTTGGGTGCAGACACAAAGCCAGACCACATCATGCCATCCCTGGCCCCTCCCACATCCCCTTCTCACATTTCAAAACACGATCATGCTTTGCCAACAGTCCGCCAAAATCTTAACTCATTGCAGTGTTAACTGAAATGTTCAAGTCCAAGGTCTCATGTGAGACAAGGCAAGTCTCTTCAACCTACGAGCCTGTAAAATCAAAACCAAGCTAGTTTCTTCCAAGATACAATGGGGTACAAGCATTGGGTAAGTGCTTCTATTCTAAGTGGGAGAAATTGGCCAAAACAAAGGGGCTACAGGCCCCATGCAAGTCCGAAAACCAGCATGGTAGTCATTAAATCTAAAAGCTCCCAGATAATCTCCTTTGACTCTATGTCTCACATCCAGGGCACAGTGATGCAAGGGGTAGACTCCCAAGTCCTTGGGAAACTCTGCCCCTGTGGTTATCCAGGGTAGAGCCCCCATGGCTGCTTTCATAGGCTGGTGTTGAGTGCTTGCCGCTTTTCCAGATGCATGGCACAAGCTGATAATGGATCTACCATTCTGTGGTCTGGAGGACAGTAGCTGTCTTCTCACAGTTCCATTAGGCAGTGTCTCTTTGGGGACTCCAACTACACATTTTCCATCCACACTGCCCTAGTAGAGCTTCTCCATGAGGACTGTACCCCTGCAGCAGACTTCTGCCTGGACATCCAGGCATTTCCATACATCCTCTGAAACCTAGGTGGGGGCGCCCAAGCCTCAGCTCTTGCCCTCTGCACATCTGCAGGCTTACCACCACATGGAAGATACCAAGGCTTGAGACTTGCCCCCTCTAAAGCAATGGCCTGAGCTGCATTTTGGCCCCTTTTAGCCACAGCTGGAGCAGGAGCAGCCACAATGTGGGGTGCCATGTCCCAAGGCTTCACAGAGTAGCAGGGCCCTTGGGCTGGCCCACAAAACAATTCTACCCTCCTAGGCCTCCTAGCCTGTGATGGGAGGGGCTGCCAGGGAGATCTCTGAAATGCCTTGGAGGCATTGTCTTGGTTATTAACATTTGGCTCCTGTTTATTTGTGCAAATTTCTGCAGCCTTGAATTCCTCCCCAGAAAATGGGTTTTTCTTTTCTACCACATGGCTAGGCTGCAAAATTTTCAAACTTTTATTCTGCTTTCCTTTTAAGTATAAGTTCCAATTTCAGGTCATTTATTTGTTCATGCAGATGAGAGTAGGCTTTTAGAAGTAGCCAGGCCACACCTTGAATGCTTTGCTGCTTAGAAATTTCTTCCACCAGCTACCCTAAATCATCTTCTCAAGTTCAAAGTACAACAAATTCCTAAACCAGGGGCACAATGAAATGCTCTTTACTAAAGCATAGCAAGAGTGACCTTTACTCCAGTTCTCGGTAACTTCCTTATCTCCATCTGAGACCATCTCAGCCTGGACTTCATTGTCCATATCACCATCAGCATTTTGGTCACAACAATTTAACAAGTCTCTGGGAAGTTCCAAACTTTCCCTCATCTTCCTTTCTTTTTCTGACCCCTCCAAACTGTTCCAACCTCTGCTTATTACCCAGTTCCAAAGTTGCTTCTATATTTTCACATACCGTTATAGCAATGCCCCACTTCTCTGGTTACACACATACTATCACAAGAATAGCAAGGGAGAAGTTCACCCCCATGATCCAATCACCTCCCAACAGGCCCCTCCTCCAACATTGAGTTCAAAAAGAGATTCAGGTGGGGACACAACCAAACCATATCAACATTTTTGTGTTCTTTTTTATGCTTTTCAGAATTTACAAAAGTCTAACAATAAACATTTATTACCTGTAAAAATAATAAAACTTTTTTAAGAGTTGTGGAGAGAGTTCTAAATTTACTCTATTGACTCACCATGGATATAAAAACTCAATGATCTCCATTCAGGACAACGTTTACTGAGTACCTGTTATGACTAGGCACTGTGCAGGAGTCAAAATCTATTTCTTAAGCCCCTCATGACCTCAGAAGGAAATGTAAATTGTAAGTGGAGCACCAGGAATCTATTTATCCTTCAGTCTAGTCACTTCAGAATTGTCCTTTGGTCATATGCTGATTTTTTTAAAAACAAAATTGATAGATCTCTTTGTTCTGGTGCACAGTATCTAAACAATGGACACAATTACAGAGATCTTTCCATGTCTGACTTTTTAAATATGATTTCAGCTTTTATTTTAGATACAAGGGGTACATGTGCAGATTTATTATAGGGGTATGTTACATGATGCTGAGGTTTAGGATAGGGATCTCGTCACCCAGGTATTGAGCATAGTCCCCAATAGGTAGTTTTTCAGCCCTAATTCCTCCCTAATCCCCAGTGTCTATTGTGTCTGTCTTTATGCTCATGTATATCCAAATGTTTAGCTCTCACTTGTAAGTGAAAACACAGGTATTTGGTTTTCTGTTCCTGCATTAATTTGCTCTGGATTATGATCTCCAGCTGCATCCATGTTGCTACAAAGGACATTGCTTCATTCTTTTTGGTGGCTGTGTAGTATTCCATAGTGTATATGTACTATATTTTCTTTACCCAGTCCACCAATGATGGCCACCTAAGTTGATTCCATGTATTTGCTGTTGTGAGTAGTGCTGCAATGAACATGCCAGTGCATGTGTCTTTTTGGTAGAAAACTTTGGGTGCTTTGGGAGGAATATGCCCAGTAACAGGATTGCTGGATTGGATGGTAGTTATGTTTTAAGTTCTTTGACAAATCTCCAAAGTACTTTCCACTGTGGCTGAAGTAATTTACATTCCCATCAACAGTGTATAAGTGTCCCCTTTTCTCTGCAGCCTCTCCCACATATATTATTATTTGACTTTTTAATAACGGGCATTCTGATTGGTGTGAGATGGTATCTCATTGTGGTTTTGATTTGCATTTCTCTGATGACTAGTGATGTGCAGCATTTTTTTTTCATATGTTTGTTGGCTGCTTGTGTGTCTTCTTTTGAAAAGTGTCTGTTCATGTCCTTTGCCCATTTATTAATGGGTCAATTTGCTTTTTGCTTGTTGATTTAAGTTTCATATAGATTCTGGATATTAGACCTTTGACAGATGCATATTTTGAGAATATTTTCTCGTATTCTGTAGGCTATTTACTTTGTTGATAGTTTCTTTTGCTGTGTAGAAACTCTTCAGTTTAATTAGGTCCCACTTGTCAATTTTTGTTTTTGTTGCAATTGTTTTTGGGGACTTAGCCAAAAATTCTTTGCCAATGCCAAGTTGAGAAGGATATTTCCTAGGTTTTCTTCTAAGTTTTTTATAGTTTGAAATCTTATATTTAAATTTTTAATCCATCTTGAGTTAATGTTTGTATATGTTGAAAGGTAGGGCGATATGGTTTGGACTTGTGTCCCCACCCAAATCTCGTGTCTAATTGTAATCCTCAATCTTGAAGAAGGAGCCTGGTGGGAGGTGATTGGATCCTGGAGACAGATTTCCCCCTTGCCATTCTCATGATAGCGAGTGAGTTCTCATGAGATCTGGTTGTTTAAAAGTGTGTGACATCTTCCCCCCAGCTTCCTCCTTCTCCAGCCATGTAAGACGGGCCTGCTTCCCTTTCACCTTCTACCATGAGGCTTCTCAGCCATGTTTCCTGTACAGCCTGTGGAACTGCGAGCCAATTAAACCTCTTTTCTTTATAAATTACCCAGTCTCAGGTAGTTCTTTATAGCAATGCAAGAATGGACTAATACATAGGGGCACACTTTCAGTCTTCTGCAAATGGCTAGCCACTTTTCTGTGCACCATTTATTGTATCTGCCTTGCTTATTTTTCCATTTCTTACTTTTAATTGAGATAGTTCAGTTATCTCTTTTGCCTAGGAGGAGTACAAGCAACTCTAAGACATTTTGGCCAGAGAAAAATGTTTAATGTGTTTTGAGTTGACAATGAAAACGTATACATGTAATAATTATACTTTTATCCCATACTATATCATTTTCTCCTCCTTTGGAATATATTTTTAGATATTTAATTGCATGTTACAATAATTATGCCTGTATTTATTGTTAATTTTAACATTGCAAATCCCAGAGGGTAGTACTTGTCATCTTGAATGCATTAATGCCTAGCACCTTGGCACTCCTGTGATGATAATACTGTCTGAAATTGGCTTGCTCAGAATAAGACAGAACATGTCCCAGGTATAGTGGCAGCCAACCATAGTTAATTGTCTCTAATCATGATACCAAGGAGAACTCGTTTCTAATAACCTGTGCAACCAGGTAAGGGTACAAGCTTTTAAAAATATCATCTAAACATACTTGATATTTGAGGGTTTTCAATGGTTATTCTTCTCTGCTGTTAACAGAAATTCATGTGTAGTTTATGCAGTATTAACAGATAATAATAATAGTTTCCAAATATTTTGTGGGAATTTACAAGCATTTTCATTTACATCAACTCATTTCATCTTTAGACCACCTCTAGAGAAATACTAATATCTCAGTTTTACAGTGGAGAGAATAGAAGCCCAGTGAGTTTAAATGACTTGGCTAAAGTTACATAGCTAATATGAAATAAACCTGGGTTCAAACTTGTTTTTCCTGACTTCAAGTTCCATGCTTTCTCAGCTATACCAAGGTGCTGTGACTCCACCACAGCCTTCAAAGTTGGAAATAGAGGGGTATTACCAAGTATTACTGGGTTAGCTCAACCTAATCGTAATCACCCCGGAAACCACCTCTAGTTGATAATATTAAGCATACTTTATTTAGATTCCACAGAGAACCACTGACAAGGTTTCTACAAGGATATTAACAGACACTCCAAGGCTTTACTTCTGATTGAGCTCTGTTATTCTCCAGCGCAGTCTTTCTAAGACCAATTAATAGTGATCATGGCAGTCAGCCTGTTATCTTAGGATTCAAAGAAAGATCTACATAAGTGTAGCACTCAATCCATTGAAATAGTGACTACAATACTGAACCTGAGTAAAATTTAGTTCACTAAATGAAGATATGCAGATTCAATAAATGAATATAGGCCAACATTTCATCAGCAACTGCTATAAATGTGAAAAATCATTATTTTTCATATATACACATAGTCCTCAGACCCACTAAAGGTAATTCATGTGACCAAAACTTTCTGCTGCTAAGAGATTAAAATGCACATTAATCAGTAGAATTTAAGAAAGCCAGAGTAAAATGTAAATTGTGATGAAATCATTAAAGGAGTAGTTTGAAAAACCTTCTATATCCTGGCATAAAAGTGATTATAGCATAGAGGATAGAATATTTTATTTCTTGACCTTGATTATGAGTATTGTTATAGGTTTTTGAATTTTCCTGGGGTCAGAATAGAGACAGATTAATTCTAAAGCAGTTAGAGAAATTAGTCTCTTCATCTCTTTCCTTACAGTTAACATCATAGGGAAGTAAATCTCTAAACCAATTTTGAAACAGGATTTGACTGTCATTTCACTTATGTGTCTCTTCATTTTCTTTTACTCTGTAACAGAAGTTTTTAAAAATAAAACTATTTTGATTTTCTTTTAAACTCTAGGCCTGATTCTTCACTACCCGAGACATCGAAAAAGGAGCACATCTCAGCTGAAAACATGTCTTTAGAAACTCTGAGAAACAGCAGCCCAGAAGACCTCTTTGATGAGATTTAACAGTCTCAGAAAACACTTTGATGTTCACTAGACTATGTTTTCTATTCATTTCTTTAAAATGAAAAGGCAGAATTTCAAGTTAGCAGCTATTAGAGTACCTTACAATTTAATTACATACACACTGAATTGAAACCATTGTGCAAAATGAATTACACATGTATACGAAGATAGTATTTGATGATGACACTGGCACATTATTCTAAACTGTTCATTCAGCATGCCTATAATTACCTAAAATTTCAGACTTTTTGTTGCAAAGGGCACATTTATCATATTCATTCACACATATTATATGTGATAACTGTCTAACATCCTGTCTAGGAAGATTTTGAAAATAGGACAAAGAAAACATCCTTTTAAAATGTCTTCAGCCTTTTTTGAATAGACATATTAAAACATATTCTGAGCACTGATGTTTGAGCATTTTAATTTGTGTGATGTATAAAATATAATTTTAGTTTGTACATAAACAATCTGAAAATCTGATAATAAAATTTTTGATACATTGAAGGTTTTGTGTTCTTAAGAAAATGTGTTATTTCAGTTAACTTTTATTATAGTAAGTAATGGGTTTTTAGAAACTGCTCAATAATGTAAATGTAACCCCCTTTGTGGCAAAAAAAAAAGCATATTTTTCAGGGATTATTGATAAAAGATTTATCTTACACATACACGGGCCCTTCTTGAAGACAAGGACCTTGTCATAGCTATTTATCTGCAATAACATCCGGCACTATTGTCTTTGTAATCACTGTTTCTGCTTCTTAACCTTTCATTCTGTCTTCACTTCTTACCTGTTTAATATCCATTCCTTCCATGTTACTCAAAGTTAACAATATCAGAGTTAACCATGACCACCATGTTGCTAAATCCAGTGATTGGCCCATTCTTAGTCCTCATGTTATTAAGCCTGTCAGCACATTTGATAAGGTTGATCGCTTCTCAGTAAACATTTTCTTCACTTGACTTTTGCAATAGCATATGCTCTTCGTATTCCTCTTTCTTTCCAGTCACTAATTTTTTAGACCTTTTGGCTGATTCCTTCTTCTTTGCCCAACAGTTAAATGTTTGAATGCCCTGGGTTTAATTTTCAGCCCTCTTCTCTTCATTACCTACATTGTCACCCTAGGTTATTCTAGGTCGTTTGTGGTTTTGAATGCCATCTATATGCCGATATCTACAAAATTAGCATAGTTTTCTTTGTAGTCAAATTTTATATATACACGCATATATATGGATATACATGTGTGTATGTATAATTTAACTTGTCACAAAGGAGTTTCTTAAGATTTCTTAAAAATTGTTTATATTAAATCTTGATACATCTTGGCATCTTTTTTAAAATACAGACGAGTACAGTTATCTACTTTTACCTTTCTTTAGATGTTTTAGCACGTCCAAAGCAGAAATTTGATTATCCTGACCATCATTTCTTCTGCAGTCTTACATTTGAGAAATTTCACTACCACATATGGAGTTGCTTGAAGCTAAAAACCCAGGAATCCTCCTTGGTGTCTCTGCTTTCTTCTCCTTGCACATCCTGTTATTTTTACTTCCAAAATACAAATTGACTCTCCCTCTCTATCTCTCTACTACAGCTACACTGCTTCCTCACTGCTCTCCCTGCTTAATTTTCTATTCTCCTACAATGAAACCAAACTGAATTTTTAAATCTTAGATAAGATTGTTTTCCTACCTGGATTAAAACCTACCAATAATAAACCATTGCCCTTTGAAAAAAGTCTGGACCTGTACCATGGCCTACAAAGTTTGATATGATGGCACCCCTGCTTACCTCCCCGACCTGATTTCCCACCCCTCTCTCTTTACTGCCCTTGCCCCTTGAGTAGGCCAGAGCTCAGAACCATTGTATTGCTAATCTCTCTGCCTAGAATGCTCATCTTCACATGGTTGGTTTCTTTATCTTTCAGATTTAGAAACAAATGTCATCTCCTCAGATTTCCCTGAAATACCCTTTTTAGGGTTGTCCACCTTCCCAGTCACTCTCTGTCCCATTAAAATGTTTTTTTCATTATGCATATCACTCTCTGGAATTACTTTTTCATGTCTCCTCTCCCAATGGAACATAAGCCACATCACAGCAGAAACATGGCCATCTGCTTTACCTCTCTATCCCCAGTATTAAGAACAAGGTTTATAGAAGCTTAATTAGTGTTTGTTGAATGAATGCATGCATGTTTATCACATAGCAGCCACTCAAAAGTTTCTTTACTTACTAAACCATTTTGAAAGGATTGAAAGATTGAAATTTAGCCAGATGACTTGATGCAAAGAAATAATTATTCAGAAAGCTCAAGTACTCTTTGTGATTAATGGTAAATAATAGGTATATATATGCATGCACATAGGTGTTTTGTTTTGTTTTGTTTTTGAGACAGAGTCTCACTCCATCACCCAGGCTAGAGTGCAGTGGTGTGATCACAGCTCACTGCAACACCTCTGCCTTCTGGGTTCAAGAGATTCTTGTGCCTCAGACACCCAGGTAGTTTTAACAGGCACGTGCCACCACACCCAGCTAATTTTTTGTATTTTTAGTAGAGATGGGGTTTCACCATGTTGGTCAGGCTGGTCGCAAACTCCTAACCTCAAGTGATCCACCCACCTCGGCCTCCTAAAGTGCTGCGATTATAGGCATGAGCCACCACACCCTGCCAGGTTTGACAGTAGAGGAAGAATAAGAAAAAAATTACACACATACACTATTAATTAGGAATAGGATTTGACTAAGTCAATGGGATAGCAAAATATTTTAAATAGAAATTTTCCTGTACTTTAATTTTTTTGATGGCTTACATGTAAAAGGAAAAAAACTTTTAAATATGTGAAATTTAAATATATAATTATAAACTATAAAATTCTACTCAGTCACATTGCAATGTCACTATACTACTGAACTTAGCACTATCGTAGATTTACCCTGTATCTTTCCAAAGTGATTCTGTACGTGAAATACCAAAATCTCAAAATAATATTATCTTACCTGAATAGACCACAAATGACTAACCAAAATTAGTATACAACTGTATATGTGTGTCTATCTGTCTGTCTATCTATCTATCTATCTATCTATCTATATACATGTAATGAAAGAGAATAAATTTTCTCAGCTTTTGGCTATTAACTTTCTGGTGATAAAAGAGATGTAGGGAAGGTATTTCCTAAGTAATAATAACAAGTCTATAAAGGTCATAATATTTAGAAAATGTTTGTTTATATTTTTCTAGGGTGTGTGAGATTGATTCAGTTGGTTAGAACAGAGCATAATAAGCCTATAATCTTGGGTTCCTCCTTTATATCTCATATGGAGAAATTAAAGACGTGGTTTTATATTTCTTGCCTTATATAGACAGAGATCTATAGATTTGGTATAAACATGTCCAGATCCTATCATTCCATACCACATTTTCTCCTCACATTTTTTTCATTGTCTATACTCTAAACAGATTGTTGCAGAATGCTGAAATGGAAGGCACAGAAATTGAGTTACAATGCAGCATGGCCTTTTTGACCTTATCATCCTCACCTCTAAGATAAGGAAATTACATTTCTGAAGGATTTTTCAGCTTAAAATGTATAATTTTTGGCCCTGGCATCAGATGGTATGGCCCCAGCCTCATTACGGAAGTTAATGAAAGAAAAAAAAAAAAATCCCCTGTCAAGAGATGTCTTTATTATGTGGTTTTAAAAGGTCAAGAAACTACTTTAGAAAAGTTTTTCTGAATGGTCTATAACTCAGATTTGTAAAATACAAGACCCTGTATTTTTGAGTCAAGCAGCTCTTTATTGGACAAGTTTGATTCAACAAATGTTTTTTAAGGATCAGTTATGCGCAAAATACAGAACTGGGCCATGTGAAAAATTAAAGGATAAATCCATCCTTTCAACAAATACTTGTTAAGTATTTTTGCCAGTCTCTGTTCTGGACACTAGATATGGCAGTGAATAGCACAGACAAGTATCCTGTTTCTGTTGAGTTTATATTCTAGAAATGAAAAGAATGGAGTATATGGGAGGGGGTTGCATTAAGTTTTGGGCCTGAAACTACTATGTAATGCACTATAATATGAAGGAGTGGTAGTATAGATGGTATAAAAAGAACACAAAATTTAAAGGTATGGACAAGAATCCATAAAAGATTCAATTAAGAGATTATGAGAAATAGGGAGGGTTGGAGAGTGAGCTGAGGATGCAACTATCTGCCTCGGATCACATAAGAATACAGAAGGTACTGGGGCTGAGTTTGGGTGGGTATATGGCATTAATGCCTAAATTTGTCATTGTGAATCAGTGGAATGAAGCAGACAAGTTACAAGGTATCCCAGAAGCAATGTTGGCCAAGGGTGGTTTAGTGGTGTGAACAGTGAGCGAGTGAAGTTACGTCATGAAGACGTGACAAGAATTGAGTTCTGCAATTCTAACTGGCACTTCCTTGGGAAGGTATGAGCTGCCAGAAAATCGAAGGTCATAGGATCCTTCCTGGGTGTCTGGGAATTGGAAAGGAAAGCCGAACAAGAGGTCTCTTGATGGATTTGCCCAGAGGAGCGAGCAACCCTTACCTTTCCATGTTTCTGTCATTCTTACACTCAGTATTATTTATAGAATCAATTTTTAATAAAAATGAAACTAAATAGCTGACATCTAATTCATAAAGTCCTCACAAATTTACCTGTAAGACAAGAAACCCCAAAAATAGGTAGTTACGTTTTGTATTTGTTTCAATGATTTTGTGAGGGAACATGATATAGTAACAAAAGAACTATTCATGCATCCATTTGTAGCTATTGTCTGAATTTAACATTTTCACTGCTGATCTGACAGCTTCTAATAAATGCCTTTTGGGAAGGTAGACTTCATTTGTAAGTGTTGTATGAACTAACCTAAAGTGGTTTTCTCCATATCTTGATTACTGGAAATGGACACCTTGAAAAATGCATTAGAGCAAGCGTTTTATGGTTCCTTCATTAACTAACCATCCACCATCACTGTTCCTGACTCCCAACTCCCTTTCTTACCTGCTCAAAAACACTCTCCAGCCTACATTAAACTCAGTTTCTCCCTTTCATATATCCACATATCCTCTCATTTAGCTATTTTCTCTTTTTATCTTTTTCTCTCCTCTGTTTGAATAAAATTCAACATGAATTTTATTGTTCATATGTTAATTTGTCTTCCCTCTTTCAAAGGACTTTCATTTAAAACTCTCATGTCACAATCTCGTAAGCAGCTAAACTTTCTAAATGAGGGTCTCAATGCCCCTAAAGGCTCTTGGTTCTGCAGGAAAGTAGAGAGATTAGAGCCCTGCACCCATCTTGATATCGGGTTTTCTTTTAAGGGCAGAAGCAGTTTTAGTAGCCACTGTTCCAGTAAATGAAATATAGACCAGTTTTGAACCACTTACTTTTGATTTAGAGAAAATCTCTAATTTAATTGCAGTCTTAGAAATAACACAGCCAATCACATTAATATAGGTGGATTAAACAATTTATATAAAACCTGCTCATACAAGACCCTTCTAGGAATCTGTCTTTCCTTGCATTCCTCCAAAAGCTGGGCCAGAGACAAGGGCATATATAAAAGCAATATATTTGGGGATATGATCCCAGGAGGGGTCTGGAGGGTGAGACAGTAAACATAAAACAGGAAAGGCGGAGAAACCACTGCAAGGATGCCTTATCAAGACGGCCACCCCATTGATGACATTCACTTCATCCCACCAGCATCTTCCCAGGAACCTTTTGAAAGTTTTCTCGAAACTGTACATGCAAAGATGAAAAGGAGAAGCCTTTATCCACCACTTGCTGTTTCCTAGTGGTCAAGGGTAACCTGGAAACATTGTTCTCCCTGCTTCAGGTTTCCTATGTGTGAATATACCACACCAGGTCTTGCAAATGGGCAGGAAACAAGAGAAGCAGGGGTGCCAGTTACACCTACTTATAGTAGGGGCAAGACTACCTGGAACTGAGTGCCAAAGAAATGGCTGCTATTGATATAGGGCTCAGAGAAATTTGAAGTAGTGTACAGAAGAACCCAATATAGTATTCATGCTTTATGCTGCATGACGCTGCCCTACTTCCCACCCCTAGCCAGAGTTGATTAGATCAGGGGAAGAAATGTCCTGGCTAACTTGGGTTCTTGGCCTGGCTGAACTTGGGTTTGCTGAAGAAGCCAATCTATAAATTACCAGAGAAAGCTGATCAGAAGAGAGAGAAATGAGCAAATTTGCACACAGAAGCAGAGCACCCTGGGGACTGACAGGGGAAGTAGCCAGTGCCTGGAGTGGCCTTCATCCTTATATATTTCTGGACCAGTTCTGATATATACGTATGCTTAGAAATCACTGCCTCCTTTTCTGATGTTTTATTAGTCGAATAGTTCTTTGAAACGAACAAGAAAGTACCTAACTAATAAAGAAACAATACATCTCCAGAGAAGATTTCAATTAATTTCCATGAGCTTCAATTAACAAGTTTGCCAAAGTTAACACTACAATTAAAGGAATATTTCAGAAGAGCTTTACTCAATACTGGTAGAGACAATTAAACTTCTGAATATGATAGGAAAATAAAATCAATTTTGTAACTAAATATGTGTAATTTTCCTGACATAAATAGTTAAGTTTATTAAAATGCCATTACATGCAGCTATGGTCTTATCTACATTAGATGTATCTTCTAATCACTGACAGATCTTAGTAATAGAGTGAAATGTCTCTGGTCTTTGGCAATATAGCATAGTACTATATATTTTATAAATAAAAAATGTCAAATATGAAACTTCACAAAGATGGCCACCATTGGTAGAATAATATGTATATTAATCCTTGAGACAATACAAAGCAACATATTTTACTTCATCTTATCAAATAGTCAAGAGACTACTTTAGAGTTACAGCATTTTTATGTTATGACAAGGAGTTCTCTCTGTCACTCTCTCATACATGATGTGTTTGAAGCCCTTAGTAGAGTTCTAGATAATCCACTGGGACAAGATGATTGTAGTGATGATGGAAGATGTATGCTTAAAGGTGATGGTTTCATCATTATACTTTACAAATATTTAGGGAAATTCAACCAGGTGAAATTTTTCAGGAACACCTACTGACAGTATTAGAAACAACCTGTTTCTGTCTCCTGAAGGAGGTATAATACAGTATATTCCTCTGAGGAACTAAGTTTACAGAAGAGTAATTATATTACCATCGAAGATTAAATGATTCTCATGAATATTTGCTCTTTAATGCCAAAATTCATTAACTTGCTTTGGCCAGTAAAATGTGAATGAAGTAACAATATGCCAGTTTTGAGCCTTGAACTAAAGAAACATTACATGCTGCTTCTTGCACTTTGGAAGAGTCGAATCTCTGCCATGAGAAGAACATGCCCCAAGTAGCTGCTGCCCCTCCCACCTGGGCTGCTGATGAGTTACAGAGCAGAACAGAACCTGATTCACATGCTGGAGCCACACCCACTCCCCTGAAACCTTTAGAAGAGCCATCCAGCTGAGCTCAGTCTAGATAAGCTGAACCACAGTCAATCATGCTATCCTGTGAACATGAGTAATGCTTGCTACCAAAAGCCACTGAGATTCAGGATAGTTTGTTAGATAGCAGTGTTTTGACAATAACTGACTAATACAGTTATTTATATGGAATAACAATTTTACAACATTTGTAGTAGCTTCTAGTATATTCATGGAACAGAAATCAGGTATCTTCTGGCTGGAACCTGGTAATAGGAATTAGGAATGTAGGTGTGGGGACCAGATCAAGCCAAGTTTCTACCATGCTTCTGACAACTGTTGACTGTGTGACTTACTTATTTTCTCTGAACTTGACTTTTCTTTTTTTTTTGAGACGGAGTCTCGCTCTGTTGTCCAGGCTGGAGTGCAGTGGCCGGATCTCAGCTCACTGCAAGCTCCGCCTCCCGGGTTTACACCATTCTTCTGCCTCAGCCT
>NW_012115488.1:1800394-1824193 GCF_000951035.1 Colobus angolensis palliatus
GGGCGACAGAGTGAGACTCCGTCTCAAAAAAAATAAAAATAAAAAATAAAGCAGCACAGTGCCTGGTACACAGTAAGTGAGGAATATGTGGAAGTTCTTTTGTTACTATCATACTATAAAATCAACACAGAATGGATCTACAAGAGTTATGTATAACCAGATTATCCATGAAAGTGATCCTTTCTTTCAAACTCCCTATCCTGGGACCTTCTTCCTAAGTCTGATGCTGTCCTAAAGATTTTTATGAGTTTCTGTAGGATATATTTTCATAGCCACTTCTGCTGTGAATTCCTGCTTCTACAGGACTCTGAGCCTTATTCATGTTTTGTCAACCCTTTGTCAAGCCTCATTCATGTTTTGTTCTTTGTCAGCTCCGTGCTGAGCCATCATGGAACTTATCTCCTTTTCTTTAATTTCCATGACAAATTTCTGTGTGTAGCAGAACTTATTAAAGGTTTGGGTCAGAGAAAGCTGTTTATCCCAAAGAAAGCCAGCAATTTATATTTGATTTTTACCATAACTCTATTATTTTTTTTTTTCTTGGAGATAGAGTCTTGCTCTGTTGCCCAGGCTGGAGTACAATGCCATGACCACAGCTCACTGCAACCTCTGTTGCCTGGTTCAAGCGATTCTCCTGCCTCACCCTCCCTAGTAGCTGGAATTACAGGCATCTGCCACCATGCCCAGCTAATTTTTGTATTTTTAGTAGAGATGGGGTTTCACCATGTCGGCCAGGCTAGTCAATTTTATTCTTTAAAGTCTTCTAACTCTCTACAAGAATTTCCTATTGAAAACATATATCCACAGGGTCCAGACTCCTGCCATGTTATCTATTCCTTGCCTCTGTCCCTCCTTCCCTTCTCCTCTCTGCTTTCCTGCAATTCCTGTTACCTTCTCATGCAAAACAACTTAGCTTTCTTTTGCTCCTCTCTTTTTATCAAATAGTCATTTAGCATGTTTTTATGTAACACATTTTCCCTAGCACTAGATGTTAATACTTTTTACTCCTTCATCACACTTGCAATGTCATGTTAAAGATGGCATGACTTCCAGGCAAAGCAAGTACCTGATTAAGGTACTGACCTTTCTAGTGAAGTAATATGATTATCAAAATTAAGGTGAATTTGTGATCAAAGTATGAGAAGTGAAGAATTTTAGAGGAGAACGTTGTCTGTCCAAGTGCTATTTAGGAAAGAAAAAAAATCTATCTCATTGTTTCAGGTACGTTCATGTATTCACGTATTGATTTATTTATATTCTTCTCCAAAAGATAAAACTGGAATTCTTCTATACTGACCACAACTGGTTGTCTTTCCTTAGGATTTGGAATTTCACAGTGTGGTTACATCTGACTTGGAGACAGCTTTTCGTTTGCAACAATTTATTACCCAAAGGCTACGTGTATTTAACAAGAATTTTATGTTGCAAGACTTATGGCATTTGAGGAAAAGAAGAAAGAAGTACATAATAAAACAAACACTAGTGTTTTCTTGAGGAATTTTTTTTACCAAATATTGCCATTTCTGAATATCATTTCTCTTGGTTTAATTTTTCTGTTATTGTCCTAACCTATCATACAAGATATCAATAACTTTCATAATTTCCTCCAATCAGCAAATATTAAGTTAGGGGTTTGGGGTGATAGCAAACCAATTTATTATTTCACTTTTATTATCCTCTGTGTCAATAATCTTATTTATTTCAAGAACTTAACATCTGGACTAAATGCAAGAACATGAGACCTTAAGGTTATACACAAAGTTCTCAACTGTGGTTAGAAGAACACAAGTCCTAATGTGTATGTATGTGTGTTCACCCATTTATTGAACACTTTGTGCCAGGCACACTGCCAGGCACTGGGAATATTAAAATGAAGACATCACTTTTGGCTTCCGGGTTTTTGGAAGTCTAGACAGAGGAAGGAGGCAGATGTGTAAACAGACAATCAAGATAACGTGGTAAGTGCTGTAAGAGAGATGTGCCCAGGACACTCAGAGGCACAAAGAAGAATCGGCCTGCTCTTACGACACTGGGAGAAGCAGCGGTGTGCAAGGAAAATTTGAGAAGGAGATAGATGAAGTTTGAGCTGAACTTCAGGGAAGACCGAAGGTTTGCCAGGAGGCTTAGGTACTCTCAGTCACTTGCGAGGCACAGAGGAAGAAGAGAGTGTGGCCTGATCAGTATTTTGTGGCAGGAGTGAACCCCAGGGCTGAAAAGATAGAGTAGGATACCCACTAAGAGTCTTGAATTTAGCAATAAGAATTTAGATTTTAACCTGAATAAACAGCAGTGAAAGGATCTGAAGGGCAGTAAACGGGCAAGCTGATTAGATTTGTGCTTTTGAAAGGGAGGTTTGAAGGTAACGTGAAGGCACAACCACACGCACTCAGAGCTCTCCTATTTCTTTGCAGGCTGTGTCATCCACCGATGCTATTCCCAGTCTGTCTGGGAAATTGTCAAACTCCACTTCATACCAAGGAGTATCCATAAATTAAATGTTGCAAACAGTCTTTGGAAGTTGAGAGACTACTGGCAGAGGAACACTTAACTTACCTACAACCAAGAGGGCCTCTTTCTAGTACTCGGCCCTTGGGCTTTGATATAAGCAGAAGTGGTTTTATCATTTCCTTTAGAAGTGATTTGGAGAGAATGTTTTTAAGCCTCCTGTGGAATTGACTTCCTTTTTTGAACATTCCCAACCCTACTTTGACATCTTTATTTCCTGCAGAATGCTACTCCTGTATACCTTGAAAGTAATTGCTGTCACTGTCATCATTAATTCGCTTCTCTTTGCACCTCCCTCCAGAGTCTTTAGATGCAACTATGCTGTTGGAAGCAGTGTTCACATTTTCCTTAAGGCTTCAGCATTTTGTACAAAGGTACCAGATCTGGATCCAGTCCATGTGGAGGTTTGAGGGGAGTGAGGTTCAACACACTGGTACCATTCAATGAATGTTAAAGAACACAAAGCATTGTGAAAGAGGGGCTTAAATTCTGAAAGGAGACATTGTGAACTAACCTTTTATTCCCTGGGATTTTGATCCCAGGACAATTAAGAGCTATAGAATATCCTTTTTCCCCAAGTACAAAGTGGCATAAATAGCACTTTTTAAAAAAATCAAATTATATTTTGTTTTCAAGTTTCAACGGAAAACTTGAGACAGTATTTCTCATTGTCTTTCTAATAGACTCTGGAGAAATAGTGGCTAACATTTCTAACATGTTAGCCACTATTTCTCCACAGATTTTAATGGGAAAATGAAAAAGGAGGCACTTTTCCCACCTCCCTGATGATTTTTGCAATAACTGAACTTTATAAGAATATTAAAAAAATATTTTATGAGTCAGTCTTCCAGTACACTTGAAAATAATCAGATTTTCTATCACTTCCCTTCATCTCCTTATCAGGAGAGCATTTGCAACCAGGCCATCTATGCATGTGGCTGAATAGTACCATAGAATCATTGAGAATGTCTTAAATATTAAAACAACTACCAATGTCCCTGAAGCCCTGAAACAGGTGGCAGCATCCCCACTTGGGGTCACCTATCAGTCCTGTGAAGAGGACACCTACAGCAGCTGCTCCTTATAAAGAAAAGTACGTTGAGTCTTTATTACACTTAATTAAAGAACAGCTGAAAATCCTGCGCTGCACTTTCAACACATGGTTCCAATTAGTGTCCCAAAGCAGAACCCTGACTTTGATAAAAGCATTGATGTGCACCTTTGGTGCCTGTACAATGCACTCTTTCATTTTACAAGGTAGCTGAAGTGCAGTTTTAAATATTGTTTTTTTTTTTAAATATTAATGAAAACCCAGGAGTATAAGCTTAGAAAGAGGTGAAGAGAAGTAAACACAATTTTGTTAGAATTGCCTGCCATAGGCTTCTAGAACCCTGTATGCAGAAGGCGGTTTATTTGGTAAAATCTGCACTGCTCACTTGCAGGGCTCTGTGCAAGAAGCATTACAGTTCCTGAGAGTTGCACTCAGAGGCCATTCGATGGGAGCTCCATTACCTCAGGAAACACCACTTACTGTACTGCAAATTTGCTTAATATGACTGATCCGCTCAAAAGGCCATGGAAAGCCCCATTCAAATAAATTGTTTCAGACCACGCTGTAACTGACAGACATCTATCTTCAGTGGGACTCTTTCTGGGTAACTTCTGGGAGGGTGGTATTTTTTAAGTAAGAAGGGAAAACTGGTGTCCTAGAATCTGGGAATTAGATGTGGAAATGCTTAATTTCGATCATCACTTCTCAGCTTTTGCCAAAATAAAGAGAAATAGCAAGAGGAAAAAGTAAGATAAAAACAAGTGAAATGTTTCACGACTGCTTCACATGGTGAGTGTTCTTCACTGCCCCAAGAACAGTGGAATGATTTTCCACTCTGGGTCAAGGGAAAGCAATGATGTCTTTAGTCCCAGAAGGGTGAGACACATACAGTTATCCAGCCCTTCATGAAAGCTGAAAACAATCCCCTTTGTGCTTGGCTTTCATTTTCAGAGGTACCATTCAATTTTTGGCAGATAATACACAAGTCAAAGAAATGTGCCCATCAAGAACAATAAAAATCAGTCCCTAGATTCATTACAAATTTCATTATAGGAAACAGTCTCTAAAAGTACCAATGCAAGAACAAAAATACTAGCAGAGTTAAACTGAGCAAATGGATTTCTTCAGACTAATTACAACTTGAGAAAAGAAATAATTGAGATGATCTTTCTGATAGCTTCATTCTTGGAGACTCGGTGACAATAAATACACTATGTGTTCCCTTGGTTTTCAAAATTATAAAATAGAGTTTGCCACTTTTCTAGAATGGATCCCAAATAGTGACGGACTGAAACTGTGCAAACCTGTTCTTCTTACAGGAATCACTTTTCCCCTCCCTCAACTTATGCCCCCTAGTAACCACTGGTGATATACCTTCATCAGGCAATAGAGAGAAGTATGCCATCTTCAATGAGTCCCTTTTTAACAGCCCCATTAACTCTTACTGAGTTGACTTATTTATGCATAGGTGAGTATTACACATCATTAATGAATAATTCTAGATTTCAAATATCTCTAAATCTCCAAATCATGATTCAAACTGAACTGTGCTATAGGTACATTTCCTATTCACTCATGAAATCTTGGACTTCCCAACCTCCAGAACTATGAGCCAAATAAAATCAATTCATCATAGATCACCCAGGCTGTGGTATTCTCTTGCAGCAGAACAAAACTGCCAAAGACAGGATCCTTGATTCCTCTATTTCTCTCACAACCTACATCCAATTCATAAGCAAAATATACCCAGAATTAAATTATTTTTTTCTACCAACTTCAGAGCTAAAACAAGTTAGTATCCTATTTCAATAACCTCCCAACTAGTCACCCTACAACTCTTCAAATAGGAGACAGTGACCATTTTAAGGTGTTGGATTCATATTCCTTCTCTGCTCAAAGCTTTTCCATGCCTTCCTGGCACACTCAAGTAAAAGTCAAGAGCTTTACCACGGTTTACAGGGCTCTGGGAATAATCCTCTACCACTCCATTTCTCTGGCTTTATCCACTACGCTGCCCTGTTTTGCCCTCTTTTTGCTTCAGCCACACTCAGGTCATTGCTGTACTTTGAACAAACCAAACCACTCCCGCTTTTGAACATGCCGTGTTTCCTAGCAGGAAAGCTTTCCCCTTAGATCCCAACAGAGTTGCTTCCTTACTTTTTTCACGTTACTCTGGGAGGCCTTCCCTGACCACCCTATGTAAAACAGCACCCTCCTCCCACTATCTGTCACGTAAGTATTTTCCTTGCCCTGATTAGTTATTTTCTGCACCACCTATCAGACATGGCATATTATATAGTGTGTTTATTTGTTTTTTGTTTTTTGTTTTTTTTTTTTTTTTGGCCATCTGTTCTCACCAGATTGTAAACATGACTAGAACAGGGATTTAGTCTGTTTTGTTCTCTCCCACAACTTTGTTGCCTAGATCGGTGTTGGGTACACAGTACATTCCCAATCGATATTTTTCACATTAATGATCTAAATCTACATTACTGATTAAATCAGTATCATGATAATTACACGAGCAATAAGTCATAGAAAGGTTTGTTGATCGGACTCATTACAGTCCTAGTATAACAAACCCTTTACAAAATCTCACTCAAAAGGTTGTCTAAAGTACAACATCAGACTCTCTTAGCATTGATAGTGTTCACATATTGCATGTCTATGTGCAAATCATATGTCCAAGCCCCATCAATGTAAGGCTGAAAATGAAATCATATTAACTTTAAATATTCAAAACAAAACCTTAGCCTTCACCCTATGTGGCTGTTGTGTTCTTCTCTTTGCAAACCCATCCTGCTCATTCTTTGCTGTGGCAGTCAGCCATCTGGCTCAGACCTTAGGCCTCTGCTCCTTGCACAGCCCACTCTGCTAACTTCTCAAGCTCCCTGAAAGGGTTTCCTCAGGCTACTGCTGCCGCCACCATACTGCCTCATCCCGAAAGTGGGCATCAAGCTTTCTCTTGAAACTTGACATAACACACAGCACACACACAGCACAGTGGAAACCAGGCTGTCACTTAAATAAGTCCTTATCAAGCTCTCCAGTGATCTTCACATTCTGAATCCAATGGAGAAGATGGGAGAAGGTGGGATTACAGGTGCCCACCACCATACCCAGCTAACTTTTTTTTTTTTTTTAGTAGAGACGGGGTTTCACCACGTTGGCCAGGCTGGTCGCAAATTCCTGGCCTCAAGTGATCAACCCACCTCAGCCTCTCAAAGTGCTGGGATTACAGGCATGAGCCACTGCACCTAGCCTCTTTTAGTCAATATTTTAGTGGCCGTCAAGTGTACAAACTAGGCAGCTCTGTATACCACACATGGGTGTGGAACTGGTTCAGATGCTGTATGGAGAAAACACAGCTAATGAAAGTGCTTCACACTGTTTTTAAAACATGCTGTGGATCCTTATTTCAATGAGCTCTACACTGAAACCCAATAAGAAAAAAAAAGGGAGTTGCTGTTGTTGGGGTAGGATTCTGTAGTTGTGTTCCCTTATCTTTTGTGAACAAAATTTCTTTTGCAAGCCATTGATTAAGAGAATACACTTAACAGTCAAACAATTGAGTTCAAACCCCAGTTCAGGGTGACCCTCGGAAAGTGTCTTTCTCTCCCTGAACTACAGTTTTGTCATCTCCAAAATGCAGTCAATCATCCAGGTGGTTCTGAGGACTAAAGGAGATAATGTAAAATGGCAATGAGCACAGGGCCTGGTGCATAAGAATGGCCATGTGAAGTGTGAGAGATTGTTCATGTTCATCTGCCATCACTTCTATCCTAGCCTAAATCTGTTAGAAGGGGAAGGATGAGTGTGGTGTGATGCCCAAGGCAACAAAACTTGGTGCTGGTGACTAACTAACCACTCTCCCGAGGGTCACAGAACAATTGCTTTTTTGTAAACTGGGTTAAATCACTCCCTGGTGTGGCTAACAATGACTAATACAGCAGAAGGGAGTGGGCTCCCCTGGTGCAAGGCACTATTGGGAAGTTGGCTGTGCTCTGCTTACAAAAATGTGGCTCATCAGTGAGCTCTAATTCTTGTAGATCCTACAATAGTCCTTAACTTGCAAAAAGTTTACTCATTTGCAGAAAAGATTTCAACACTGACGATATACTAAATATACTTTCTGGGAATTCCTTACAGACATCCTAAAGTGAAATATACTCCAGTAATGGTGTGTTAATAGCCTTTTGACAAGGCAGGCTGTGTTAGTGTATAAGATATTAGAATGGATAGAGACATAGAACTTGGTAGATGATAGGTAACAGGGAATATTAACCAGAAAACTCATTTTGAAAACAGAAAAATGGCCCCTTTTGACCACAATATTGAAATTCTTTTATTTTTATCTCTCTAATAGCACAGTGAGGCACAATATTTCAACTAGAGGTAATAGAAACGTTATTAACGTTAAGCAAATATGTGGCAACTTGCATAACTTCTTAGAAGTGAGTAAAATCCAGTTCCTCATTTTTTCAAGATTCCTTTTTACATAGTGCTCTAGGTAGGATTGCAAAAGCAATGATCTTGCAAAAAAAGGAACCCCACTGCAAATGGGATACACCATTAAAATACAAAAGAGAAAGCACAAGCCAAGCAAGCTGAGATGAAAAAGCTAGCATTTTTCTTTCTTTGTTTTCTTTCCAAACTTTTATTACAGAATCAGAGGGTACATAGGCAGGATTGTTACAGAGGCATCTTGAGAGATGCTGAGGTTTAGGATATGACTGAGCCTGTCACTCTGGTATTGAGCATAGTACCCAATAGATAGTTTTTCAACTCTTACCTCCATCTCTCCCTCCCTCATTTAGTAGTTCACAGTGTCTGTCATTCCTGTCTTATGTCCCTGTGTACCCAATGTTTAGCTCCCATTATAAGTGAGAACATGTGGTATTTGGTTTTCTGTTTCTGCATTATTTGCTAAAAATAATGGCCTCCACCTGCATTCAGATTGCTGCAAAGAACCTGATTTCATTCTGTTTTATGTCTGCATAGTATTCCATGGTATGTATGTACTACATTTTCTTTATCCAGTCCACCATTGATGGGCACCTGGGTTGATGCCATGTCTTTGCTATTGTGAATAGAGCTGTGATGAACATAAAGGTGCAGGTGTCCTTTCGGTGGAATAATTTACTTTCCTTTGGGTATATACCCAGTAATGGGATTGCTGGGTCAAATTATAGTTAACTCTTAGTTCTTTGCGAAATCTCCACACTGCTTTCCACAGTGGCAGGAAGAATTTACATTCCCACCATCAGTGTGTAAGTGTCCCCTTTTCTTTGTCGCCTTATCACTATCTGTTATTTCTTGATGTTTTAACAAAAAACATTCTAAATGGTATGAGATGCTGTCTCATTGTGGTTTTGATTTGAAAATGTGAGTCTTTTTCTTCCCATATGTTTAATCTTCTCTACTCATTTCAACCTGGTCTAATTTGCTAACCCAAACCTAAACTATATTGCCACATCCCTGCCAGGATTCTGAGAGAGTACAAGAGCCCCAAACTCAGGTATTAGCTATTTCAGAGGTGCTCTTAGTCCTCCTAAACTTTCCTGGACCACTGTGAGGACTTTGGCCCCTTAAATCATATTGTTGAGAACTAGACAATGGAGTCACAAGACCTCTGATGCTAAGTGTCTGATTCTTGCTGCAGATTCCCCAATACTCCAATTCTCCAAGCTGTGGATCTTGAGCTGTGACTTCTGTCTGTCACAGGAAGTGTCCTTATCCCTGAAAGAAAGGTAGGTCCCCTCAGAACCATGTCAGTCCTCCTCCCCACACCTTGCATTGTGGCTCAATCAGACGTGCTCTCAATAAAGTTCCCAGGAACAGAGAAATAATTATTATTTCCTCACTTCTTTACTTATCTCCGAAAGACACAGAAGAGGGCTAGTGCATTTCAGGTACCCTACTGACCCTACTGCCTGTCCAAGTTGTTTCTGATTTTTAGAAATGTCTGAAAACTCTGGCTGAACTCATAATTTCCCTTCCACCTTTAGCCTACCTTGTTCCTACTTGGGCTTTTTCAGCTTGGTGTGTGTCATCACTGAATACCTGGTCACCTAAGTCACCTAAGTTGGAAACCTCATTGTGATTATTATCATTGACTTTTTCATCTCTGTGACTAAGCATTGTTCCCAATTCCAGCCCCCAATCCATCTTCAAATGCTATTGTTTCTTCCTCTGTAATAGCGAATTCTCTCTATTCCCACTAAAATTACCATCGTGTGTTACCTATGTCAATATCACAACCGCCTACCAAGTCTGTCTTCCTCTAACTCTGCCCCATGCCAACACTTTCTCCTGCTTTAGTCACTTTCCATCTCCATATTCTCCATTCTTCTGCCTTCTCTGCTCTCCACTGCCTTCAGTAAAAGAAGTCCAATCTTCATAAATTATCTGGCAAGGCCTGTTCAGCATATGATGCCTCCTTACTCCAGTGACATTTTCAGTATTCTCCTCTTTGTCATCCACTCTGATTGACACTAATCCACCTCAGCTCTTGTGCTCTTTCTTTGCCTCCAAGCCCTTTCATCCACTCTTCTCTTTGTCTTGAGTACCCCTTCTCACTAAGCTCCCTTCATTCTCTGGCTAATTCCTATTTGTTTTGCAAGTCTTGGATTCACTGTCACTTTCTTCAGAAACCTGTTACTGACTTTCCAAATCCTGATTAGGCATTCCTTGGGAGTATTCTCTTACCATATCTTCCTCACCAGAACACTTAGCACATTCTATTTTAACTGCATATTTGTTTTTCTGATTATCTCAGACTGTCAGTTTATAAAGACAAGAACCCAGTCTTTCTTTTTTATTGTTCCATTCCTTGTACCCAGAGCAAGTCTTCCTGAATGAATACATGAATAAATGAGTGAGTATAATGGAAATAAACAAGAAAACATGTTTAAAAGGAGCGATCCACATATTACATGCATCTGAGAGAGCAAGGGAGCTGAGAAGGAAGAAGTGAACTGTGGACTCAGAGGTAGATGGTCTATGACCACGGCAAGAGCACTCTCAGTGGAGTGATGGGACAGAAGCCAGAGCTGTGTAGATTGAAATTAGCTGGGACGTGAGTGTGTGTAGACAGCAAATGTATGGACAAGTTGCTTAAAAACTTGTGCCATGATAAAAGGAAGACATTGTTGATGCAGGAAGGAGAAGAGTTGATTGCAGGAACATACACTTGAAAGACTGAAGAAATCCTTTGTAAGAAAGTCAGAATTATCCTTAGGGTCACCAAAAAGGCAGACACACACAAAAAAGGAAAGCACAATTGGGCAAGAGTCCACAAACACATTTTAAATCAAAGTTCTGATAAAATGTGCTAAGACAAGTAAGAAAATTCCAGAAAGCACTCACAAAGTAAGTTTACAATGTTGCTTAGCTCTGCTTTGTGCTGCAAGTAATAACTGTATTGGTAGATTTTGTTGGCCTGTTGTGATAACAACGTAAAGGGAAACAGCTGGCACTGGGGTGCAGGAAATCCTTTTGCTTTAATACATTATTAAATATTTAAGTCGCAAAAGTATGAAGAGTCAAACATCAATCCACCACATAATCACTTCCCAGGTTAAGGAATAAAAAAAAAATTATTAAATACAGTTGAACACCTAGTGAATCTAGAATTTAAAATGACATTTATCCCAAATGTGCAAATTTCCAAAGTACAATTTATTTTTTAGCATGACAAATGTTTCCACTGTGGGAAGTCATAACCAACTTGTAGAAGTTTACACAGAAAATATTTTCAGTAAACAAAGTGGAGGGCAGAATTTCAAGAAGAAAGTGTGAGGGACATGATGATAAAAGCAAAGGAAGACTAGCAGATGTGCCCCAGGCTCTCCTCCTTGTCATCAATCATAAGCCTGTCCTACTCCGTGGTTCCCAAGCAGTAGGTCTTGGACCCCTGGGGGTAACAGAATTTATTGTGAGGGGGTCTGTAAATCCATATGCACATTCAGTATGGAGAGACTAAATAAATAATATGTCATACACACACATTATTTTTAAACTGTCTGTAGTTGAGGTGATGAATAACTTACAAATTCAGTTACTTGCTCCACCAAATTAATAGCAGCCTTTGATCATTAATGTATTTTCTCAATCTACAGACATTAAAAGTATAATTTCTAGCATGACACAGTCCTCATACTCAAAAAATTTGGGGCTATTGCTATTGTTATTTGCTAGAAAACATGGGAAAAGCCACTGGACGATCATTTAAATGGGAAATAAAAGTTTGATTTAATGTTTTAATAGTTGTTTGCATTATAAAAATATCACTTACAATACATTTCAAGGAATAAGCTTGTTTTATTCACTTTTTGTTTCTGCAGAATGCTTGAGTGCTAAAGCCCTTCTTAGTCCATGCTCAATACCACAAGGCAGTCAGACCTCAGAAAATGAAATAGAACATCCAAGGACCAGTTCTTTAAGATTCTGAGTGGAGTTTATCTTACTCTTTTGAACACCGATAGTCCTTCCTTTGGTGAAAAAAAGGGAGGCAGAAATCTCACCTTCCTTCCGCTTGCCTTCTACTTGCCATGCCCTGAGCCCCACTAGGCTACTCTACCCAGCACTGGCTCCTGTTTCTAATCTGTCTGCCCTTCTTTGCTTTATTCATGCAGAGGGGCTCAAGGCTCCTTGTCCACCCTCATTTGCTGAGGTCCTTAGGACGCACCCTTCATTGAGTGTGAAATTGCTTTTTAGTCATCTGTTTCAAATGCCTTTGTTTTTCCTCATCGTAAGAGAATAAATGAATTGAAATATCTGAGCATATAATTCATATTGTTTGTTGAATGAAATTGATTGTGGAGGAAAAGCAATGTCCCATTCTTTTCTCAACTTCTCTTTCTCACTGTTGTCTAACTGAACAATAGAAGTGCTCTTTTGAATATAGTTGTGTTTTCCAAAAACTCTTCATTGAAATATTTTCTAAAGTGAGACAGCACAAAAGAAGGCACACTGACCCAGCATCATCACTTTGAGTTCCAGAATGAGAAACTGAGTTATTTATGAATTGTCTTTCAGTCCTGATCACATGAAGAAGAAAATCTTAATTTAGTGTTGGTGTGTATTTAACACTCTTCACATTGCGCTTTGCCCTTTCTCTACTTTTTTAACAGAGAGAATGTCTACACCTTACTTTTGGAGTCTTCAGCAGAAGATAACAGTATTTACCTAAACTTTAAAGCATTGTTTCATATTCATTGTGTATACCTGTGTATATAATAGCTACCTTCTATTTAAGACAAATGATATGGTTTGTAAATCTGTTTACAGTAGTGACATATCTTTTAAAATAATAGAAAAAGTGGTTCCATTTAAAGAAAAATATACAGATAATTGATGGTTTCATGGTACAGAAGAAAACATGAGTTATTCAAAAACAAAGTTTGTGAGGACCTGCTCTATCACAAAGCGAATACATTAGTGAGAAGCAGAGAGTATTAACCTGTGATCCTGAACTCTTTTGTCAATGTGGAAAAGCCATTCATCACCCAGCATCCTGTAAGAGGACCCAGAAGAGGTTACTTTTATGGCCATATGAGGTGAGTAGGTGATATGGTACGGCTGTGTCCCCACTCACATCTCATTTTAAATTGCAGCTCCCATAATTCCCACGTGTTGTGGGAGGGACCCAGTGGGAGATCAAATCATGGAAGTGGTTTCTCCCATACTGTTCTCATGGTAGTGAATAAGTCTCACAAGATCTGATGATTTTATAAGGGGCTTCCTCTTTTGCTTGGTTTATATTCTCTCTTGTCTGACACCAAGTAAGACGTGTTTTTGCCTTCTGCCATGATTGTAAGGCCTCCTCAGCCACGTGGAACTGTGAGTCAATTAAACCTCTTTTTCTTTGTAAATTACTTAGTCTCAGTTACGTCTTTATTAGCAGCATGAGAATGGACTAATACAGTAGGGGTGTGCAAGTCATCAGAGTCCTGACCAGGCTTTCTGCTGCGTGTGTATATATTGTTACCCACAGCACTGGCCCCATGTCTTTGAATGTGAAGAACAATAATAAAAGGAATGTGACTTTCATTACATTTTAACCTGGCAGCACATCACTTTTCCCATGCCACAATGTCACAGAAGCCATTCATAGGAGGGGTTTATTACATTTTGAGATGCTGACAAAACAGTTCTCAAGTGCATTGCTCAACTCCAGTCAGACGTCACTGGCTATCGTTTCAAAGCCAGTGGGTGTAAAACTTGCTGTTCCTTTCTATTTGTGAGATAATCCTGGCTCTCCCTTCCCTTCCAGGATATGGCTGCCAAAAGGAATTAATGCCATACCTACTGCATCCACGATGACCTCCAAAACAGAAGTAAATGTTTCTTATGCTTACTTAAAACATTTCCCCAAAAGACTGCAAATAGTACAAATGCCTACTCCAGTGATGGATAATTCCAGCAACTTTTTTTGTTTTTCAGCCAAGTGAAGATAGCATCACAAGTGGGGATAAAGTGAATTGGAGTCCTTGACTTTGATGTTCCAATCCTTGACCACTTACTGCCTAACTCTGCTCTCAAATCAACCATTCAACCTCTTTTTTGGAAGTCGTCTTCCTTGAAAATGAGACCTACTAGCATGTACATCTTGCCTAAGCAACAGACAAAGTGAAAGCTGTACAGAGGCAGTAGTCATGGCCTAATCCACAGTGCAGAAGTTCTTTCCAGAATTTTTTTTTCCCAAAAAAGTTCGTAAATCACACAGCTTCATCAGTATCAAAGGCTACAGTTAGACGGGGGGGCCCTTCCTTCTGCTAAAGACTAGGCCTTTGCCTTGTATGGGCTCATTTATCATCTATTTTGATGTGCTTGTAGAAATAGTGGACACTTTCTTCTCCTTATATTCTTAGTTTGGTGAATATTATCTACATGAGTCATTTTAATTTTTTTTTTTGTTTTAGGTCTCTGTTTTTGTGCTGTAAGACTCTGAATTTCCAGATCGCTGCCAAAAATGGAAAAAATATGCCTTACTTCCCAAAGACAGGGGTTTTATAAAATAAGGATGCCATTTGTTACCCATCAAACATACTTGCCTTTTGTCATCACTCGGAATATAAAAGAGACACACTCACATTTCTCCTAGGACCAAGACTAGATAGCAAAACTTGATCTTGGAAATACACAAAGATGATACTGTTATCTTTTTCCTCGCCATTGCTGAAGAACTGAATTGAATTGACATACATATTTGCTGAGCAGTAAGAAAAAGTTTTGAGAGAACAATAGACTTCATTTAAAAGTGGCAAGACAGAAGTAGTGTCTTGTGTGGACAAATTGGTTTGTATGCTTGAGCCAAATAGTTCCCAGAGAGTAAGAGGCATCCAGTTTTGAGAACACCATGCCATACACTGTCGACTCCTGCTAGTTATTTTCTTCATGATTCTCTAGTGAACTGAAGAAACAAATTAACATCCAAAAGTTAACCTCTGTTTAAATAAAAACACAACATACACCAAATGGTTAATCATACTAAATGCTTTTATACCCCATCTTAATAAGGGACTAATTGGATTAAATTTTCATTATCCAGATATAAAGTAAAATATATAGTAGTGAATTTTTACAATGTTTATTACTATAAAAAAGATAAATGGTTATTTATAAAATAATGTGTGAACCTTTTCTTGATCCTGAGGGGTCAAAGGAACAGGCAATGACTAATAATACTGATAAGAAACCATATGTGGAAGATTGTGGTGAATAAAATAAAAAGGCCCCAGGGACATTTCGTTGTGTCTGATTTGGCCCAATCTGTTGACCACCTTGGCTTTTAATTGCTCTCATTAGGAACAGTCTTCAGCAAAGATAGCCATTAGGCAAATTACAAACAGTGTGTTAATGTATTTGATGAGGTTTTCTACTTTTCTTTCTTTGAAGCTTTGAAAACTACCTCTGGTGATTATTATAATTGAAGTCCATTTGCACACTGATTTTTCTTTATTTCTCTTTAACCTTGATTTTGGCCTCAATCTCCACCAAGGGGAAGTAGCATTGCTGCTAATCCCATCTTGGCAGAATTATTGGGATCCACCCCAGCAGTCACCAAAACATTCAGGTTTAGTCAGAACACCAATTCGTCACTTCATAAAACCAAATCTTTTCTCCATCCCACAATAACCTGTTCTTAGACCAAAGGGAGAGTGAAAGAGATGTGAATCAACTCACTGAATAATAGGGCCAGGCCCTACCAGATGTGGAGAGGTCTGAGACACTTCCATTTTTTTTTTTTTTTTTTTACTCTCCTTGAAGATTTAAAATAAAATGAAGAAGAAAGAAGTGTCAGAACAGAATAGCAAACATTATAGTACATTTTAAATACTTAAAATCGTGCTTTAAACAATTAAAAAAATAACCTTTTTGGAAGGCAAGAACAAATGGCCCAATTAAGGCCCTTTGTGAATATAAGGCCCTGGCTAAATGGCCCTCCTGAGGATCCTTATCTCTCAACCATCAAAGCTGCTGCTCAGAGGTGGATGGAAGTTTCAGGGCCAATTAGACTCATTTTATAAATAAACAAATGTGAAGAATGTAAATGATGTGCTTGAGAGCACAGCCAATTAGCTGACGAAAAAGCATATGGCAATGGGCTCTCTATGCAGGCGGAAGAAACATGGAAGGCACAGAAGAGTTTTTGGGTGTGTGGAAGGACTACTTGCAATTGATAAGGTGATGAATACTGAGAGCATCATTGCAGTGAAAATAAATATTGGGCAAAACCACCATAAAATGGACTGAGTCATGCCCAGATGTGGCTAATCAAGACTCCAGATTGATAGTTCCACATGATTTCAGAAAGAGCTGCAATTATGATGTGACTTCCTAAGATGGAAGAAAGACAGCTTCCTTTTTTTTTTCCTGAAATTTCTTATTTCTAGTATTCTTATTCCATCTTCAGTTCTCCAGTTGGGAATCTATGTGAGAGCCCTGTGGAGACAGATGACAACCTTTTCCATGGAATTATTAAGCTAGAAAGCAAGGATGTTAGGATTTGATTTTGATCCAGTCTTTTGTGAGACACATTCTTCTTTGAGTCATGCTTTAATAATTTGGAACTCAGCAATGACTTTATTTATTTGGGGGAATTTTACTTTTCTAGAGAGCCAGAATAATTCTTCCCTTTTAGATATCACAAGCAGACATTGGAAAAAGCAGACACTGGAAAAGCTGCTTTTTGTAGCTTTCTCATAGGATTCTGGGCTCCTTAGCAACTTGGCCAGCCATCTTGAATCAAAAGTTGGGCAAGTGCTATTGGCGCTGTTTCCTCATAGATCATTTCCAGCTGTTACCTCAACACTAATATGAGACCTTCTGAATTCAAGAAAACTTGAACTTTTCATTGGATCCCCATATAAAGATTGGATGCAACGATTAAAAAGAAGTGTCCAATCCTATGCTGTGAGAATGTCAAGATCTGGATATTACTCTACCATTAGTGGGAATTTAACTTGATACAATTTGGTAGGCAATTTGGCAAGACAAAGAAAAACCCTCAACATTTTAAAAATTCAAGATGGCAGACGGAACACACGCATTAACCTCCCATTTCTTCCAAGATTTTTGCATTAAACATATGGATCTATAGAATAAAATACCCCTTTATATGTATATGTCTCAGAGTTGAGTAAGGAAAATTAAGTCAAATAGTTTAATAGAATTCAACACAGGGAACTACATATGAAGTTGTAGGAATATCTAAAAAGCCAGATAAATTAGAGACACCCAATACCACCACCGGGGCTGAAGCAACCAAGGGAGAAGGCATTGCCAGAGCCCAGGATCCAGGACTGCCTGGCAGGAGCTGGAACCATGGATTAAGGGGCTGTTTGGGGTCTAAATGAGATGGAACAAATGTAGCCACATCAAGAGAGACTGCCCAAGGCAGAAAGAAATGGGAGAAATATCCTGCCTTTGTCATTCTTCCCTCTCTTCAATATGCCACCAGCATTTCCCAATGGCCAACCCTGTTGGAAGCCAGTTGGCAAGAAAATGTCATTTGCAGGGGTCAGTTCCCTGTGGTAAAGAGCAGAGTCTGGCACAGCAGACAAGAGAGAGTAGTGTATGTGTCATCCTTTAGGGATGACACATTTTAAAAATTCCTGGAATATGAAAATTAAGTGGGAGCCATTTAACAGAAGAAAAGGAAAGAGAAATTAGCCTACAATAGACTCTGAGAGCTCTTCAGAAGAAAAGAATAAATCTGCCTGTGGAATCCCAGAGATGCCCTGAGTGCAGAAGCCAAAATCAGAGAGAGTACTTAAAGGTCTGACTACCCCAGAATTCTTCCAATCAGTGCCTCATTGCCAGTGTATACAACAGTGAGAAGGCAGCCAACAGTTTACCCGCAGGCAAAAGATACGATGAATCCTTACTAAAAAAGCTGAGAAAACTGTGAAAAGCAAAAATTTCTGAATTTACAGGTACCTCAAAGAAAAGCCATTATCATCTGGGCATTTTCAGAGACTCAGCATGACAACGAGCTCCCAATACACTGATCCTACATCAGAGTTACCAGTCATCGCCTGGCCCATTGCAGCAACAAATTCCAGTAAGAAAGAAAAGATATCTATTACAAAAATAATCTTACACAAAAGTAGAAACGTCTACTCCATCAGCTCAGTCCACTCTTCTTAATAACAGTCAGAAATCACCAGCATGTAAAGAGAACTAGCAACATAAAAAGAGAAATAACACATTTTACAAAGCAGAAAAATAACTTTGGAGTAAGATGAAATGATTTAGGTAACAAAAAAGAAGTTAAAAATCATTCCTATAAATGTTTTCCAAAAGATTAGGGAGTCCAGCTGTGGTGGCTCACGCCTGTAATCCTAGCACTTTGGGAGGCCAAGGCAGGAAGATTGCTTGAGGCCAGAAGTTTGAGACCAGCCTGGCCAACATGGTGAGACACCTGCATCTCTACAAAAGAATAAAAACAAAAGATTTAAGGAAATATTACACCTACAAAACAAGAAATAGAACAATGTGAGAATGGGAAAGAGGTCTTAGAGATTTAAAGTATAATTTCTAAAACTTAAAATGTATTAGAGATGCTGGAAAAAAACATCAAAGCAGGTTACCAAAATGTTAAACAAAAAAGTAAAAGATGGAAAATATGAGAAAGAAACTGAGAGGGCCTGTATTCAACTAACACAAAATCCAGAAAGAAGAAAAGGCAGTGTTAAAATTATCTAAGCAAATAATAAAAAAATACGTACTAGAGCTAAGGACAAGAATCTTCCATTTGAAGTGGCCCACTGAATGTCCAACTCAATGAATGAAAACAAATCTCCCACTAGCCACACTGTGATGAAATTTCAGAACAATATAATTTAAAAAGAAGAACCCAAAAGCTTCTAGGAGGAAAAAAACTCACAAGCCACGAAGGAGAGGGGTTGAAGTTCTGCAGTAAAATTATTTTCCACCTAGAATACTCCATAAATATAATGTCAAAGATACAAGCACTAAGTACCACCACCTGTGCATCATCTCTTATGAAGCTATTTGAGTGTGCTTCACCGGCAGAATCTGTAAACTAGAAGGGTGTAAACAGAAGAACTGACCCAGGACAAAGTAAAGGGATCTCCCAAGTTGTGGCCAACCTAGGGAGCAACCAGTCTTGAGAGTAGTAGGATAATAATCCTCAGGAGATAGGCTTCTGGGACAATATGTAGCTCGTTGAACAGCTAATATACCTTAGAGTGTGAAAAATCTAAAGAACAAATAACAAGGGTGGGATGGGAAGTTATAGAAATTCCAGGGGAAAAAAATTGTACAAGAAAATCTTGATCAAATAGAAAGCAAACTGAATGCTGCGATTTTTAAAAAAATCTGTGGACCATCACACTAGTATTTAGGTGGCCCAGATTCCTGTACAAGTGCTCATAAAGAAGGCTCTGGAAGCCTAGTGCATCACTTGGCATGGCACGTATCTGTTTTTGCATTAAAATGTAACACTGCCAAATCAGTTTATTAGTTTTCTCCTTAAGAGACAACCTAAGGACATAACATGGAAGATTTATTTGTGTTTGCAGGAGAGCACAGAAATGTTAACTACTTAGATCACTTAAAAGTCAAAGCAGAAAAAAACAAGAGGTGGAACACAAGTTTTCTGAGGGGAAAGATGGAAGGTAAAATAGAACTCCAATGATCTCATCTTTTAAGGAAATGGTCAAGTATCAAGAAATACTGTCAAAATTGGAGGAAAAAAACAGGAATTTAGCCATTTTATGTAAAGATAAAAAATAAATCAATATTAAAGCCAAAAGTCATAACATAACAAACATTGAGAAAAGAAAATAGTAGGGTGTAATTAAAATGAGCAAATCCTTCCCTGCATCTCAGGGAGTCCACTGCATATTGTCTAAAGTAAAGAAGTAAGTAGAAGAATACACATACTATCTAACCTTGATACTCAAAAGTGTGGTCTGCAGACCAGAAGGACTGACATCATTTGTTAGAAAAGCCAAATCTTGCCGGGCACGGTGGCTCACGCCTGTAATTCCAGCACTTTGGGAGGCCGAGGCGGGCGGATCATGAGGTCAGGAGATCGAGACCATCCCGGCTAACACGGTTAAACCCCATCTCTACTAAAAATACAAAAAAGTTAGCCGGGCGTGCTGGTGGGCGCCTGTAGTCTCAGCTACAGGGGAGGCTGAGGCAGGAGAATGGCTTGAACCCGGGAGGCAGAGCTTGCAGTGAGCCGAGGTCGCGCCACTGCACTCCAGCCTGGGCAAACAGGGCCAGACTCCATCTCAAAAAAAAAAAAAAAAAAGAAAAGCCAAATCTTGGCAAAACTACTGAAATGAAATCTGCATTTTAACACGATCCAGGCATATTTTATAAACACATTAAGTTTGAATAGCACTTTTCTGTAATAGTGATTCTCAATGCTATACATTATTAGAGTCATACGGAGAGATTAAAACATTATTTTAAAAGGAGCGAAGTCCAGTCCCCACCTTAAGAAATTATGCTTTAAATGGTCTGGGATGGAGCCCAGAAATCAGTACTTTTTTTTTTTTAAAGGTTTCTGAGATGGTTTTAATATGCAGTCCTGGTTGAGAACCTGTGATCTAGAATCATAGTGGTAAGTGACCAAAAGAATGAAATACCTGATTTTGAAAATTTACTTCTGGATCTATCTGAGCAAAGATAGAGAAGACATGGGGAAGAAGACGGTTATTTTAATCATGAGAAAATGTGTAATCTTTGACCTGTACCATACGACAAGTATTGCTTTGATATATAGCTTTATCTTGCATGCATGTATACTTTGATTCAGCAATTATACTTCTAGGAATTTTCTAAGCACAATAACTCATTAACTATAAAAAGAGTATGTCCATGAAAATTCATCATAATATTGTTCATAGTTTTAAGAATTATGGAACAATATAAATGTTCATCAAATGAATAATAAATAAAAATGTACAACACAACAGCAGAGCACACTTGAATAATAATAAATACCTGATTAATGTATTGCTATAAGTCTACACTTGTAACAGAACTGCTAGTTGTCCCTTAGTATCCATCTTTTCCCTCTTTTATTGTAACATAGCCTTTGATTTGGGGATGGTCACAGGGCCAACAGGGATGATTTTCCCGCCCTCTTTTGCAGCTAAGTATATCCAGTCTACTAAATTCTAGCAATGAGATGTAGGCAAAAGTTGTGCGTGCAATTTCCAGAAAGTTCATTATGGAGGAAGTAGGCCCTTTCCCCCGCATTTCATTCTTTTTGCTGGCTTGAATGTGTCACTGGGGCTGAAGAAGTCATCCTAGACAATAAGGTGATCCAGGAGTGGGAGGCCATGCTTGCCAGAGCAATAACTAACACAGAAATAGCCTAAGCCCCCTATGCCATGAAGCACCATAACAGTCCTGAAATGATTTTCTCCAAACTTCCACATGAAAAAGCAAATCAAGTTCTAGCTTTTTAAAGCCAGAATTACCTTTTCTGTTCTGTTACTTGTGGCAACCTCATTCTAATGAGTACAATACTCATTAACAAGAAAAGCAGTTTAAAATAAATGTATTGGGAAAAGATAGAATTGCAAATGATAACTTATTTTGGGAACAACCAGATATAAGATACATAAGAACACAGAAGACTTGAACAACACTATAGAACAATTAGAACTAACAAACACTCGTTGAGTAGTGGTTTGTAGTTCTCCTTGAAGAGGTCCTTCACATCCCTTGTAAGTTGGATTCCTGGGTATTTTATTCTCTTTGAAGCAACTGTGAATGGGGAGTTCACTCATGATTTGGCTCTCTGTTTGTCTGTTATTGGTGTATAAGAATGTTTGTGAGTTTTGCACATTGCTTTTGTATCCTGAGACTTTGCTGAAGTTGCTTACCAGCTTAAGGAGATTTTGGACTGAGACGGTGGGGTTTTCTAAATATACAATCATGTCATCTGTGAACAGGGACAATCTGATTTCCTGTTTTCCTAATTGAATATCCTTTATTTCTGTCTCCTGTCTGATTGCCCTGGCCAGAAGTTCCAACACTGTGTTGAATAGGAGTGGTGAGAGAGCGCATCCCTGTCTTGTGCCGGTTTTCAAAGGGAATGCTTCCAGTTTTTGCCAATTCAGTATGATATTGGCTGTGGGTTTGTCATAAATAGATCTCATTATTTTAAGATACATCCCATCAATACCAAATTTATTGAGAGTTTTTAGCATGAAGGGCTGTTGAATTTTGTTAAAGGCCTTTTCTGCATCTATTGAGATAATCATGTGGTTTTTGTCTTTGATTCTATTTATATGCTGGATTACATTTATTGATTCGCATATGTTGAACCAGCCTTGCATCCCAGGGATGAAGCCGACTTGATCATGGTGGATAAGCTTTTTGATGTGCTACTGGATTTGGTTTGCCAGTATTTTATTGAGGATTTTTGTGTTGATATTCATCAGGGATATTGGTCTGAAATTCTCTTTATTTGTTGTGTCTCCACCAGGCTTTGGTATCAGGATGATGCTGGCCTCAGAAAATGAGTTAGGGAGGATTCTCTCTTTTTCTATTGATTGGAATAGTTTCAGAAGGAATGGTACCAACTCCTCTTTGTACCTCTGGTAGAATTCGGCTGTGAATCTGTCTGGTTCTGGACTTTTTTTGGTTGGTAGGCTATTAATTATTGCATCAATTTCAGAGCTTTTTATTGGTCTATTCAGGGATTCAACTTCTTCCTGGTTTAGTCTTGGGAGGGTGTATGTGTCCAGGAATTTATCCATTTCTTCTAGATTTTCTAGTTGATTTGTGTAAGGTGTTTATAGTGTTCTCTGATGGTAGTTTATATTTCTGTGGGGTCGGTGGTGATATCCCCTTTATTATTTTTTATTGCGTCTATTAGATTCTTCTCTCTTTTCTTCTTTATTAGTCTTGCTAGCGGTCTATCAGTTTTGTTGATCTTTTCAAAAAACCAGCTCCTGGATTCATTGATTTCTTTGAAGGGTTTTTGTGTCTCTATCTCCTTCAGTTCTGATCTGGTCTTAGTTATTTCTTGCCTTCTGCTAACATTTAAATGTGTTTGCTCCTGCTTTTCTAGTTCTTTTAATTGTCATGTTAGAGTGTCAATTTTAGATCTTTTCTCCTTTCTCTTGTGGGCATTTAGTGCTGTAAATTTCCCTCTACACACTGCTTTAAATGTGTCCCAGATATTCTAGTATGTTGTATCTTTGTTCTCATTAGTTTCAAAGAACATCTTTATTTCTGTCTTCATTTTGTTATGTACCCAGTAGTCATTCAGGAGCAGGTTGTTCAGCTTCCATGTAGTTGAGTGGTTTTGAGTGAGTTTCTTAATCCTGAGTTCTAATTTGATTGCACTATGGTCAGAGAGACAGTTTGTTTTAATTTCTGTTCTTTTACATTTGCTGAGGAGTGCTTTACTTCCAACTATGTGGTCTATTTTGGAATAAGTGTGATGTGGTGCTGAGAAGAAGATATATTCTGCTGATTTGGGGTGGAGAGTTCTATAGATGTCTACTAGGTCTGCTTGGTGCAAAGCTGAGTTCAATTCCTGGATATCCTTTCTAACTTTCTGTCTCATTGATCTGTCTTATGTTGACAGTGGGGTGTTAAAGTCTCCCATTATTATTTTGTGGGAATTTAAGTCTCTTGTAGGTCTCTAAGGACTTGCTTTATGAATCTGGGTGCTCCTGTATTGGGTGCATATATATTTAGGATAGTTAGCTCTTCCTGTTGAATTGATCCCTTTA